>NC_059427.1:53331504-53638692 GCF_021028975.2 Sphaerodactylus townsendi | reverse complement strand
GTTGCGTATGCCTTCCAAGCGCACTGGTTCATCAAGTGAAGGTCCCACTGTCCCTGTGGGAGATGATCTCAATGTTTGTTATTCCTAGTTTAATTCTCAATGAAATAAAGTGGAATTCTATTTCTAGTTCTATTTCTAGTTGACTGATGCTGAAGTGTAGGATATATACCAGAATAGTTAGTTTAGCAGTTTTTCATGTGTAAATTCCACTGCAGATGGGATATAAGTCTGCTGTAATTCATGTCAGTCTTGTGCTTCTTTTTGATCAAGGTTCAAAGCCACTATGATTTTTAGAGGCAACTCTGTTTTGAGGTGTTTCAGTGCATAAGGGGCCCCACCACTGGATTTCACCCTTCCCCCCTGTCAAGCCACCCAACCCTGGCACCAGTGGAGCCCCTCCTGGATGCCGTGGGTCAAGGGCGGTTGGGAGGGCAGCCTGGCAGGAACAAACACGCAGGGAGAAGCCAAGCCGACTGAAAATCGATGGAGGAAGCCCAGTGCAGTTGCAAACAATGGCCTGAACACAGTGCACCAGACTCGTCATGGCTGGGGTGAAGGTGGTGGTGGGGAGCCTAATGCTGTTCAATGTTGTGACAGGCAAAGAACAGCTGGGCGAGAAGAGCTGGCTTAAGAAAGGGCTGGGGCACAGGGCTGGGATCCAGGGTGGATGCTGGGGGTGGGGAGCACGCGAGGGGAGGGGATAAAGGCCCAGGGGTCCTGATGGTCAGGGAGGAGAGAAGCTGGCTTGGTAACACCCATACTGAGGCAAAGCAGCAGCCATTTGGGTCACCTTTACTTTAGGGAACACACCAGACCTCTACTGAGGCCACAGGATGGATCACACAGGCTGCAGAGAGTGGGCAGGGGTGGAGCTGAAGGGTCTGGGGTGCAACAGTGTATATAACTAATATCTTATTTCCTAGGAGTCTGGGCTGAAAGTTAACCAGCCAGCTTCCTTTGCTATAAGGCTAAATGGGGCAAAGGGCAAGATTGATGCTAAAGTGCACAGTCCGATAGGAGCTGTAGAAGAATGTCATGTTTCTGAACTGGAACAAGGTAAGGATGTATAGGAAATATTATTTTAGAGTAACAGTGAAATGAGCAAACACCTTGCAGTACTATAGAAATAGACTTACAGCTACAGGCTATTTATGTAACCCAAATACATGCTGCTTCTTTTCGCAAGGTTTAGGCTGCAATCCTGGCCAGAGTTGAACTAAACTTCTTTCTATGATCTTAAACTGCATGTGCTAGTCAATCTTCGACACATTTAAAGTATTGAAAAATGCCCCAGTGGTGGTTTTATGCATTGAGGACCTTCTGAGAGAAGTATGCATCTGATTGAACTAGTCACTACATTATCACAGGCATACTAATGGACTGGCCTGCTCCTATATATATGATGGGAAAGGCAGCCTCTCATGGCTACCTTCTCCTTGCATATCCCATTCAGCTAGACTTCTGGTCCTGCACATAAGGAATCAGTTTAAAATATTATTATTATTATTGTTATTATCATTATCATTATTTTGTTTGTTTGTTTGACTTTTATACCGCCCACCCCCGGAGGGCTCTGGGCAGTGTACAACATTTCAATATAACATAAATAAGCAAAAGGAGCCCTCTCAATAAATTAAATACAATATAAGATAAAATAAGGGCCCTAAGCATTGAATTAAAACCATTTAAAATACAGCATACAAAATGAAGTAAAATATAAATGTAAAAATATAGCATCCGGTCATCTAAAAAACCCCTCTTAAGAGGGAACAGAAGGCCCAAGATGGAAAAGGGCCACAGATGATAAAAATGGAGGACGGGGCGCCATCAGTGGCCGGCATCTCCAAAGGCCAGGTGGAACAGCTCGGTCTTACAGGCCCTGCGGAACTCTCCAAGATCCCACAGGGCCTGGACAGTTGGAGGAAGAGCGTTCCACCAGGCAGGGGCCAGGGCTGCAAATGCCCTGGCCCTAGTGGAGGCCAGCTGCATCATCGAGGGGCCGGGGACTACCAGAAGATTGGCCTCCGCCGAACGCAGAGGCCGAACTGGGACATGCAGGGTCAGACGGTCCCGAAGGTACGAGGGTCCCAGGCCGCATAAGGCCTTAGAGGTTAGAACCAACACCTTGAAGATGATTTGGAACTCAACTGGGAGCCAATGCAGACGACGCAACACTGGCAAAATGTGATCTCTAGTGGCACCACCAATGAGCAGCCGAGGCGCTGCATTTTGGACCTGTTTCAACTTCCAAATCAGACGCAAGGGCAGGCCCGCGTAGAGCGAGTTACAATAGTCTAACCTGGAGGTGACCGTTGCATGGATCACAGTGACTAGGTCCGCTTGGGAGAGGTAGGGGGCCAGCCGCTGGGCCTGACGCAGATGGAAAAATGCAACCCGGGTTACATGGGCCACCTGGGCCTCCATTGAAAGAGACGAATCCGGGTGGACCCTCAGGCTGCGGGCGGAGGAGGCCGGTGCCAATTTGGCCCCCTCCCACACCGGCGGCTGGAAATCCCCAGCCCGAGGATCTCCATCTTCGATGGATTCAGCTTCAACCTGCTCTGCTGCAACCAACCAGCGACCGCCTCCAAACATTGACCATTTCCCCCTCCATCAGCAGAATGAGCTGAGTGTCATCAGCATATTGATGGCAGATCTGCCCAAAGCTCCGTACCAACTGAGCAAGGGGTCGCACATAGATATTACACAACAGCAGGGATAACAGTGCCCCCTGGGGTACACCGCAATAAAGCGGACACTTCCTGGAGGTTTGGTCCCCAAACCACACTTGCTGACTCCGGTCCCGGAGAAATACGCCAGGTACTAGTCTTTCCTTGCTGCACTATTACAACTGGGTCGTAAATGGTGTTGCAGCTTTGAGAGGGAAAGACTCCCCTCTGAAGTATCCCAGTGGGGCATTTGTTGGATGATTTTAGCCAGTTCTAATCTTAACTGTAACTTTGTTTGAATTAAGTGTACTTTATTCAAATTCTAGTTTTGCACTATAATTTTAGTGTATTATTTACGGAATAACTTTTTTAGCGGTCTTCTGTTGCAAAAGAGTAACCACCCCATGGTAAATTATGACTAGTGCTGGGGAAAACAAGCTTAACTTACAAGAAACATTGGTTCTTTGTTGAAGGCCACTTTAAACACGAAGGCTGAAATTTAACACTTGGGTTTTCACATATGTGAGCAAGTATTGCAAAGTTCTTGTCATCTTGCAGTATTAGACAACACGCTGGCCCATCTGTCTGGGCTGAGTGTCTCTGTCACGATATTTTCACTAGTCTTCATGTGGCAGTGGTTCCTTTTCAGTGTGCCCTCAAGTGTTTAAGTCTACAACAAACTAAATTAACACTAAAATGCTTATGCAGCCTTCTTCGGAAAGGGAGGGCATCTGTGTTAGAATTCAGTGGCAATTCTAGCCTAATTCAAGAACCTAATTCTTTGTTTGCACATGCCTTTCAGATAAATACGCTGTTCGCTTCATCCCACGTGAAAACGGTATTCATTCTATTGATGTGAAGTTCAACGGGAGCCATGTTGTAGGCAGTCCTTTCAAAGTTAGAGTGGGGGAGCCTGGTCAAGTGGACAGCCCCGCGCTTGTTACTGCCTATGGTCCAGGTCTTGAAAGTGGTGTAACAGGTAATCCTTTCCTCTGTATACTGGTAATTACATTGTGATAATATATCAGCTTCTTCCCTGTAATAACTGCTTTGCCTTACTGCCTAATATACGGTATAGCTCGGAGACTTCTGAATTATGAAGCTGAACTGGAAAGAGCCCATAGCCAGGAGGCTGCAGAACTAAATGCCAAAACTAATTTGAGCAACAGTTCTCATAAGGGATGTGCCAGTTCAGTTTAGCAGTGCCATCAAGCAAGAAATCCAGGACAATGTGGCCAACAGAAGTGGTGTCTAAGCACTGCTCCCTCCAAAGGCTTGGAAAAAACTGAATTAAAAAACTGGCACTGGGCAACTGAGGGAAACGTTAGCCAACAAAATATCATCTGCCAACTGGATTCAGCTTTTTGGATTGTTCAAAGCTGTAATAGTTTCTAGACATCCATGAAAACAGTATTTATTTTTAGATCTTAGTTATCCAACTGTTACATTTGCTTCAAAAATGGAGCTAGTTGTCTGGCCTGCGTTTCAAATACCATTGCTTGAAGGAAAATCTGCAATTTTTTTATGACTATGAGCTTGCTGGGTCATCCTGAATTACCAGGGACCATTGAGCTGCTCTTCCCTGTCATTTATGTAGATAATGTGATGCACCATTTTGCATGTGCATGGTAGGAGAGTCCTTTGCTCTAAAGCAGTGCTGCCCTTGCAGACATTAGCTTGCAAGGTATTAGCAGAAAATGAACATTGGGTTCATTTGAATGAGGAGGCAGTTCCTAAAATATGCTGTGTAAAGTGTAGGGTCACCATTTAGCTCGTAACACTGTTACTAAAGGAGTTGGTGAAACTATTTAGTGGGAGTGAACATAGAGTATGCATAAGGTCTTGATTGCTTTAGGGTTTTATACTTTGAAGAGGGGCCTTGTGACACAGAGTGGTTTGCTGCAGTATTGCAGTCAAAACTTTGCTCACAACCTGAGTTCAGTCACAACGGAAGTTGGTTTCAGGTAGCCAGCTCAAGGTTGACTCAGCCTTCCATCCTTCCAAGGTTGGTAAAATGAATACCCAGCTTGCTGAGGGTAAAGGGTAGATGACTGGAGAAGGTCATGGCAAACCACCCCATTAACATAGTTTACCTAGTAAATCTTGTGATGTGAGGTCACCCCATGGATCCATAACGATCAGATGCTTGCACAGAGAACTACCTTTACTCTTTTTTATACAAATGGATGGTTTCAAGGATGACTTTCAATAAGTAGCTATCTGTGCATGAAGGCTATTAAATTGTTTATCCTGCCTCTCAGGCAGGCTTCTGAGGCAGTTAACAAAAACATCAATCCAATCCAATAGGTAAAGCAATAGCTCACATTTTTTGCAGAATGCATTCTTGCAGAGAAGCCAGGGATGACTGTCTTCCTATACAAATGTTGTGAACTAGTGGTGGGGCCCTAGATTAAAACAAAAACAGCATAGAACACCTAATGAAGCTATGGCTAGAATCCATTGACACTTTTCTGCCAACAGGTTCCTTTGGAGGTGGTCCCTTTCCATCAAAGTAAGATTGGGCAAAAGTGATCTTATCTATTCTCAGGGGATCTTAAAATCTGTTCAACAACTTCTCAAGAATTGTCAATGGAAGCTTTGAAAATATGCAAAATGTACTGAAGTTAAACAGATACCAATCTCTGTCCATATTTTTTTTGCCTTGCCAAATGAACACATTTGATCCTCATATTTGCTATGCAACTTGAAGATTATTCTGTATTACAATTGTTAGATGCGTAAAATTTCTACAAATTTTAAAGCCACAAGAAACAAATCTTCCCCATTTTTAGATAATGCATTTATAATGCATTGGCATATAAAATTGTACTATTTGGCATTTATGGAACATAAATATATGGAACATAAGTATATAAATGTCTTTTTCTAAGGAATTTCAAGTGTACCCCCAATACTTGAGAAAGAGTCGCTAACTGCTGAGCCCTGTGCTAACATAGTCCATTCCTTTAATTTTTGCTGTAAGAAGGAAAAAAATAGAAGTTAAAAACAAATTCTGTAGTAAACAAAGGAATACAGTTTTGAGAGACAAACTGTCTCATTAAAAGTCACAATAGCCAGGACTTCCAGCACATCTGCATATTAAGCTAAATTTGATAACATTGAAAATACTGAATATGTGTATGATTAAACACAACATGTTAATTGTTGCCAAAATTGTTTTCCTTTATCCTGTGTCTTTAGGATAAGAGTTTTTCAGTGCTTTCTACCTGAAAAATTGAAAATATGCTTGGGATAGGGTTTCCCCCCAAAGTCTTCCAGGGTTTTTTCCTCTGGTCCTTCACATGTCTATCAATGCCTGTGTAGACTGTAGAGGAGTTTTAGCCAGACATGTTTCTCCTGTGTCTGTTCAATACACTTTGAAATTCATTGGAGGCTGCTATTTGGGATATAGATGTAAGTGTGTGTCTCACTGCAGCTGTTGATGGTGTAGACTTGCCAAGCATATGATTGAGTCCATGTGTCTTCTACTCTGTTCTTCCAGGGTTACAGTCTGCATTTACAATAAACACTACAAAAGCTGGTCCTGGTACCCTTGCTGTTACAATTGAGGGTCCATCAAAGGTCAAAATGGATTGTCAGGAAGCTCCCGAGGGCTACAAAGTGATGTATACACCTATGGCTCCAGGAAACTATCTAATTGGAATTAAATATGGAGGGCCTAGTCATATAGCTGGAAGTCCTTTCAAGGCAAAAGTAACAGGTAAGGTTGGTAGCCATTGTTGCTAAAATGTGTATTGTTGGGGGCGGGGGATCCAGCAGAAGGAAGGAGAGTGTTGCTGATTTACATCTATGTTTTTAATGTGACTTTGAAATCCTGTGGCTATGAAACATTGGAAAGCAGTTAGATATTGTTGAAACTGTTATCTTTGATAATATAAGAACAATTATTCTGTTTTTAGGTCAGCGGCTGGTTAGTCCAGGCATCTCAAATGAAACATCCTCCATTCTGGTGGAGTCTGTGACCAGATCAGCAACAGATACCTACTACAGTGCCATTCCCAAACCTTCATCTGATGCAAGCAAAGTTATCTCAAGAGGAGCAGGGCTTTCAAGAGCTTTTGTGGGTCAGAAAAATTCATTCTCCGTAGACAGCAGCAAAGCAGGTAACTGACCTAACTGTACTATTGTACAGAGTTTTAACATATGGATATCTTACTGGTCTATAATAATTAAAGTAAGGGCAAACAGCTCAGCTGTGGGAAATGGGTGGAAAATGTCCAGCCTCTTCTTGGCTGGTATCAAAATAGGGAGGTGGCCACTAACAATAGAATGTTGTGTCCACATATTTTAAGCAACCATGGGCAACATGTACCCTTCTCAGTGGACTCTGTTCTGGCAATCAGTCTGAACAATGACGGACTGCTTGATTGAGTTACATAATGCTTTTACTGCAAAGCATTTTGGTTAGTCAACATACTGAGAAAACATTTTTCGATATCTTGAAGTCCTTGGATCTTGGAGTATTGCTGGAGCCAAGCTCTGTTCCTGTTGGTAACAATTTTTCTGTTGTGCCCTAGGTTCAAATATGTTGTTAGTTGGTGTCCATGGACCTACAACTCCTTGTGAAGAAATATCTGTGAAACACTTGGGCAACCACCAGTACAATGTAACTTATGTTGTCAAGGAGAAGGGTGACTATATCCTAGCGGTGAAGTGGGGTGAAGAGCACATTCCTGGAAGCCCATTCCACGTCACTGTTCCATAAGAGCATCATCTTGTGTCAAAGTTCCACTTGCCTACAACTTCAATCCTGTTCAGAAATAGTGTTTTGCAGGCATCTCAAATTTCAGAATGCAGATCATGTTTTAATACACCAAACTGAAATCTGTAATTGTTTTTAGTGTATTCCATTTTGTCTGGAGTATAATTGCTATAAAATATAATGCCCTCTTCAAATTCTGTTTTTCTGAATCATCATGCAAGAATCATGTTATGTCAGGGCACTATCCTTTCATGGATCTTAAGAGTTACGTTAAACTGGTAATTGGGTATCTTAAACTACTGACTTGTGGTGTACTCTTGACTGAGACTCTTGCATTTAGTTGTACTTCTAAGTTGTACTTAGGCTGGTGCCAGTTTACAGTTTGTAAAGAAGTGAGGTTAAATTGGTACTTAATGTACCGTTTTATATGCTTAATAGCTAACAGTGAACTCAAAATAGTGTTTACAGCAGAACACTAAAACAGACAATACTTGGCTGTTGATATGTAGGGAAAAGTAGAACATATTGGATCAGATATGTCAAGCCAAAAGATTATGAAATCGTTTCTGGAAGCTTTCATCAGAAATGCCCTGTGTGGGCTAAGTGCTTACTGGCTTTAACTAATAGTTGTTGGGATGGGGGGTTGTTGTCATTTCTAGGTTCCCAAGGACACAATCAGTTGCAACACTTCAGATAAAATCTGCCATAGATCTTATATTAATCACCGCTTGTTTCTGTACATAACATAAATTTATGCTTTTGTACAGTTCATACACCAGGTATAATGCAAATACATTTAACTCCCACACAGACCAGTAAAAAGCAGCTCATGGCTTGCTCTCATCATTTACCCATTGATGAGATAACTGACCTAGGCAGTTAACTATTAAGAAATGAATCTTTGGGTAATCCTGCTAATAGTAAAAAAAAAAATTGTCCTGTGAAAAGGTTAGTCTAAGGAGCTCAGTATGGCTCACTCCAGTTTGCCTTCTATGTTTATCCCCTTAATTGTCTGGAATAATCACATAACCCTTTCAGTTCAGTATTTTAAAGAGTGTTCCACACAAACAACTAACAGTTAAGACAAAGCTGCTATGGCTTTTGGTAGACATTTTTTCTCTGAGCTTTAAAATGTGCCTAATAGAAGAAGAACTGTAATGGAAGTAACTCTTCCTTCTCCCTGTTTAGCAAGAGATTTCTACCTAGTCAGCTTTATTTTTGTAGTTGTGTATCATTGCACTAAGTCTGAGCACAGCTATGGGTGGGAGTAGAATAACTGGATTTTTTTTACTGTGCTGTGTGCCTTAATGTGAAATACTCACTACATTGTAAACTATAAGGAAAAGCAAAATAAACTGGAACAAGTGCAGGATTGTAATATTGTATCTTATAACTTATTAAAACGATGAATGTTTTGCTTCATGAAATAAAATGTGCATGTTAAAACTAATTTGGCTTCTCAATTCCAGCTATCTATTGGCTCATGTTTGTCAATTTGTGGTAACCATGTAGTCTATCAGCATCTCTCATCAGTGGCTTTCAGTTAGAACTGAGCACAAAATGCTTAGCAACAAGGCATCCAAGTGGGGGAGGGGGTTCTGATAGGAGAATTTTGAAGTGCTAATGCCTCTGCAAACTGCAGAAGAGCATTGTGGCTGTAATTTCAGCTGAGTAGATCACTCTGGATTAAAGAGAAATCAGGAGATAGCTCACCTTGTTTCAAGAAGCTTTCATCAGAAGTTTGTTGAGAAAACCATAAAAGCAGAGGCTGCTGCAGTTTGCTGCAAGGTTAAGAGCCAGGAGGCAGGGATTAGATCGATTGTCTGCAGTTCAAAGCCTCCCATTGTCCCGTAGTTATATTTCCCCCCACGTTTTACATCCATTTTATCATACAGTTTTTCACTTGTTCTGTTTCTGTATCATACTGTGATAACAATCCATAAATTTTCTCTAGCAAGTGTCTTGTAAAGGTTGTTTTCATCCTCAAATGCCATCCTGTTTTTAATTGTTTTTTCAACATTGCAGCCATCTGATGAAATAAGAACCAAGGAATATTTTTTCCTTCTTTCTTGACTGCTACACGCCAGGGTTTAATTCTTCCTTGTCTATCCAGCACAATCTTAAAAGTAATGTTGTCCATTTTTGTCTTTGTATTAGTATCACAATTAAAACTAATTGGCAAATGGTGAAACTGGTGGGGTTAATCTTTTTTTGCACTGAAACTATATTTTTAATAGGATCCTATGCCAGCCCATCTGCCATCCCTCCTACCCTTCCCAGGTGATCTTCTGCCCATTCTATGATCTGTTGTATGGCTCTGGACAGACCTGGGCCCTTGGTGGGTGGGCCTCAGGCTCAGTGGTCTTCAGGGGTCAACTTCTCTGGGCCTTTGCCAGGGGAAAGCTAGGCCTGGCTCTTGGTTTCCCACTCCTCACTCTCTTCTTCACTGGTTTGGCTGCATCGCACTCTCGCTTGCTCTGTCTTTCACTCCTTCTCCTTGATGCAACAACTACCTCCTTGCTACCCTCTTCCTTTAAACCCTACCTCCATTACCCCACTTCTTCCATGTTTGTCCCCACCCACGTACCTGCCAGGCCAAGGCCTGCCTCCAGGCTCCAATTGGCTCTCAGGCTTTCTGTCAGGTCCTACTGGGCCGCTGATTGGCTTTCCTGGCAAACAGCCTAACTGGCTTTCCTGGCCAACAGCCTGCCTGGCCTCTTAAGTGTGGGGATGGGTTCCTCTGCCATGCTGCGCCAGCCACCACCTTGACTTCCCTGTGCCAGTGCACCTCCTCCAGTCTCTATGTTGCGGCCTGACCTGGTAAGGCTTTCCCACTGCCCACCTGGGCCAGGGATGTGTGCCCTGTCACCACCCCAGGATGCCTCCCCCATCCTGTTGGCCTCATCCCACCCTCCTGGTGTGCTGACAGAGCTCCAGCCCACTGTGGCCTCGCTGGGATGCCAGTCTGCCACCACTGCTGCCAAGGCAAGGAGTAGGGCGGGGAAGTCTGGACCAGCCTGTGGCACTGACTCTGGACCAGGGGTAGGGAACCTGTGGCTCTCCAGATGTTCAGGAACTACAATTCCCATCAGCCTCTGTCAGCATGGCCAATTGGCCATGCTGGTAGGGGCTGATGGGAATTGTAGTTCCTGAACATCTGGAGAGCCGCAGGTTCCCTACCCCTGCTCTGGACAGTATGTTGTTTCAAAATAGTTATCTAAAATCACTGAATTTAAAAAAGATTTTTTTCTATTCTATTTATTACCCGCTCCTTGCTACAGTCTCAATTTATTGTTGGAATAAATTTAAGCTATTGTTGCTGGGGAGAATTTCCATGATTAAGATGAATTTTTCCCAGAATGTTATTTTTGTTTCAAACAATACCTGTATTAGCAAGTGATATTCCATTTAAATAATGGCAGAATATATTTATATATTTAAATTTTGTTTAGCAAGGGAAAACAACTTGGATTAAATATAAAATCTTACAAGATGCAAAGGAAAAAGGATAAGATAGAAGAAGCTAGAATATTCACCTGATCTGAAATTATATTGTGCTGTCTTTTATTTGGTTTGATTAAAGGATGGGTTCTGTTGAGAAATAGAAAATTACTAGAATTAGAGGGACACAATATGAAGTTTAAATGGCATACCTATTTATAGTATGATAAAGTTAAAGGTATTTTGAATTTTAAAAAATCATTATATGAGATAGAATCAGAGAGTTGGAAGAGACCACAAGGGTCATCCAGTCCAACCCCCATGCAGGAACACAGAGTCAAAGGATTCCCAACAGATAGAATCATAGATGTGCCATTCTGAGAATGTGGGGCAAATATAAATGCGGGTTGTGTCAGAAAATATTGCTGTGGCTTTCATCACAAGAAGCCCTGTTCAGACAAGAAATTATGTTTGGAAATAGATAGTTAACATATGATATACACATTTTTTTATCAAGGGAAAATCAAAATTTGGGTTTGGGTTTCAGATTTTTGGGTTTCAGATTTGTCAGGAACTGGGGAACCTTTTGGGACAAGGTAGGCCTGTACAAACGGGACGGGCTTCATCTTAACCAAAGAGGAACCAGGCTGCTGGCGCTCAACATTAAAAGGTGGCAGAACAGCTTTTAAACTGATCACTGGGGGAAAGCCGACAGGAGCTGAGGTGACTTCGGTTCGGAATACAGTATCTATGGGGATGCAGACAGAGAGGGAGGTTTTTCTAAATCAACCACATACAAGCGAGGAACATAGCAATGTGCATGTGACAAGGGATAGTGTCTACAAAAGACTTGAGGGTAAAGCACATAAATCCCAGGTTAAGGACAGAGACAGGGTATACAGGTGTCTCTATGCTAATAGTAGAAGCATTCGACCTAAAATGGGGAAGCTAGAGTACAGAGTTTTGAAGGAGGAGTTTGATATAGTGGGCATGGTGGAATGAGGAGAACCAGTGGGATGCTGTTATACCAGGCTACAGGCTCTATAGGAAGGATAGGACAGGGCGCATTGGGGGTGGAGTTGCCCTTTACATCAAAGAGAGCATAGTATCACATAAAATAGACAATGCAAGTAGAGCTGGTTCCCCTACAGAATCACTACTGTGGGATATCAATACTCAGGTGTGTGAAGGACAGTTTAATATTAGGGAATATATTATCGTCCCCCTGACCAAAAGTGCACAAAGAAGGGATTCTGAGATGGAAAAAGAAAATTAGAGAGGCCAACAAAAACAAAAATGCTCTTGAGTGGTAATGGGTAGATTTTAACTATCCCCATATAAACTGGAAAATGCATGTTCAGGTCACTTAGTAAGGAGGGAGCATTCCCTGGATATGCTAAATGACTGTGGCTTAATGCACTTGAATGGTTGTGGAACCAACCAAGGGAGAGGTGATCCCTAGATCTAATTCTATGGTGGGGACCCAGGACCTGGTGCAGGAAGTCAGTGTTGTTGGAGTCGAGTAGGGAACAGCGACCACAATGCTGTCAGATTCAGTATCTCAGCATCGCGAACAAGTGGCAACTACTAATGTAGTTACATTAGCACTTCATGGTGAAAGGGAAATTTCTCAAAAGATGAGGGGATGTAGTCTTAGTAAGAAGCTGGAAAGGGGAAAAATCAAGAGAGTCAAAACTTGTCCAGGATGCTTCTTCTGGAGGTTATTTAAAAAAACACAGTAATAAAAGCTCAGCTGGAATGTGTTCCACAGGTTAGAAAAAGGCAAGCACCCAGTCCAAAAGAAAGCCACCATGGTTAACAACAAAGAGAGGTTGAGGAAATTATCAAGAGAAAAAAAAGAAAATGTCTTTTTTAGAAAATGGAAGTCCAGTTTGGCTGATGAAGAATATGAGAGGGAACACAAATAGTGGCAAAAGAGAAACAAGTTAGCTGTAAGGGAGGCAAAAAAGGATTATGAGGAACGCATGGCTGCGACATCAAGACCAGCAACAAACAGTTCTTCAAGTACATCAAAAGCAGGAAGCCAGCAAGGGAAGCCGGTAGGCCCGTTAGATGACAAAGGAACAAAGGGTGTGCTAAAAGATGGCAGGGAGATTGCAGAGAAGCTGAATGAATTCTTTGCATCTGTCTTCACCCAAGAGGAGGTGAGGAACATTCCTGCACCTGAACCAAGCTTCTTAGGAGGCGAATCCGAGGAACTAGCGAAGATAGTGGTAGACAAGGAAGAAGTTCTGGCAGCCATTGATGAACTAAGGCCGTTTCCGCACGGGCGAAATATGACGTCGTGCAAACGGGAAAAGAAATGTCAGAGCGAGAGCTGTTAAGCTTGCATAAGCGGCGGAGGTGCGCCAGTTAGGCGCGCCGTCGCTAAAACGCTTTAATCGGGCAGCTGAAGACGCCCGGTATTCAAAAGCGCTTGGCGCTCTTTTTCCACATGTGACGCACTTCCGGCGCCCCGCAGTGCGATGCGAACACGCCGCCACGCGAGCCGTTCTCAACAATGGCGACTGCCAAAGGCGTTTAAGAAGCTTGTCATGCCCGTCCCACACACACACACACGTTTGTCCCTGGTGATTTCCCTGCATGGGCAAGCCCCTTTCCCAGATCCATGACGCCTGTGCACGAGATGGTGGCTGCCCATACACGCACTCTTGGTCTCACAGGTAACATGCACTGGGACTGACAGTAGCTGGGAGGGGAGGCAATGACTGATGGGGGACGGGCAGGACATCAGGGCAGTCCACGTCCAGCTGAAATCAGCGCTGCTTCAGCGAAGTCGCGCCAACCCGCCGCGAACGTGAGCTGCTGGCGAGGCGCCCGCTTCCACCTTAGCGAAATACCCTCCCGTCGCCCGAACCCGGCACATTTCTCTGCCGGGGACTCTGGCGGGCGCCCGCAGCTCCGCACTTCGTCTGTCAGCGTAGCGCTTTTTTTTTGAGGAGGCAGCGTCGCGTAATTTCACGACGTCATCAGCGTCGCTCCTTTTGTCCGATCTTGAGAAGCGGCCTTCCAAATGTTACCAAAATCCCCTGGCCCAGATTGCATTCACCCAAGAGTTCTTAAAAGAGCTCAAGCATGAAATTGCTGATCTTCTCTCACTTTAATATGCAACTTATCCCTGAAATCAGGCTCCATCCCTGAAGACTGGAAGATGGCCAATGTCACACCAATCTTTAAGAAAGGATCTAGGGGGGACCCGGGAAATTACAGGCCAGTCAGTTTGACATCTGTTCCTGAGTAGAATTAGTGTAGAATCTATCATTAAAGATAAAATTATAAAAACATGTAGAAAAGCAAGACCTGCTGAGAAAGAGTCAGCATGGCTTTTGCCCAGAGGGGCAAAATCCTGTCTTACAAAACTTACTACAGAGTTCTTTGAGGGGTGTAAGAACAGGCATGTGGACAGAGGGTGAACAGGTGGACATTGAAATGCTACTTGGATTTCCAAAAGGCTTTTGACAAAGTTCCTCACCAAGAGACTGTTGAGAAAAACTCAGCAATGAGAGGAATAAGAGGGGAAGTCCTCCTATGGATTAAAAAACTGGTTGAGGAACAGGGAAACAAAGAGTGGGTGTAAATGGGAAGTTCTCACAATGGTGGAGAGATGTCGGGAGTGGTGTCCCCCAAGGATCCGTTTTGGGACCAGTGCTCTTTAACCTATTCATAAAATGACCTGGAAGTAGGGTGGGTAGCGTGGTGGCCAAGTTTGCAGATGATACACCAAATTATGTAGGGTGGGTGAGAACCACAAAAGATTTCGCGAAGAGCTCCAAGCCGGACCTTGATAGAGAAATTAGATGAGTGGGCTCAGAAAGAATGGCAAATCTCTACAGTTCAATCGTAGCAAAATGTAAAAAATTGATGCACATGAGGGGCAAAAAATCCAAACTTCACATATTACACGCTTACAGGGGTCAATGCTATCAGTCACAGACCAGGGAAAGGGATTTAAGAGCAGTCTTAGTTGTTGATAGTTCCATGGGAATGTCCAACTCAATGCATGGCAGCTGTGAAAAAAAAGGCGAAACTCTATGCTGGGGATCATTAGAAAAGGAATTGATAATAAAACTGCAAAAGATTGTCATGCCCTTATATAAAAGCAGTGGTCGCGACCCGCACTTGGAGTACCTCAAGGTCCAGTTCTGGTCAGCCGCATCTCAAAAAAGGATATTGATGGAGGAATAGAAAAAGTGCAGAAGAAGGGCAACAAGGATGATTGAGGGACTGGAGCACCTTCCTCTATGAGGGGAGAGGCTGCAGCGTTTGGGACTCTTTGTAGATTTGGAGAGGAGGCGGCTGAGGGGGGATATGATTGAAGTCTACAAAATTATGCATGGGGTAGAAAATGTTGACAGAGAGAAATTTTTCTCTCTTTCTCACAATACTAGAACCAGGGGGCATTCATTGAAAATGCTGGTGGGAAGAATTCCGGGACTAATAAAAGGGAAACGCATGCTTCACGCAACGTGGGTGATTGGTGTTTGGAATATGCTGCCACAGGAGGTGGTGATGGCCACTAACCTGGATAGCTTTAAAAGGGGCTTGGACAGATTTATGGAGGAGAAGTCGATTTATGGCTACCAATCTTGATCCTCTTTGATCTGAGATTGCAAATGCCTTAACAGACCAGGTGATCGGGAGCAACAGCCGCAGAAGGCCATTGCGTTCACATCCTACATGTGAGCTCCCAAAGGCACCTGGTGGGCCACTGCGAGTAGCAGAGAGCTGGACTAGATGGACTTTGGTCTGATCCAGCTGGCTTGTTCTTATGTTCTTATGTTCTTATGTTCTTAAAATGAAATCAGGATAAGATGGGCAGTTTAATCCAGGGGTCTGGGCAGCCAAGGAAAGAACTTCTGCTGTGCCACCCTGCTGCTTCCAGAGGGCTGTCTGAAGGCAGGGGAGTGAGAAAAAAAATCAACTCCACTGCCCGAATGCCCTCCATTGGGTTCAGTGGACTTAGAAGTGCACAGACTGGGCTGCAGCTCTCATAGCCCCAAACCCCGGATAGAAGCTGGCTCAGGTCAGCTCCGCCCCCAGGAATACCCACAGAATGTCCCCAGCTATGCCGGCATGGCATCCTGTGCTGACGGGGCTGGGACATGGTGGCCACTTTTGGGGTCGGGCACCACAGAGCTGCATGGCTCCCAGGGGCCTGTGTATCTGTCCCCTCTGCTGGCACACTTGCCACTTTGGGTACAATAATCAAATGGCTCAATGGGAAAATATGTGATTAAAAGGTCTTAAATTTACATTGCAGTTTCAAAGAGAATTTCTATAAAATGATCTTCTGATTTAAATGTTTTTAAATGAAAATTCTGCAAACATGTACAATTGGTATTTAATAATTTGTTTAGGTTGGCACATACATCTAGGGCAGTGTTTTCCAACCTTTTTGACATCACGGTACCCTTGACCTCACTCTTCATATCTCATGGTACCCCTGCCATCCCCCACCACCTTCCCCTCCCAGTTCCCCTGCTTGCCACCCCCCACCTTCCCCTCCCAGGGTGAAGGGAAGCACGAGGGTGGAGGGATGGGAAGTGGCTGTTGACCTTGCAGCAGGCCCAACCCCCTGGGCCAGCTCCATATCCTTACTGGTGCCAGAGGGAGACACCGCAAAAGTGAGGGGGGCCAGTAGCATTGGTGCGGTACCCTTGGGACATGCTCATGGCACCCTAGGGTACCACGGAACCCTGGTTGAGAATCGCTGATCTAGGGTCTACTAGTGGGTTGATCGATATTTCCTCTAATTGAGCAGATCACATACATTCTGAATATTATTTATGAACCTGTAAGATTTGCCGCTAGCACCCATAAATAAGTTGCTATGTTATCTATAAGAACTGTGATGTCGTCTAACAGTTGCCAAATATGCTGATCTGTGAGGAGTTTCTGTACTTGTATACTGAAAGTTCTTGCTAAGCAACTCCTGGACATAACTTAGTGTCAAAGTTCAGTTTATGAATGTATTCAGGGCACATACTTCTCCTTCGTAATGATTTACTCAGTATGCACTTCTTAAAACTAGGGTAAAGATCTGCCTCTTGTATTTTTTAATTTATGGCTTATCTGCAGAGATCTAAACCTTCCCATTTCTGTATGGGTGTGGTAGTTCTTGCTGTGTGATTAAAGACAGAAAGAAGATGCCAGATGGCTGGTATAAAGTGACTCCCCTATACAGCTCCTTCCTCAAACATTCTATGTTGTTACTCATGTTTTACAAGGTTTTTTTTAAAGAGTAAAGGTGCTTACTTTCTAAGGGCCTATGTGGTATCCTTTCAGAGGAAATTAAAGACACCATATAGGGGCATGTATTCACTCTATAATTCCATGCTCTATGCAAATCCCTCTACTGCACTTCCTTTCTACATTTGCCATTGCCACTATATGGTAGAAGGGGGCTTTTATGTAAAACAGAGAACTAGTCAAAACTCATATGAGACCCATGTTATATATCTAAACCCCATGGAGGTTTTCAAGCAGGGCACAGGGCCAATTTCATGGTTGGGAAAAGGAATGCAGGCACCACATAGAATGATAGGCAATCTAACATTTTGTGGCTTCTGCTGAGTTTGCTTCAGCTTATTTTGGATGGATTCCAATACAACTGAAAGACAGAGAAATCAAACTTTGTAAGTCCCTTGCTTGCTTATGTGCAGCTCAGATTCAATACTTTTTCTAATTTCCACTCAGCCGTTTCAGTTTTATCACCTTGCCTTTAAATCCCCTCTTTTACAAAGTGTGTGCACAGAGCAAGGGGATATTCCATACAGTTCAGCATTGGATGGGTAAGAAGAGGGAGCATTCCCTTTTGCTGGTTTTGCTTTGATTTAAAAGTTCTGCCAGCATAGAGGGTTGATTGGATTATCTAGTAACTAATTCCACCTGTCAGCTGATTACAGCCTCAGACTCAGCCCAGCTAAGGTTTCAAGCATCTCACATACAACATTCCCCCCCTCCCCTCACAGTTTTTCTGCATAGAACAGGAGGAGTGCAGGAAGCAAACTAGAGACCCTGTTTTGACTGTAATTTGAGCCTGGCCCTTTTGTGCATGTTTCCTTGGACACCAGAAACAGGAAGCATTAACTAATACCAGGCACGCAATGATTGCTGTGCTCTAGTCATCTGTCCAGGGCTATGAGGGGCCTACTAACCACACGAGAGCAGGATGGCTGGAGAGAATTGATCTATAAGGAAGCCTCTTGCAGGGTCAACTGGAAGGCAAAGTATGGGTATAAATACCCCAGGAGGCTGCCTGACAACGGCATTTCTCGAAGGAAATGCCTCTTTCCTCCCATCAGTCCCACCAGGGAGGAGACGAGCTTTCCCAGTGGTGAAGAAAGAACTACACCAAAGCAGCAGCAGGAACTGCCAGAGGAAAAGGCATGGCTGAGCCTTCAGGAACCACTTCCAGACATGAGGGCCCCAGACCTGGAGGCAACACAGCTGCTGTACCAGGGCATCTCCCATGAAGGAAAAGGGAGAAAACGCTACCTGAGAGAGAGAAACGCACAGAGCCCTGAGGAGAAATTCCGTTACCCAGTGCTGTCATCATGGGAGTATGGCTGGCGCTTAGGTATGTATACTTGGTTTGATGGTTGCCATATTCATCCACTCAACAGCACAAGAAGTGCATAATGTGTATTAGAAAGCCTGTATTATTGGCAGCAATGCAAAAACAAAACAAGGAGAGCCTTTGGGTTTCTTTTGGTTATTTTATTTTTCTGCTTCTTATCCTTCATTGTCTTTTTTGAGAAAATTATAAGTCTCTAAGAAACCAAGGTGCTCTGTCAGGCCAGTTAAAATACCTTAGTCAGATGCCACAATTTGTAGTACAATGGCTACCGCTGGATCAAGATAATTTACCTGCTGCTCACTTTATACATGTTGATATGACTAGGAATTACATTTTAATTGGCATACACTTTGCAGATCACTGTATTATCAGATATGGTAATATTAGCTAGCAGAAGCCAAACGATAAACTAATCTAGTATGTGAAAGTTGGGGCTGCTGTCCAGAAGGCATGCAAAGTTATGCCTATATTGGTTAAGGGTGCCACCTTTTCTACTGAGTCTGCTGTTGTGCCTCTTTGTGTGGTATAGAGGCTAAACTTGGTCTGGGAAACCCAAGGTTTGAATCCTTACTCTGCATGGAAGCTTGCTGAGTGACGTTGGGCCAGTCATGGACACTCAGCCTTATGTACCTCACAGGCAGTGGTGGGATTCAGCAGGTTCGCACCACTTCGGCAGAACCGGTTATTAAAATGGTGCTTGCAAACAACCAGTTGTTAAAGTATTTGAATCCCACCACTGCTCACAGGGTGGCTGTGAGGATAAAATGGGGGAGAGGAGAATGTTGTAAGTGGCTTGGGGTCCACATTGGGGAGCAAAATGGGTTATAAATTAAGTAAATGAATTGAAGAAATTAAGTAGATGAAACTTTTCCTTCCTAGCAGAAACATAGAGTGGTTGGGAATGCTGTACCCACTGACTGTTGGTTTACATACATCTGTTAAAGATCCAGAATGTTTTGGGCAGCCCTTGTTTTATGATATCTTTTATGTCTTTTCTTCAAAGTAGAGCCAATCTGCTGTTTTGTGCATTAGCATTTTAAAAGCAGAGCTGTGTTCAGTGGGAATTATAAAACATAGAAGATCTCACAGCTTCATTTTCTAAAGGACTGACTGTGTACAGCAGTACAGATTTTCTCCTGTGCAGGAAACACTTTTCATATTTGCAAAAGAAGCTGGGTATGCATAGTGGTGACAGGCTGGCTAGTGTGTCCGGTGGAAGAGCAAGTGATTTAAAAAAGGAGCTTCTGTTAACAATTTGTGATACAATATTGAGCCCTAGATTTCCTTGACAGTATTTCCTGAAAGAATAATAAGTGAAACATAAGTGTTACGGAGAGGAGGAGTTAAAATGGTTGACAACTTATTTTCTTTAAATTGGCAATAACTAATCAATGATTCATGACTCAAATTAAAGATTTTGCAGCTGATTTGCAGAGACATGCAAATCTGTACTTGAAGTATATTTTTTAAAAATCTGATAGTGTAATTCTAAACAAAATTCACCTATCTAAGATGATTCTCTTCAATTGCCCTAGAAGGATATAACTCTGTTTATGACTAGCCTATGAGTGTTCCACTGTGCACAAAAACATTTAAGGAAGGAGGTTGTTTAAAGCTCAACAGAATTTTTAATCAAGTCATACCTTATGCAAAAATAAAGAGGATAAAATTATCTTTAATTCGAGCCATTCATAACAGAGTTACAAAAACTGTAAGCAAGTGTGATTCCCTCTCTTTCTTCTCATAGCCTTGGCAATGTGTGAGTGTGAATTACAATTCTTGGGGAAAACCTCTCCAATAAAAACCACACCCCAATGTTGTATTGCCAGTTTCCTATACAACCTCTCTCTTTGTTAAAACAGGACTGTGCGTAACTCTGATAGTTTCACCCTTGCGCCTATCACAAAGTCACTTCCCTCTTCTCTAGCTGGAGCAGAATTCAAAGTGTACATTCCAGGAAAGAAACAAGAAAGAAAACTCTATAAACATTTAACCGGATGATCATGAATACACTCTGAAAATAGAATGGAATGGAAGGCAAATCAGAAAATCTGACTGGACCATACAGGAAGGGGAAATAGTGTGGTTTAATTCTGGCACTAGATACCAGTGGGGAATAGGAGCAAAGGTCTGCTTGCCCTGTAGCAAAAAGCCTCCTACTAGTATTAAGAGAAATTCTCTTAGCTTTACCCAGTTTTCTCTTCTTTTTCTTTTTTAGGAATTTGGAGTCTATTTCCAGGGAAGTTCTACAAAATTTCAGAATTTTATTCTGCAGACCCTCAGAAGCAGGCAGTGTCTTCCTATACCTTTCTACCCTTCTGCTAGACCTTCCTTGTGGTTTACAACCTTTTTAAAAAACCTGAAAAGGGCTGAAGTTACAGAAGTGGCCAGAGAGGTGTAACAGGAGATTGAGAAATAAAAGACAAATTCTTCTTTTGAAACAAAAAAGGACAGATGAATTGATGGCTGGCTATATCTTTTAAAAAGTGAATTTTAGGGGAAAAAATCCACCTCTTACCAAAGCTACCTTATACACTCTTCTAAGGTTTGGGTTGGCTAAGATGAACTATTTCAGCCAGTGATAACAGCAATGGACAGTAGCAGAGCTTTGGACAGGCTTGGCCATTTTAGTTGCAGGTGGTGAACTCATGCATTTTATCTCTAACAGGGCAGTTAAACCCCTGATGTGAATTTCACCAAAGCCAGGAAACACATGACATATTTATATCGTTCTTTCCTTTATCAGCTTACAAGTTGTGAGGATCTGCAAAGGGGTCTGAAAATTTCATCTTTGTCAACTGGCATTACTCCTGATTGTTTGAACATGGCATATGTGGCAGCATGGCTCATTTGTTTTTCTGGCATCCCTTAGGTGGGATTATCACAATGGGGAGCATGCGGCCTTACCTATTTCTATATGTGGTCTTGTGTTTTGCTGCTGCCTTAACATTTTCCATTGACTCTGGCAGCATGGCTCTTATTAGGTGTAGGATAGGCAGACAAGGGGATAACATGAATCAAATCCAAAAATATTTATTAAGCAATTAAAAATATTAGAAGAGAAGAATTTTGGATTTATACCCCACTTTTCTCTCCTGTAAGGAGACTCGAGGTGGCTTACAAGCTCCTTTCCCTTCCTCTCCCCTCCCCATAACAGACACCTTGTGAGGTAGGTGGGCCTGAGAGAGTTCCGAAGAACTGTGACTAGCCCAAGGTCACCCAGCAGGAGTGTAGGAGTGTGGAAACACATCTGGTTCACCAGATAAGCCTCCACCACACAGGGGAATCAAACCCGGTTCTCCAGATTAGAATTCACCTACTCTAAACCACTACACCACACTGTCTCTTAAAGGATGATATTAATATTTTATTGGACATTTATTATGCAGGTAAAAAAACTTTTTAGTGTTACTATAATAAAGGGAGGTGGCTACCCCATGCTAATTATTACTCTTCCTGTGCTTGGGGGTCCTGCTAGCCTTTCCACTTCCCAGAAGTCACAGGGATCTGCTGAAATTTGTTGCAGATCAATGAATCACTTATAATATACAGCAGTTTTGAAAAATATGTAGCATGCGATGTGGTGAATCTAATTGCAGATCAGTGAATCATAAATAATAATTGCATTGAGATGCCTACTGCATGCAACATTATTGCGGAGGAAGTGCTTATGAAAAAGCCTGGATTATAAGGTTTTATGTTTGTGTTTATGTTGTACGGTTATTGAATTAGTGCACCGTACCCTCCTTTTTTCCTTGTGTGTGTAAACTGCCATTAAGTTACAGCCAACTTGTGGCAACCCCAACAACAGGCATTCAAGGCAAATGTGAAGCAGATTGTCTTCCTCTGCAGAGTCTTCCTTGGTTGTTTCCCTTCCAATTACCAACTGTGCTTAGCTTCCAAGATCTGACAAGATCAGGCTATTCCAGTTCTCTTCTCTTCCAATTCTTTTCCCTAATAGCATTCATATAGCCAGTCCCCTTTTATCTAGCCAGCATTCCAATCTAGTATTCACAGAGCCTTGCTTATGTTACTCTGTAGTCTGGTCAGCAGCTTCTATTACTTTACTGTTTGCGAAGTATTGTACTGATAAATACTAAGTATTTGTACTGTCTGCGAAGTATTGTACTGATAAATACCAAGTATTTGAACCTTGCTAAACCCATTGACTTTAATGGACTTATAAAGGTGTGACCTTACTTCGAACTTCAGCGTATATGTATTTTATTGTTTATGAATGGATAATGTCATAAACATAGTTTACAAGTTGGATCCAACCAGCTTTTCTGCTGGTAAAAGAGAGAGGAGGATACCCCTTTGAATGTAAAATGTTGGGCTAGGGATCACGGGAACTATATGGACAAAAGCTGTCTAAAATGTGTAAAAAGCAAGTTGTAAAAAGGGGAATTAATTGAGAGTCATAAAGGTGGTTGAATACAACTCAGTGTAAAAGGTTTCTCTAGGCCATCCAAGCTAACTCTGCACTTACTGAAGGAAATTCAGAACAAGATATTTCCTGGTGACTGCCCAGCCTCTGCTTGAAGACCTCCAATGAAGGAGAGGGATTTTAAATTAAGTCCAGAGGTTTTACCTACTTATAATGGACACTGTTCTTAAGTTATCCCTCAGTCATTTTAAGCACACTAGCATCTTTACAAACACAATAGCTATAGGGGGATCACCTAAATGTAAGCATGACCCTGCACAATCCACTGGGGAAACGTGAGTGATCAGGTTGAATAGGCCGAATTTTCAGTTTGAGTGATCAGGTCAAATAGGTGGAATTTTCGGCACTACTGGGTTTGAGGGGCATCCACTACTCCTGATGAATTTTTAATTAGAAATTTTCCTATTCTAAAAAGAAGCTCTTGTTCATTAAAAATGGAACTGAGGTTCTGTACCTGCAAGCCCCACCATGGCTTCAGCTCTGTGAATACCTGTAGTTCTCAGAACTCAAAGTGTTTCGATTTAGACAGATCCTTTATTTGCTTATAATTTGTTAAGCATCACTAGAAAGTATATAGTATAGCCCAATAAAAGAAAAGTATATGCCTTGCCTGTTGATCCCTACTGCATAAAAAAAACAATCTTAGGCAACATTTTTGCCTTAATGTTTTGAATTGTTAATCCTTTTTAAAATATGGTTTTTGTTATGTTTTTAAGTGTGTTTTTGTGGCCTGTCTTTATTTTAATTAAAATATGCAAAAAAGGGTGATATAATCTAACAGGTTGCATCCAGCACTTTATTATTCATCCTATTCTCCTATTCCCATTAACCTCCTTATAATCAATTCCATTGCACATTTTTCAGGGGATGTTGTTAAAGACATCAGGACACCGATTCATGGCAAATCCCGAATTGTAAAGGATACTTTCTACTTCAGAAATGGAATCTTCTATCATCCATCAAAAACTGACAAGTTGTCGTGAATACTGAAGCCAGCTGAGATGTGGAAATGTTTGCTTAATGTTGCCTAGCATGGATATTTGTTATGGTGCTGGATCTCACAAACTGTATAATTATTTCTTCCATAATTATTCTTTCATATTTAGACCCTGCCTCCAGCCTTGTTCTCTTTCTGTAACCTCTGTATACTATTTGTTGCACAATGGATTCCCAGTAAATCTGAATTTGTTAAAGAAACCCTTTGGGCACTATACCCCCCCCCCCAAAAAAAAGGTGTGAGTAACCTTGTATAATTTGGGGGTAGTTTGCATGATTTAGGGCCAATTCGTATGGCTGGGTTTTTTTCCTGGTTGTTCCCTCTTTATAGTGACTACTTATAACTAAATGAGCATATTCTGAGAACCTGCCACAGACTGAAAGAGGGGGAAAAGCTGCCACAGGCATGTGAGTTGGATGTATCAACCTGATTTATACTAAGATGAAGTTAGTGGAATGCTTAGAATTCAAAACAGAGTTGTAAGTGTATTATGTGACAAAGAAGAAGGTATCACTCAGAGGTAGAATGTATTCCAGGTAGCGGATCCATGAAAGACTTCTGCCAGAAGACTTTGACAGTTGGTGTCAGTCCATATTGATATAATATAGGACTAGATGATCTGAACAAACAAGTAATCTCTTCAGAGGCAGGGCAATAAAGAAGTGCATACTGAAATACCTGAGCAAAAATACACCTAAGATGTCTTTTGGTTCTGTTTACAGAGGCAAAAATAAAATTACAAGACTTTGTAGAATTATGAAACAATAGAAAAGATCAGGTGGAGGAGGAGACATTTTCAGTGGTCTGGAGCAAGTGGTTTTTTTTAGCATAACTGATTCCACATTTGCAGGGAATCAAGTTATACTCTCTCCTAGGCCTCAAGGTTTGAAGGGTATTAGATAAATATGAACCCCTGGATAAGGTGCCACTAGCCATCCTGGTTTTGATTGTTTCTTATTCTGGGTGCCATGCTTTAATCTTTCAAAACAAACTCCAGTTCCATCTACATTTGCATCCCAAAAATCCAACAGAAAACAACCCAGTACAAACAAAAGAACTGAGAAAAACTACCTCCAAAGAGAGGGGCTTTAAAAACTTTATTTCAGACAAGTCTCGCTGTTTTCTTCTTTTGCAGTAGCAGCAGCCAGACAGAGAGAAAGAGAGTGTGTGCATGGATGGGAAGGGGGGGGGGGATATAAGCTCTGGTGTTGAAACTCCACTGTGTGATGAGATCTGTGCCTTTAAAGCTGTTGAGAGGCAGAGTTAAGAGAACCAGAAGGACCAGAACCCATTTGAGGCTTTGGCTGCAGGGTAGGCTCTGGGCTGCCTCCTCATGTGTAAACAGAGTAATGTAAGAAGAGCCCTCTGCAAACCCAGTGCACAGAGAACAGCCTCTAGGTAAGTGTTTCATGGGTAACACAACAGTGAGAAAGGCAGACTATAAGTAATGCAAATAAATAGATAATTCAGAAAACCAGGGACAACTAGTCCTGAAGAAACTCTCAAGTTATCTTAGTAAAGCATCAGCAAGCAGGCAGTTGCCTACCACTCCACAGAAGGTGTTGTGAGGCCTGAAGTTGTGAAAATGACTGGCTCTGATTTAGCCAAGATGGCTTTTTTTTCTCTGACATCGCCAGGCCTCTGGTGATTTTCTTCAGGGCTCTGTGGAATGGTCAAGAAATGCTGTTCTGACTAGATTGGGTGTTTTTGGGGAGGTTGCTATGTTGTGCTATGTGGTGGTGCTTTGTTTTTTTTTTAAGGGGGTTGTCAGACTGAGCCTGGCAACTGGCTAGTGGGTTGGCATCACTAGTTTGATGGCATCATTTCTGGGGGAAATCTGGAAGTTGATTCAAATAACTCTGGGAATTGCCAGAAACTCTATGGTTTTACCATAATTTCACCCTGCCGGCGACTCATAAGAGTTACTGCCAATACTTCTGTATTTTTTTTCCATAAGAGTGATTATCATGTGATGCTGGTGAGTTTCTTTTTAATTCCCCCCCCCCCACTGTCACTTGGGGTAGGGGATCCTCTTCCCTCTCAGAGGCCTGGCAGACAATGTGTGTGTTTGTTGGGAATTTTTCTCTGTTACTGTTTGACATTGTCTTGGAGAACATGTAGCATACCCCCCCCACCTCCCAGGATACAATGGAAACTAGAATGAATGGGGATATCTTGTTCAGAGGTCTGTAAAGTCAGACCCCTTTGTCCAATCTCCTTTAAACTTGTGGTATCTTTAAGAGGTTACTTTGTGTTTTTGTTTTGCTCCCTGAAGATATGCTGCGATGTACTCCAAAGACACCTGTTCCAAACCCCTCCAAAAGATCTCCACTTCCTTCACAGGAAACAGTGAACCCATACATCCAGAAATCTGAAAAATAAAATAAATACAAATTGGTATAGGGATACCTGGAAATTCAGTATTACAGTATTGATTCCCTTGTCCAATACCAATTCCAAATTTTACAATTTGTACCCCTACCCCCTGAATGGGGATATCTTGTTCAGAGGTCTGTAAAGTCAGACCCCTTTGTCCAATCTCCTTTAAACTTGTGGTATCTTTAAGAGGTTACTTTGTGTTTTTGTTTTGCTCCCTGAAGATATGCTGCGATGTACTCCAAAGACACCTGTTCCAAACCCCTCCAAAAGATCTCCACTTCCTTCACAGGAAACAGTGAACCCATACATCCAGAAATCTGAAAAATAAAATAAATACAAATTGGTATAGGGATACCTGGAAATTCAGTATTACAGTATTGATTCCCTTGTCCAATACCAATTCCAAATTTTACAATTTGTACCCCTACCCCCTGCCCAAACTACACATCACTACTTAGCTTGGTATCACACTTCCACATTTGACTTCACTGTTTTTACACATGAATCCATAATAAACCATTTTGACAAAAAATGTAAATTATAAATGATTTAAAACTATGACTTCAATGGACATGGATATGTTGAGCAGCTGCAGACATTGTGATTCTTGTCATGAGAACAATTAGCTGATGAAACAAAGTTAATGATGTTGGATATCTTTCCCAGCGATTTTCAGACATTGGTGTGACTGACCTGCAAGAATATTCTGGTTTCTTTAAAAGATCATGCAAGTAATGGGGCTGCAATGTTATCTGTATAATATTCAGATTGAACTGATCTGGAGCCAAGATTGCTGCTGTCATGAATCATTTGCAGTGGAGGGCAGGGGTGAGAGGCCCAGTGTGGCTATGAGGTAGTTGACAGACTAATAGAATTCCCATATTTTGCAAGGAGCACTTCAAGGTTTGCCATTTTCCTCTGCATCGAATACACGCCACTACTCCCAAATGTCCCTTGGTCTGGAAGCTTTTTGCTGAAGGCCCTCTGTTGCTACACTGTAGCCAGTAATGTTGACAAAAGTTCTGTTGTTTCAGAACTCACACCACTCTAGCTCAACAATATGAGGGTTAAAATCAGTTGAGGGTTATGTTTGGCCTATGAGTGCTCTTGCTTTTAAGGGACAGACATGTTTTTCAAGGCTACCATCACAGTTAGAACATTCAAATATTTTAAGTAAAAGTTAAGATTGTCAACAATTTGAGATGCTTTTTGGAGCCTAGATGGATGACATTGCAGACCACAATTTATTTAATCCTAGAATATATATTCCACAAAATAGAGTGTGTATCTTTAAGCTACAGTTTGATTCAAAACCTAGGTGCCATTTGGTTTTTTTTCTTTGTTCAATTTTTCTTTCTTGTGTGGCTTTACTTGCTTTTCCTTGAGAAGCTGAAGAGATCCTGTGACTCATTGCTCTGCGGGGTCTACTTGACCAGAACAAAATATCATAAAACCGAGTGCTGTGAAATAAATTTAGTGAGTAGAACCATAAATTTTGGTGTGCTAATGTATCTAAAAGGTGACTCCTTTTAACAAAATGTGAATAATCTCATACATCATCTTGGGTCCCATTTTATGATTTGAGTGAAATTTGAGAGATACATGAAATATATTTTCTACTTTTGTGATTTACTATAGGAATGTGGTTGAAGAGGCCATGAGGACGGGAAATGAGATGAAAATTTCAGTGCATTATGTGCTCTATTGTTGATAGTTTATAAGTTCTCAGACATGCAAGTCTAGTCAAATCACAGCTAGAGGGCACAGCTGGAGGGCACAGTTTGAGCTGGTACTTAGATTCAGTTGCATCTTGAGGATGCATTTGGACCTATGCTTGTTGCATTTTGTTTCAGTTTTGGCCCTTGCTGTTACAGTATAAATATTTTTGCATTTATGTTTATTTATTTATTTCACTCTTAAGATTAATTCAATCATATTGGCTCCTTGTGACACCTAGCAGAGTTAGCTGAACTGGCCTAATGTCACCTAGCAAGGAATAATCAGTGTTGCTTGCCATAACTGTTTATCTACTGGTCCTCTATGCAAGCTCACGTGGGGACTGCACTTGTGCAGGCCAGTTGTGAAGCGTTTTATTTGGCTTTAAAAACAGCTTTAGACATATAGCAAGTGCTTCCTCCCTACCCCCGTCACACAGCTGGGCAAGTTGCTCTTCCTGCCCAGGGTTACATGACCAGGGGGAGGGGTGCACTGTCTCTCCAGATCTCCCTTCACTGTTGCAGGGAGCCACCACTTGTGCTAGATGATAGCTCACAGTAGGGGAGGGATGTGTGCCTGCACAGAGGGACACTAAATGAACCAGCAGTTATTGTAAGCGACACTTCCTTGCTATACGAGGAAGTGGCTGCAGATTAATTCAATACTGAGGTTCTATGTATCTTTCTGTGAGACAAGGTATAGTACTAGAAAAAAGCAAACACATGGCAATGGAAGTCTGAGGTAAAAAACAAGCTCAGCTAATTAGACACATTTCTGCTCCATGTGGCGGCAAAGAGAGAACTGGAGGGACAGTGCACCCCTCCCCCTGGTCACGTGACTCTGGGCGGGAAGAGCAGCTAGCCCTGAGCATGTGACTGGGAGGAGAGGATCACTTGCTATATGTCTAAAGCTCTTTTTAAAGCTAACTAAAATGCTCTGTGGCTGGCCTGCACAAGTGCAGTCCTCTTGTGTGCCTGCATAGAGATCATGATGATGATGAAATCCAGTTCTCCAGTGTGGAGTCCACTGCTCTCAAACACTACATCATGCTGACTCCCTATGTGGTTTTACCCCTGTGTGTATAAGAAAAGAAAGCATTTCTGGTAATAAAGAAATTTGGCTATGACAATAACCAGAACCTATCCATATCAGTGTTAGGGAAGTTTGTATTTAAGGAGGTATTTATGCAAAATTATGCTAATTCAGGGAGACCCAGTCATTTAAAAGCGTGTTTAAAAAGAAAAATCACATGCATTTACACTTACCTCTCTTCCCTGCAAACTTTCTCAGGAGAAGAAACTAATCTACCTCTTTAACAAGCACATGAACATGTTGAGTGTGCCTTTTTAAAAAAAGGGTTAGGGTACACAGCATTGTCTGCAAAGTGGTCTTCAGAAAACCCCATCACAGTTCTCACCTAGATACCTCGTCAGTATTTCAACTGTTGATTGACCGCCAAGAAGCCATTTTATGGTTCACAGATGTTCTTAAAGAAGGCTCATGTTTGATCTGAGAGATTCTTGTTGGCCATGAGGTAATTTCTAAGGTACATGTGACTTCTTTCAGAGATCTGAGCCAGATGGAGCAGAATTTTCTGGCAATGGTGCTTGTTTGCCAACAGGGCAAATAGCACGTGTGTGTGGGGTGTATGTGTGTGTTGGAGGATATTTAAACTGTGTTTGTGGAAGGACATTAAATCCCCTCCCTTATACCCTGGCCTGATCTCAATCACCCCCCCCCCCCTCCTCACTATATAACAACAAAAACATGCTGGAGATATGCTCACAGATTTCCAGGTCTCATCTGGGGCACCGTAATGCTGTATGTGAAGTGCTTTGCACACTCAAGTTCTGTAATATCATACATCTTTTTTGTCACGGTCTCTTAGCTAGCCCACCTCACAGGGGATGTAAATCTAAGATGTATGCTGCCCTGAGTCCTCGGAGGAAGGACAGGATTTCAATATGAGATATTCAACATGGAATAAATTTAGTCATCAAAACTGCATGTGTGAGTTAAACAGACCTACCATTTGTGTCAATAGTCTGAAAAAATGTGGAGCAATCACACATATTTATTGGATTTTGTTCATTCTACTGACTTTTTGAACTGTAGATTGATTGAAACAAGTTAGTGTTATTCAGGATTGGGAAGAAAAATAGCAACTTGTAGCAAGACGAAAGACTGAGATCTGCACTGAGAACTTGGGTGGTATTCACAGCAGTCAACCATGGAACAAAAATAACCTTCCTCACTGACCACACAAAAAGAGTTTTCTTTTTGTAAAAAAAAAAGTTAATGCAACAAAAATAATATACATGATTTTGTAAAGTTCGTACACCAGAAACATAGAAGGGAAATGTAGGCTGCTAACCAGAAAACCTTAGGTCAAGTGAATCCATGACATTTCTGCTTCAGTGGAAAAAATTTACTTTGACGTTGCTGACAATACTCAAGATGCTGCACAATGAATGGCAGAACAGGGAAGAAGAAGAAGAGTTTGGATTTATATCCCCCCCCTTTCTCTCCTATAGGAGAATCAAAGGGGCTTACAATCTCCTTGCCCTTCCCCCCTCACAACAAACACCCTGTGAGGTAGGTGGGGCTGAGAGAGCTCCAAGAAGCTGTGACTAGCCCAAGGTCACCCAGCTGGCATGTGTGGGAGTGCACAGGCTAATCTGAATTCCCCAGATAAGCCTCCACAGCTCAGGCGGCAGACCGGGGAATCAAGCCCAGTTCCTCCAGATTAGAATGCACCTGCTCTTCACCACTACGCCACTGCGTAGGAGAAAGAAGCACCTTGAGGCTGGGCAGTTAAGGTGTTTGGAATGCTATGGTTTGGGGAAGGTATAAAAGTGCTCTCCATTTCATGTCATTACAACTGCTAATGGTGATTGTGGGGGTGGGGGTTAAATACCATTTTAGAGGCAGAGGTTTAATAAGACCATTATCAGCCCTAAGCCTCTCAGTCCTCTATCCCAATCTGCTTAGTTCCTATTATGTCTTCTAACCAGGTCTACAAGAATGTTGCAAAAAGACCAATGAGTTGCAATTCCCTTCAGACCATTTTCCTTCGGTCTCATCTGCTGTTGTTCATTTCGGAGAACAGGTGGCCCTCAACAGAAAACACAGACCAAATGGATTTTTGGGATTTATTAACATAGGATTTACTGTAGTGTGATGCATACAAAGTACATGAAAATCAGGTCTCACCAGTCCAATTTCCCACCTCTTTTGCAATGCATTTGATCTAATGTGGGCCTCCTCCTGTCCCTGGTCCACTAACTGCATCTTCGTAGCAACTGCTCCTACTGCTAGTGGGGCCCTCTATGTCTCAGGGGGGAGAGGGGAGGGAATGCTAAGATAGGGTTGGGAAATACCTAGAGATTTTAGAGGTGGAGCATTAGGAGGGTGGGGTTTGAAGAGGAGAGGGACGTCAATGGGGTAAATGCCATAAAATTCACATTCCAAAGTGGCTGTTTTCTGGAGATTGGTTGTAATCCCAGGAGATCTCCAGTCACCACCTGAAGGTTGGCAACCCTATTGCAACACCAGAGTTCTCCCCCTTTCCCCCTCTGCTCCCTAGCTCTCTGATCATGATTATCTATAGTGGGATCCCCAGGCTGGTTCCTATGGGTGCCATGGTGCCCACCAAGTGTTTTTGGGAAGCGAGAAGGACTAGATTTGATCCAGCTGTGCAGATTTTTAAAAGCACTGTTCTGGCAGCAGCTGCCACCACAGCACAAGGATCTTCATTGTGTGATTGAAGGAACGCTGCCTTAGGCATTTTGTGACTGGGTCCACCTCTTATGGCACCTTTTGTGGCAGCCATTTGGTGGTTGCACTCAGAATTCCAAAGGTGCCTGTAGGCTCAGAAAGTTGGGAACCCCTGTACCATCCTTGGCCTGCTTCTGGACTCTTTTAAATAACCAGTGGGAGGCCACAGCCATTCTCTCCACTCCCACACCTGTGACCTGAAGGTACTGGGGACTGGAGGAAAGCTCTCATTGTCCTGGGCAGGTACCTCCCACCCCCATCCATCTGGCATTGTATGAGATGCCTTTCCCCACCACCATATACCGTGCTGTTTCTTACTCCAGGAGCCTTTCCTCCACACTGTTTACAGCCAGCCTGGTAGGGTGCTTCTTTCCTCTGGAGTCATCCTGGCAGCCTCTCTGTAGTCCTGTCCCCAGCAAGCCAGCCGGGTTGTGCTGTGGTTCAGGTGGGTGGTGTCAGGCCAGCCTCAATCCTGGTCAAACAAGAATAAGTTGGGGCATCACTATGCAGCCTAGCCATTGGTCCAAGAAAGATGTCCTGACACCAACTTATCATCTAACAATTAAACGTCAGTTCTCGTTCTGCCTTGCCCTAGATTGGATACCCATCTTTTTTTTTAGTGTCAACATCTATTCAATTAAATATACATGTGCCTTTAAAAAAATAATGTAAACAGAGAAATGCAAGGAGAGCCCTCTGCAAGCCCACTACGTAGAGAAGAGTCTAGAGGATCATTTCCTTTAGCCGTTTGGCTAGATAATAACATTCAACAAGTGCAAATAAGTTTATTATGGATTATTGATGCACTGAAGAAGACGTCAGTTGAAAATGCCTGTTAGCGCGCAAAGCGTTTAGCTCTGTAATTGCCGCACCTCTTCTGTGACTGCCGTGCTTGTGCTCTTCTCTTCATGATCACTCTGCCGACTCCTAATTGGATGCACCTGGCTTCATGGAATTACCTGGTATTTCAAATGGTGGCGATTACTAAAGACTTTTGAGACAATTGCTATTCAGCTATATGAACATTTTGAACTCTTATGAGGCGCCAGTTTACGAATGCAGTGTAGATCTTTTTGGGGAAATGTTTATTGATTCCTGATACACTTTATGTGATCTTATGTGTGCTTTTCCATAGCGACTTGCCTCCTGTGCTTTGCAGTTTTTGCATTAACATCTATTCAATTTAATATACATGTGCCTTTAAAAAAAAATAAAAGCAGAGCAAATTTTAAAAATATTTTTTAAAATATGTTATATACATGGTGGATTAGAACATATTTACATTTGCTGACTCTGGGTTGGAAAATTCCTGAAGGTTTGGGAGGTGGCGCCTTGGGAGTGTTTCATGAAGGTGAAAGGGATAATGCGATGGAGTCCACCTTGCAAAGCAGCCATTTACTCCAAGGGATCTGATCTCTGCAGTTGTAATCCAGGGAGCTTTCCAGGCCCCAGATAGAGATTGGCAACCTAGCAACAATGCACATTCTGAGTGTGAGGGAATGTCATGCATTGGTTTCCAGCCAATCAGTGCTCTGCACTGCAGGCTTCTGTTACAAACACATCATACTGTTTACCAATATACTTGTGAGAAAAGATCATGTTGTTTAAACAGAATGAGATGAATACACTCTCATAGCAGGCTTTTCACTCAAATTATGCCTATTAATATGATATTTTCCTGCACAAAATAACGTTCGGGGAAGGACATGTTTATGCTATTTTATGTCTAACAGTCAAGAGTGCTCCCATCTATGAACACTTAAATCTAAGTATCAGGGGTGCATTGACAGAAGGGAGCTTTTTCTCCAAACATGGGTGTTTGGGGGAAGCTGATAAAGGCAACGACAGTCAATAAAACCTTTATGTGATGAGAATGAGAGCTTTTGATAAAGATGAGAGCTTTTGATACAGTGGAATGTAAATGACAGTATTCTACAATACCTCTAGAATTGTGAAGCACTAGAGGTACTAGTAGTGGTGGTAGTAGATGAAACCTTGAGAGATAAAAGTAGAAACTGATTGGGGAACAATTCTTTTAAACTGAATGCAGCGGGGTGAAGTTTTTTTAAAAAATTGGCCTCTGCTAAGTGGAAGAGAACTGCTTTAGAGGGAGGAATAACTTATTTGTTGACAAAATTTCTGCAAACCATTATCTGAGAATATTCCCAGACGAGCCACAAGGAAATGACTTCACTTGAGAAATTGGGAGTTTGTTCTGAGTCAGAAATGAAGTATTGGACCCGCAGTTTTTCCTATCTGAGTTCTGTATTTGCTCAGTTAGGATTGCTGTAATGAAAACATGGCTGTCATCTTGGGCTTGGCCTGGAAGTCTCTTGAGGGCAACTGGAACCATAAAGTTGTAATTTTGCACATTTAAAGGGTGGTGTGTGCATGTGTGTACAACTATAACTTTATAGCACACACCCAAAGCCCGAAAAGAAACTAATGAGAACTATAAGTAAATGAAATGGTGAAAAAAAATTCAGATGCTTCTGTGGGCTAACAAATAAATATAAACAAGAGAATGCTCTCTGTTCCAAACCTTGTCTTTTTACTAATTGAATGAAAGAGTTCACGCTCCCCCTAGTGGAGAAACTGGTGTAATGCAGAATTTTGAAGACTTTTTAAAAGGAACTTTTACAAGGGCAAAGAAATAAGTGTTTTATTCATTTATTGAACGTGGTTCACTTCCTTCTAAAGTCTCAGGATGGATTCCAAACAGAACCAAAATTCAGATATGTAATATAAGTGACAAAAAACTTCCCTGTAGTAAGTCAGAAAAAATATCCCATATAAAAAAATTGTTAGGAAACACTCAACCTCTTAGACTTATCTCCAGCAGAAACACATAATATCTCTAACACAAAGAAAGAGCATGTAATGGGAAGACAAAACAGTAGCGTTACTTGATGCAGCATACTGTCAAGTATTCAAGGTGCTCCACATTAATTATTTATGTAATTGTTGCAACTGGTGGGAAGATAGTTGAGTACTATTGTTACTGCTGCTGCTCGGGTAACAATAAGTGATTTCAGTTCAGCAATGTAGTGAGGCGCAGGAAGTCGGTGTTTCTTCAAGGCAAAGTATTTTAGTCAGAAGCAGTGGTGACAGCTCCGGCAGGAGAATCACGCTCTTGTAACCAAGCGCAAGAACTTTTATACACTTACATCAAAAAGGGCAAAGGGGCAGGTAAGGGGGCAGGTCCCCTACTGAACGCCAATAAAGAAACACCAATACAAAAGAAAGATCCAATTACAACTTTTTGTGAATGGGATCACGAAATCCCGCTGTCAAGCGTCTTCCCGCGAGACTTCGCAATGGTGCTGAAAGGAGAGTGGAGAAGGTCCATTCAGAGAACTGGGTGGGTTTGCTACCACACCCAGCTATCTGCGTTATCAGATGGCTGTTTCCTTGAGTTATGACCTGAGGCTCCCGCGCCTCAGTTCTGCAACAAAAGAGAGTTCAAACTGTCCAATGGTGGTCCCGACACGTTTTCCAACAGCTGGGACCTCTGGATGCTGCCATCAGATTTAATTTGCAAAACCAAAGGGGTCTTTGTCTTTGCTAAGGAGTAGGCTGGGTGTTGGTCTAAGCTGAATTCCAGGACTAACTTCCTTGTCCCTTAATATCAGCTTCTACAGGCTACTGCTTTTACTAACAAACACAAATATCAAAAATAACATTTCTATCCTTTAAACATTAGAGAAAACCTTAGAGAGTCTTTAATACAGTATAAGCACATAAGAATTTCCTAAATTAACAATAACAAAACTTTAAACCAACTGGAGAACCTAGTCAAAATATAATCCTAAACAGTGGGCAAATCATAAATTCAACACTAAAGGGGCTTTCATTATGTCTTAAAAGGGCAGAGGCAAGAGGGAAACCATGTAGAATATTGGCACAATCACATACATGAAGTCCTTTGCAAGCCTTATGGAGGCTTCTGAACCACACAGGTCTCTGTGTCCTGACCTGAAGCCAGTGTAGTCAGGTAACTTGACTCAGGAAAATATTTTGGCTATTTTCCTGGGCGGTAACACTATCTCTTTTGTACTCATGTGTGTATGTGTGTGAGAGAAGAAAATAACGGAGACTGAGAAAATAGGGAAATGCCTGAGAGACTAACAGAGCAGCCCTAAGCAGGTCTATTTGATGGGGTTTTACTCCCTGGAAAATGTTCTTAAAATTGCACCATGAAGTGTTCTTTATTTGTGGCTGAGCTGAGAAGCTCACGGGTCACTGACCTTGCTGTGTCTTATGCACATTCCTTCCTTCAAACTGGCAGAAAATGATGCATGTCTGAACAAGTCAGTGTTTCTTAACCTTTTTGGATTTGGTCATTTCTTCTAAATGTCTGCTGCCTCCTAATCAGTGGTGGGATTAAAATAATTTAACAACCAGTTCCAGTGGTGGGATTCAAATAATTTAACAACTGGTTGTTTACAAGCACCGTTTTAACAACCGGTTCTGCCAAAGTGGTGCAAACCTGCTGAATCCCATGTGCAGCTGTATGCAGACTGCTGCTGTATATGAGGATCAGCGGACTGGATTAATAATCTAACACCATCATGATTAGAAGAAGAGTAGAACAGGACAATGCCTTTGATCCTCTCATCAGTTCACCTACAGCAAAGATCATGACAACAAAGGAACAGCTCTGTCTCAAACAAGCTGGGCAGGAGTAGAAGGAGATTGAGGATAATGTCACCTCAACAAACCTGGAAGATTGTGTACTCCGTAAAATATGAAAATCCAAAGATACTCATGGTACACTGGCTGGCCAACAATAACAAAAATGACTCTTATTTCAATTTTCATAAGCATACAGTCATTCAAATCATATTCACATCCATATCTATGCTATTATGAATGCATAATCAACCACTTGTTTTTCAGTCTTCAAAAGTACAACACTTGCAAATAGTCCAGTAGTAATCTTCACATTGATCAATCTTGACCAGAACTTGCAAACAGTAGTCCAAAACTCATGTATTTAAATGACAAACTTAACTTGAGTCCTCCAATGAAGTTGCATAAATAGTAATGAAAAACGGAGTCCCTGTGACGACGCCCATGGGCTGAAAGTGGGGAATCTCCATAGTGACTTGAATCCACAAGGAACGCCTTCGCGTATAAGCGTTTTCGAATGATATCTTCATCAGAACAAATGTTTTCCATTTTATAATATTGACATATTGAAGTTATCTACAAATGTAACAAAACAATTTTTCATATGATTTTCACCTCAACAAACCTGACAGGGACTAATGAGGTCTTCTACAAGGCAATATTTAATGTAGGCTTGCAAACTTCCAGGTGGGATCTAGATAACTCCTGGAATTACAACTGAATTCCATACTGTGAAGATCAGTTCCCATGGCAGCTTTAGAGGATGGCATTATACCCCGCTGATGTCCCGTCCCCACCGCAGATTCCACACCCAAAGCTCCAGGAATTTCCCAGTCTGGAACCGACAACCTTAATTCAACATATCCAGCCCTTGGTTACTCAGTCCAGACTTTACAGAATACATGGCTCGGGTATAAAATAACCACTCTGTGGCCATTTCCCCACTGAGAAATTAAAGCCGGATACAACCAGGTTTCAAACGAAACAACACCTTTTCATCATGGTTTCTCCCTCTCCGTTGCAGCGTGTGTCTAGTGAAGACCTCAATGTCTACTGCGGATTCAAGCAATGTAACACTCCCCACGAACAGGCAATCTGCTCGGTGGGTCTGTTCTTCCTCGTCCTGATTGGCTGTTGTGTTGTGTTGGGGCGGGAACTTTTTTAACTTTTTGTTTTTTGTGCAGCTATGTCACTACATAGATGCATAGGCAGAATTTCCCTGCCTTCTGATTGGCTATTGTGCTGGAACGGGAACACTACTCCGCCCTTGATTGAAAATTCATGTTATTCTTCTTCTCGTTTTTACGTTCTAACCTAGCCACGAATGAACAGTTTACCAAAATCATTATACCGTAGCTTCCTATTTATGTTCCTTCGTAGCCATGCCCAGTGTGGCACACACACAAAAAGGCTGCGTGCACTCTGCGCACAGTCCACTGCACTTTGATTGGCTGGATGGTTCGAAGGGTGGGAAGAATAAGCCACGTCTGTCCCCTTTCCTCCCCACCGATCCGGCTTCAAAGCATGATTGGGAAAAAAGGTGCACTTCAATGCAGGTTTGGAAAAAACGCGGGATAAGGGGGGGATTGCGTGCGAGAACTGGGATGAATCCATGTTCGTCACTTAAGCTGTGGGGAGTTCTTGCTGAAACCGTGTTTTTGTGTGTGAGTATCACGCGATAAATTGACCATGGGGAATCGACCTGTAACAGTCAAATGTGAGCAGCTGGTTCTCTTCAATTCCCACAAGTATAGTAACTAATTCCAATTGGAATTGTGGTGCACATGGAGAAGTACCTTCAGCATTCTAAGGAATTATTTGTTTCACTGGGGAAATCCATGTGTATATCAGAAAACATGTAGCTTTCCCCAGCTGGCCAGATTGCACAACCAGGATTGTTTCAGGTAGGGAAAAAAGGGTGGGGTTGGGGTAAGTCTGAAGGCTGTTTTCTATGCATGCCATGCTCCTGATTTTAACTGGGTATAGCACAAGGGGAAATTAACAACTCAGGTTTGACTGGTACACAGGGTGAGGAGCCCAGGTCCAGTTTCTACACTCCATAATGCAAGCATCAGCCATTTCGTATAATAACCAAAGCAGAAAGATGTCCCCAAATGATTCTTGCTAGCCTATAGGGCTAATAAGGTCTGGAAACAGCTGGAAATAGCCTGAGAACCTATTAGTTCCCGACAGTGGATGCTGGGATATAAAAAATAAAGGAAAAATGCTTGTTGAGTTCCTGTTAATATGCTATGCTTTGGCAGTTCTTCCCATGGATTTAGCCTGTCCTGTATGAAGAAGAAGAGTTGGATTTATATTCCGCCCCCTTTCTCTCCTGTAAGGAGACTCAAAGGGGCTTACAAACTCCTTTCCTTTCCCCCCTCACAACAAACACCCCAGTGATGTAGGTATAGATTTTTTAGGGGGGGGTGAGGACAGGGCCGCGCCCCAACTTTGGGGGCATGGCACTGCCTCCCAAACGCCACCCCCAGCCTCAGTGCTTATAAAAGCAGCTCTCTGAGGCGAGGGATGGCAGACTCCCCTGCCCCGCCTGCCCCCCCCACCGGCTGGGCTCCCAGCCGACAGTCCCTTCTGCCCTCCCCTCCAGGCAGGGGCATAGCTAGGGAAAATGAAGCCCGGTGAACCACCCCCCATGGGCGGCCACTGTGATGCTGGAATCCACCCCCCAAACAGCATAATTTTCAATGGTGCTTAAACTAGGGAGCCCAGATTCTCCTTTTAAATCTACCTTAAAGGGAGAATCTGGGGTCCCCAGTTAAAACAACATTGAAAGTGATGCTGTTTTGGGGTGGATTATCCCCCACCCTGAAACAGCATCACTTTCAATGTTTAAACTGGGAACCTCAGATTCTCCCTTTAAATCCACGCCAAAGGGGGGGATTTAAAAGGAAAATCTGGGGAAATTTGGGGAGTGCCTGCTGTCAGGGGTGCAATTGTTAAGCTAGCAGCACCAAACTTTCAAGGTATCTTTAGGAGACTCTCCTAATGATACCACCCAGGTTTGGTGAAGTTTGGTTCAGGGGGTCCAAGGTTATGGACCCTCAAAGGCGTAGCCCCCATCTCTTATTAGCTCCCATTGGAAACAATGGGGGATGGGGCCACCCCCTTTGGGAGTCCTTAACTTTGGACACCCTGAACCAAACTGCCATCAAACCTTGGTGGTATCATCAGGAGAGTCTCCCAAAAAATCCCTGAAATTTTGGTGCTTCCAGCCTAAAAACTGTGCCCCCTGCAGGCCCAAAACAAAAAAAACACTAAAAATACCAAAACCCCCACAAACGGGGGGGGGGGTGGTGGTGGTGGTGGTGGTGGTGGAGCTTCGGACATGTAATGGGTGGGTTTAAACCCGAGAACCCCCCCTTACCTATGTCCTTGAAACCCCCTATGAGGTAGGTAGGGCTGAGAGAGCACCAAATAACTGTGACTAGTCCAAGCTGGTGCATGTTGGAGTGCACAGGCTAATCTGAATTCCCCAGATAAGCCTCCACAGCTCAAGCGGCAGAGCAGGGAATCAAACCCGGTTCCTCCAGATTAGAGTACACCTGCTCTTAACCACTATGCCACTGCTGCTCTGTGGGAACACAGAGTTTGAGAATTGTTGCATTAGATCTGGAGTTCAGGGCCAATAGACTTAATTTGTTGTGAGGTTGCTAGTGGCATTTCTCAGACACTGCACCATATTTGCATTGTTCTGCATTTATTATTTTGAAAGGGCACTATAACTAGAGGAGAGCATGGACAAGTGTAGATTGCTGCAGTGTTTTCTTACTGACTGCTTCCATTGTACTGCAGTTTCTGATCCTCCCAATGGGATAAGCTCTTCAAGTGCCAATCTATGTTCTTTCCCCGCTTTTAAAAACATTGTCTTGTTTGCATTCCCAAAGTACTGAATGTTTCAAAGCACTGATTTTGGAAGAGAAGGTGTTTTTCTTATCTGGTTCCCCAGAGCTGACATGTTTGAATTTATTTTCAGCTTCCATGGATTTTTGGACTCAGCCAGATCAAAGGTCAAAATGAAACTCAACTAGTGTTGCTCTGTTGTAGGAAGGGGGGGAAGGGGAAAAGGCATAACTCTTGCAGTAGTTAATAGATTTTTCCATAGCGCTCAGAAGTCTGTGTTACAATATGCTATCACAGAGCTTGCTTGGTATCTCCATATTTCTCTGTTGAGTAGCCACGTTATGGCCATATTCTATGTTGGATAGAGAGACAGTTCACTGGGAAAAAAAGTAGAGGAACTGTCCTGCTGACTAAAGTAAGAGAACAAGCAGAACATTGTTAGCTCCTTGGCTGCCTACCTTCACGAAAGGTAAGTACATTTCATCCATTTTTTAAAAATGTCATGACTGGATTCAAATATTGTTCTTTACAGTGAAATGTATCCTGTTTGTACTATTGCACACCACTGCTATTGAGAAAACAGAGACATTATAAAAACAGGGGCTAGGGGCTTTTTTCAGCAAAGGTTTTATTTTGGTTCATATCAGCATAATTCCTCAAGGAAACCTCCATGGTGTTCCACATCAATCACGCTAAAGTCCCATATACCATTTCCATCCATTAGGCAGCACTAACTATAATAGTGATGGCGAACCTTTTCAAGACTGAGTGCCCAAATTGCAAAGTGCCAACACGGCAATTTAATACTGAGGTTTTAGTTTAGAAAAAACGGTTGGCTCTGAGGCGTGCGTTACTCGGGAGTAAGCTTGGTGGTAGTCGGTGGCTTTGCTTTGAAGCAACTGTGCAACTCTTCCAGTGGGTGAATCACGACCCTAGGAGGGTTTACTCAGAAGCAAGCCCCATTGGCAGCAACCGAGCTTACTCTCAGGTAAAGGATCGTGGTTTAGTTCTTCGCATGAAAATCAGTGGGGTTTAACAGTGCTTAACAGGGTTACCTACACTGCTTCCCCAAAACTAGTTCTTAGGTTTAAAGCTAATAATCGATCCCAGCGCCCCAGGCCAGCCTAGATGTGTGGGGGAGGGGGGCGACTCTGTTTGCGTGTGCCCACGGAGAGGGCTCTGAGTGCCACCTCTGGCATCCGTGTCATAGGTTCGCCACCACTGAACTATAATAAAGCTGTCTGACACTGGTGGTCAGTATACATTTATCTTTTTGTGGAATAAATAAAGCATCAATCAACACTGTTTTAGACTAACAGTTGCAATGGCCCAGTAGGGCTCCTTGGTTGCAATGGAGGCTACATAGGTTTCCAAACACTCAGTAATATCAGGTAACCTTTATCTGTTAAAATAAAAGGGCAGTACCTTGGAGATAGCCCCAGACAGTCCAGGGCTAAGGGCCGGAGGGCTGTTTCAGCACTTGCAATAACCAAAAGAGAAACACCTCCTTAAGTGAGTCTCCCTAATGTAGCCTATTGGGCTAATAAGGTCTGGAAACAGCACAAGCTGCGAAGGTTGTACTATTAATGTCCCAAAATGGATACTGGAATGTAAAAGGAAGGAAGAATGCTTTTTGAGTTCCTGGCTATACGGAGTACTTTCTGCTTCGGAACGTACTGCAGCTGTTGCTGAGGGCTTGAGACCTCTTCATTAGCAGCAGTACAGAGAAACTTCAGACAGCATTTTTTTTAATTTAAAGGAAAGAATGGTGCATATCCTCAAGCAATCTCTGCTTCTGTTCACAACCTGCTTGCTTCAGGGGTCTGTAGGAGTCATTTTGGTTGCAAGCAGGGAACTGGTCATCAAGCTGCTTCGATATGTCCAAACAAATGTAGACGTGTTAGTTTTGCATGATTTTGCTGTTTTTTTGTAAAGGTTAGGCACCTACTTCCAATTTTAAAAGGGGAAAAAAATTACATTTGAAGTGAGACGTTGCACATTTTGGACAAAGTAGTTCCAATTGTCAAGCCCCATCCAAACTGTTTCCCATAACCATCATTTTTCCCCCATTTTTTTTAAAAAATGGTGCTATTATACTATCCTGTTATTTTTGCACTTAGGTGATATTCCTAGTATCAGGGTGTAACAGTGCTAATCTGTTCACTTCAAACACTGAAAAATTCTGGAGGTATCCCTCGCCAATGTCAGAAAAGGCAGAGGGGAGTGCTGTCAGGTTACTATTTATAGTGCTTGTTCACAGCAGCTGCCACCATTTCCAAAGTAAAAAAAGAAACACAATTAAAAGAGAGAGAAAAGTTTGCATTGAAACTTGCTACTTAGGAGTCCACCTGTGCTGTCAATGTCTGTTATTGACACTGCTGAAAATACTAGTAATTCGCAGTGTGCCTTTTGGTACCTTTAACAGGATCCTGGGACCTGTGAAGGTTACCACTTGTGGGCAAATCCTTGTCCATCCTGTTTACTGAAAAAAATGTTTAAGTCCTTTTTGTCTATCATGAATCAGAAAGTCCCTGATGTCCATCATAAACCAATCACTGACTCGGGGCACATTTCCTTGGCCAGGAAAACAGGCAATAATCAGCCCATTACTTTCAAAAAATATCTAGAGAAGAATTATGTGGTCAATTAGTGCTTGGTTTCTGATTTGCCCTTTCTGAGGAAGAAGACAGAGAGAGCTGCTGCAAAGCAACCCCAGGTCTTCCTGGATAATTCATCTGTTCTAGACCATATTTGGTCTGGTTTCAGGCCAGGCTATAAGATGGAGATGGCACTGGTGACCTTAGTCATTGATCTATGTAGACAAGGGCCATTCCTCTTTATTGCTCCTACAAACTAGAGCAGGGGTAGGGAACCTGCGGCTCTCCAGATGTTCAGGAACTACAATTCCCATCAGCCCCTACCAGCATGGCCAATTGGCCATGCTGACAGAGGCTGATGGGAATTGTAGTTCCTGAACATCTGGAGAGCCGCAGGTTCCCTACCCCTGAACTAGAGTATTGCAATGAGTCTGCCTTAACTTGGATGCTCCAGTCAGTACAGAATGCTATAGTTTGAATGCTATCGGGTGCTAGGCAGGATATGCATATCTTATCCATTCAGCTGTTACCCAAAATGTCAAGAATCGGTGTCTGTCCCTTTTAGAGTTGGGGAATCAGCAAGAGCAGACCTTTGGCTTAGCAAGCAGTTGGGCAAACTCAGAATCTTGGTTTCCAACTTTTATGGAGAGTTGCTTAAGCAAGAAATCCACAGGAGAGCAAATAAAGTTTAAGAATTTTATTAAGGGGAAATAACAAAAGTATAAACACACAATCAAAGCAGCAGAACACACACACACACACACACACAGTCCTTAGCAGTATTGAGGGGATAGATCTGGAGATAGATGGAAGAAACTTGTGAATTTTTAGGGGTAGTACTGTATCAGATCCTGAAATGGCTTTGGGTCTAAGAAGCAGAGTCCACGACCCACCTGGGCTCCAAGAAAGTGGAATAGAAAGCAGATGGCACACAGCGCACCTGAATCAAAAGACAGGCTCAGAAGTACTAAGTGCTGGATTTTGGGTGAGAGCCTAATTTATGGGGAAGGCTGGGCCCTCTGGTGATGCAAAGAGACCCTTAATCTCCCAAGACAAATGGTAGCCATTCAATTAAGGCAAGAGAAAAGTGATCAACTTGAGTTGATAGGTGAAATACTTAAAAATGAATGTTTGGCACTTGGAGTTAATGGGCTGAGCCAGGGAGTGCCGGAGCCAATTCAATCACGGCTGCAAAACATTGAGAATGTAAATAAGATGGCCTTTAGAGAGAAATGAGTCAGAGGAAGAAGTCTGAGATTAGTGCTGACAGGAACACTTGGGGCAACCACATTAGCAAGTTCTTTGTCTTTAGCAAAACAGATAGTCCATGGCTGGAGGTGGGAAGTGAGGTTCCCAAAGCTTTCATCCCTTTAGGAAGGGAGTAGTAGGCAATTATGCATGGCTAGACATGGGCAAGTGCAAGACCAGACATGATTTTCTGTCCTTGTGGGTATACTAGCCAGAACAGAGAATCAGCACCTTATTTTGGCTTTGCACTACTAGATAACCCAAAGGTTGGCAGGGCTCCCCCTCTACTGGTGACTGATTAATTATCAGGTTCACTTCAAGCTTCTGGTTATCAACTATAAACCATTAACAGCCTTAGACTCACAGCCTATGTTGTTATACTGCACTGTGACAACTGCAGTAACCAGAACAAATCCTTCTGAAGGTGCCATTCTGCAACTGGGTCAGAGCAACAACCACCCGTACATGTGTATTCTCTGTGGTAGTTTCCATCTTGTGGAAAGTCTGCCTAAAAAGGTCATTTTAAAAAAGAGAAAAGAAAAACCCCCACCCCTCTATCATTTTGCAGAATGTGCAAATGTGAAATGTTCATTCCTGTCAAAAAATGTATTAGCACTTAAATGGCTTTACAGCACAAAAGCCACACAAAAATTCACAAAAGTGCAAGGTACATTTTCCATAAGTACTTTCAGTTTTGTCTGCACCAAGTATTAACACTAATTTTTTTTTTACCATGTGCTCTTTGTGCTCTTTAACTAAAATAAGCTAAATAATAAGAAATGTTCAGAAGGGTTTCTTAGGATTATAGTGCTGGACAAGGATATTGTATTGATATTGTAACACTTACGCGTGCATAATTTCTCTTGAAATTAGAGTATGTTTGACCAGAAGGCATGAGTTGAGAATGGCAAATACCTTGAATAATGCAAAGTAGGCATACAACTCCTCAGACAACCCCCTGTGACAGACATTCTTGCTACATTAAATTTATAGCAAAAGCATCTTTTAGCCATTTTAATGCTTTTAACAATACAAATATTTTGGAACAATGTTTCACGCAAAAGAGGACTTCCATCAAGGATATGTCAAAACATGACTTCCACTGCTTTCTTGTGATTGTACATGTTGTAAAATGTTATCCCCCCTCCCACACACACAATGACAATTGGACCTTCATGTAAGAACTCCATGATTCTTTATTCTGGATCTTGAGGAGTGTCTGGTGGTTTTCAGCTGGAACTCTATTGGAAAGTGATCACTCACTGCCAAAGCCTGTGGAGTACAGGGCACAGCAAAATTAGATTCCATATATTTCAGTTCTCAAACCAATAGCACTTTGAAGATCCAAAAAATTATCCAGGATGAAAGGTTTCGTGAGCTTTAGTCCACAAAAGCTTGTACCCTGGAAAATTTTGAGACATAGTAACATGTTTTGTGGAATGAAGTATGTTGAGTAGTAATACAAAGTCTATGGCCGTTTCTGCACGGCCCATTTATGACGGCCCATGCCAGATATTAAAAGGCGCCCCCAGGTCGCCGTTCGCCACAGGCGCCGCTGCTGCAACGCAGCAGCGGGCGGCCTGACTCTTCTTCCCTCCTCCAGGGCGGCGTCCGCTGTCGCCCTAAACAACTAACAACAACCCTTTTAAAGGGTTGTTGTTGGGGAGGAAGCGTTCTTCCCGTGCGGTCGCGGTGCGTAACCCGCGCCCGCCCGGAAGACGCTGTCTTCCGTCTCCGCCCCACTCATCGGTGTCCTCCTCGTTGCCTGCGGGGTAGTAGCCAGCAGCCCGCCCACATCTCGTCCTCCTCAGAGCCTCCAGGGGTCAGAGGGCAAGCGCGTGGGCGGGTCATGCGACGCCTGCAGGCTTAATGAGGAGGACACCATGAAGGCTGGAGAGGCAGCGCCAGAGGCTGACTCCGTCTTGGCGGAGCTGCCTGCCGCCTGCCCGGCTCTCCCTCTTCACCTGCGCAAGACGACGCTTGCGTGCGAGCAGGCTCCCGCCCCCATGCCGGCAGAACTCCTGCCGGCGTGGGGGCGCCTCCTGGCCATGCAGAAATGGCCTTAGGCATTATAGAAATCTGGGTAAGTGAAGGGCAATACAGAGAGGGCTGGGAAAGTGGAAGGAGAGATCATATACTTGATCTTTGTGGGCAAAGACAGGCAGGAGAGGAAGTAATAGAAATATCTGGACAGTGGGAGCTGGGGCTACATTTGATGCACATCTTGTTTTAATGACCTGCTTTGTTTTCATATTGGTAACTTATGGTGTTTTAATGACTTGATGGTATTGTTTTTATTTAGCAGCCATCTCAAGCTCCTCTTTGTAAAATTAGCATATAAATTCCCCCAATAAATAAATCTATCTTCCTTTGTAACACACAAGTAGCTTTGAGAAAAGCTGGCACTAGCTATATTTTCTTTGCTCTAGCTTCTGCCCAAATGTCTCTCTCTCTCTCTCACTCCTATACCAGGTTTCCTTCTACTTGGGTTTCTCAGCTTTGACACAGCACCAAAGAGTTGCTGCCTGGGAAAGGAAGGAAGGAGTCCCTGGCTTCCGCCCTGGTAAGGGTGGATGGGGGGCGGCCTTCCAGCCATGCCCCTTTCGTGGTGCCAGCACCATGATGTCATCTAGGAGAGGCTGGCCAGTGCTTGTAGACATAGTTCAAAGACACAAAGATCCTCCACTGATCCATTATCAAGCATTTCGCACCTGCTCTTCAGTCATTGAAAAGGCTCTCTGGAAATCAAAGATGTTTGCTGAATTTGGCACAGTGGCTCTTACAAGCTTCTCTCCATGGAGCACAATCCTACAAGAGGTGAAAACAAGTCTTTATTAACCATCTGGGGAGTAGGAAGAGAACTGCTATTGTCAAAGTGAAAAACTTCTCAGTTTACTGTGGTGAATTAGGTTAGCACACCAATAGTAGCACAATAAGACTGGAGCCCTGCAGCCAGAGGTGGGATCCAGCAGGTTCTCACCAGTTCCCGAGAGTGGGTTACTAATTATTTGTGTGTGCTGAGAGGGGGTTACTAATTGGGTCCACTTTTCCATCTCCACACCCTCGCCTCCGTGAGAGGCATACTGCCTTTGAACGTGAAGGTTCCATATAGCAATTGCGACTAATAACGTAACTCCCTGAACTGGGTTAATCCCTTTCAGGTACTGCAATTCATTGATTCTCAGCCTTTTGTACCTTTTATCTCACCAGTCTCTATCAAAGGAACCTGTGTGTTTCACCATTGCTGTGTTCAGATTTGTGAGTTGGGGCATTTTCTATAATGTGATGATGATTTAGAAATGACCTGGTGCAAAAAATTTTGGGGGGGTCGTGGTGGGAGTAGCTGCCCATGGGGGGGCATCCAACTCAGGTTTTGCCCAGGGTCTCCAGGTTTGCCACTGTTTAGGGCACGCTCTTCCTGCCCCCCCTTTGCTGATGGGGGGCTGGCGAGGGAACCTGTTACTAAAATTTTTGGATCCCACCACTGCCTGCAGCCAATTCTGCGGCAGATAAAATCCCAGTCCCACTCCTGACTGCATAGTCAGCAAAATCTCAGCGCATCTCCTTCCAGCTCTCCCCTTCCCAGTCACATCCGGTGTGACAGAACTTCTAAAACTTTCTAAGGCTCCGGAGTCCCATCAAGGGCATGTGGAACCTATAATTACATTACATATATACAGGTATTCAGATCCATCCCTCATTGGATCATCCTGGCAGACTTAATCCCTTTGGGACAAAGATGAGTACTTGATGGAGGTGGGATATGACTCCGATTGGTGCCTCTGACATCAGAGACGAGGATTTGTGTGAGATTGGAGAAATCTGCTTGTCAGAAAGGAAATCTGCTTGTCCAACTCCATTTGGCATAAATATCTGTACATTTGTAATTTTCTCTTGTCTTCAGTTTTCAGTATTCAATGGGAACTGGATCAACAGGAAGTTGGGTAGGAGTTAAGGACTCCATCTTCTTGTTACCATATCAACTCTGGAACCAGCTATAGCATAGGTGACATGTTTAGCTAAATTTATTGGTCTTCATTTGAATCTCTGTATTGTTGTTGCTGCATGTTTTTCCCTGTATTTTTTGTTTTGCCTTTCTCCACCCTGTTTTGAATCCAACCATCCTTTCTCTTTAGTTTTCTCTTTTTTTTTACAACAAACCTTTTAAAAAGACCTTTTTTGGGCTTTACTTCGTACAATCCTTTTCTCTGGGGTACGTCTCTTAGTCCATTTCCCATTTGCCAGATTGCACAGGTACTACCAGGTTGGTATTAAGTTATTTTGTTATTGATCTCATACTTTGCTGAAAGACGACCTTCTCAGCAGGACAGTCTAGAAGTTCTCAGGAATCCTGAGTAGTGATGGATGGTTACCAGGATACTTTCCAGGGCCCCTTTGGTCTAAAGAAGATTCTCAGCAAAGGAAAGCATAATTTCCCCCTTCCTACTGTAACATTCATTCATTCATTCATTCATTCATTCATTCATTCATTCATTCATTCATTCATTCATTCATTCAATCATTCATTCATTTATTTATTAGATTTTTATACCGCCCTCCCCCGGAGGGCTCAGGGTGGTGAACAAATAAATATATGCAGACAGGGAAAAGTTAAAAAACAGTACAAATATAATACTAGCCTTGTCTCCCTATTAAAACCAATAACAACAATGCAGTCAGCATCTGAGAACTAAAACCGGACCCCTCTTGGGGAACCCCAAAAGGTCCCCCACTAAATGGGCCACATAATAAACAGAGAACAAGGGGAGGAGGGGAGGGGACCAGGGGCACCCTCAGCAGCTGACCCCCCCAAAAAGCCCGGCAGAACAGCTCAGTCTTACAGGCCCTGCAGAACTCACCAAGGTCCCACAGGGCCTGGACAGATGGAGGGAGGCTGTTCCACCAGGCAGGGCCCAGGGCCGTAAAGGCCCTGGCCCTAGTGGAGGCCAGCTGCATCATAGAGGGGCCAGGGACAACCAGCAAATTGGCCTCTGTTGAACGCAGAGCCCGAGCTGGGACATGTGGGGTAAGACGGTCCTGATACACACTCTGTCACGATCCTTCTCCTCTGCTTTTTCTCTTGCAGAAAGACATGTTTTTATTCCCATCTTTTGCATGCTTACTCTGAAATAAACCTCATTAAAATAGCGGGAGGTGACAGCGATCATACCAGGAATCTCTTTTAGACAATCATGGCATTAAATGCTGTGCCCACTGGGCACACTGGGGCTGTAGATGCAACCTTTAAAGATCCACACTCCAGATAGTCAGTCCATGGCATTCTGGCAGTCCATCAACATTCTGATAATTATCTGTCTGAAGATTCCACTCTAAGGGAAGGGTGAATGGCAGGAAAGAGAGTGCCCTAAGGCTGCTACTAGTCCCTCCTGAACTTGGCCACACCTGTCCAGGGTTTCTGGGTAGAGTAAGACCACTAGACTTGGCATCTTCTGCAGGCAAAGTCTATGTTTTCCCAATGAGCTAGGACTTGTCTCCAAGTTTCTTGGACCTTTTATCTCTGCTCCCTTCTTATCAGATTGATGTATGAGCTGCTTGTAATGAGGCGTTGTGACCACAAACACAATTTTAAAAAAGAAAACATGATTTTGTAGCATCACAGAATAACACAAGGCCAGCTTAAACTCTTGGTAATTCTTGCTACCATTCTTTATTATATCTCCATATTGCAAATGGAAGGAAGGGAACCAAGACTGAAACACAAAAGCTCTCTAAGGCCACACATAAATAGACGTGTATCATCACTCTCTCCTCGCTTGGAGCCAGCATGGTGTAGTGGTTGAAAACAGGTGGACTCTAATCTGGAGAACTGGGTTTGATTCCCTGTTCCTACACATGAAACTTGCTGGGTGACTTTGGGCTAGTCACAGTTCATTCAGAACTCTCTCAGCCCCACCAACCTCACAAGGTGTCTGGGGATAGGAAGGGAAATGAGTCTCCTTACAGGAAAGAAAGGGGGTATAAATCCAACTCCTCCTCTTCCTCCTCTTCTTCTGACCTTGAGCTCTAAGCCAGACAACCATGTGCCAGAGTGAAGGAAAAGGCAGAAGACTTCCAACTGTTGTTAATTTTTCAATATATTAAAAAGTAAGATTTTTCTTTTCAGGTTTTGATTAGTCAGTATCTAAATGTACTTCATCAAGGCCTTTGTGCTGTTCAAAGTACAGCTTCTAACATTATACTGTTCTGATGAAGAAAACGCATCAGAGCAACAGTCAAGACGACCTCTCTAAAAGTGCATCTCTCTGCAATGTGTGGTTGGGAAGTCTGGGATGCATGAATGGTCCCTGGAGCTTAACCAGTAGCTTTTCAGACTCATTTCGGATCCATGATGGGTTACTAAGATGTATGTCTGGGGCAATTTTATAGCTGCTTCTCCTTCCATATGTTTTAAATAACATTGGTAGGAACAAATGGAAGATGCTGACTCAGCAATTTCCTCAATAATGTGATTCTGCAGTTTCAACGTCTGATGAAAGTGGGAGGTAATTGCTCTTCCAGGTAAGTCATTCCCCTGCTGAGCATCGCTCACTCGTCTGCCTATCTGCATAGACCTCGGTGCAAAGGGCAATGGAAGGAGAATTTCTTCCAGTAAAGTTTTTCTCCTCAGTCACTCATCGCAGAGGGCTATCATTAGACATTACTAATCATTCTGCTGCCATCTGATATGTACCGCTCCCTGCTGGGAAAGGAAGCTGAATTCTGACTCAGGGGTGCTCTCATCTACAGTGAAGCGTTCACTTGCCAGCTGGCTCAGGAGCCAGGTGAGAAGAGGCAACTCTGACAAGGATAAAAGTACACTAGAGGGAGATTTGGTGGGAAGTTGGAGACAACTGGCTTAGGTGGATCAATCTGTTTAGGTGATTATCCAGGACAAAGATCAAAAGTTTTCTCTGAGGAACTTGGAGGAAGAGCAACTATACATATGTGAGAAGGACTTGTAGAAGCAGGACTTGCAATGTACACAATCCAATTTATTGAACATGCTGCGGTGAATTGCCTTACCGCACAGGTTGGCTGCCTGTTTGGCACATGTGCAGCAAACAGGCTTGCCAGCTCTAGGCTGGGGAATTCCTGGAAATTTGAGGGGTGAATCTGGGGAAGAAAGATAGAGTTTGGGATGGGGAGGAACCTCAGTGTGGTACTATGCCACAGAGTTCGTCCTCCAAAGCAGGTGAACTGATCTCTGTAGTCTGGAAATCAGTTGTAATGCTGGGAGCTCTCCAGACCACACCTGAAGGTTGGCACTCCTAGCAACAATGCACATCTGAGTTTGAGGGAGTGTCATGCTACAAATAAACCTAACGGCCTTGAGAGCTGGGGAACAGGAAGCAGTATATAAGACCAATAAACAAACAAACAAACACAAATACAAATAAGCACTGTGCACCTGTTTTAATCCTACCAAGCAGTTCTACTGGGGAACAGGAAGCAGTATATAAGACCAATAAACAAACAAACAAACACAAATACAAATAAGCACTGTGCACCTGTCTTAATCCTACCAAGCAGTTCTACTGGGGAACAGGAAGCAGTATATAAGACCAATAAACAAACAAACAAACACAAATACAAATACAAATAAGCACTGTGCACCTGTCTTAATCCTACCAAGCAGTTCTACTGGGGAACAGGAAGCAGTATATAAGACCAACAAACAAACAAACAAACACAAATACAAATAAGCACTGTGCACCTGTTTTAACTCTTCACCAAAGCCAGTCTCCTACTTGGGGAACAGGAAGCAGTATATAAGACCAATAAACAAACAAACAAACACAAATACAAATAAGCACTGTGCACCTGTTTTAATCCTACCAAGCAGTTCTACTGGGGAACAGGAACCAGTTCGGCACAGCAATGCAGATGACAGCAGTAGTGCAGGCCCGCCCCCTTGTCATAACCTCACTCATGGGCCTGCGTGGTTCCCATCAAGGCTCTGCAACAGTCTCCCCAGAGACCAGTGCCAATTTCCAGCAATCCCAATCCCACTGGCTAGCAAAGGACTGTATAAAAGCGGTTGGTCAGTTGCCCCAGCTTAAAGGGCCTAGAAAGTGTTAGTTATGCCACACACAATCTGCCGGACAGTCACCCAATTCATGAATTAAGTTAGGGATCAAATTAAGTGTTTTAATCCTACCAAGCAGCCTCCTCACAGTGAAAAAATTAGGCAGAACCAAGTAGTGATGATGGATATAGTGCGAATGAGGAGGCGTCTTTGAAGCGAACTGTTACCCGCTGTCAAGGCATGGGCACTGGGTGCTTGCTGTTTCAGTGGTGTCAGTTTTAATAATCGATAAGCCAAATGAATTCAGTGTGGTTTCTTAGCCGGATATTCTTCCAGTGCTTCTTGGCGACATAGTTACAGCCAGCATTAAAGTCTCCCATGAAGATGAAACTCTGAAAAGAGAGGTTGTTAAAGGGAAGGCTGCAAAGGAAGGATTTGCAAAATGTACGCCAGCTCCCTAACATATAGACAACATCTTTCACACACCCCTTTTCCCATGGCTGGCTCTTAGTGGCAGTTTAAAGGGCCAAAACAAGGGACACTTATATTTTGAGTTTGTCTGCATAGACTCCAAATCATAGTGAGCACTTTGGAAGCAGGCCTGCCAACAGAATGGCTGAAAACTTTCTCTGGAAGTCACAAGGCATGACTGTTATCTCTGTGGAAAGGAGACAATGAAGAGTGACTGAATCTGAAGGAGAACTCAAAGAAACTGGATTTTCCATCCTGAGTTGTGGTTGTGTGATATCCAAAAAAGTGCCTTCAATGGTTACCAGTCTCTATATCAGGGGCTCATTCAGTGGCACAAACATACCAAAGTAAGAGTAACCAACCTCAGACTTCCAAAGTTGTTTTACGTCTAGATACACATCATAGAGTTCATCAATTTCCCGCACAGACGTTTCTGGTGTTGTGTGCAGAGGGATAATCACAAATTCTCTGACCACTTAACAAGAAAATATTAACACATTTTATCAGTATTTTAACATCCACTCTGCAGACACATGTTGCATTCAAGAAACTCACATAAAGAAAAAAACCATGAACACATTTTAGATAAAAAGAAGTTGGGCAAAGTATATGTAGCTTCAGCGAATACTTTACAAAGGACTTGCTGTTTATATGACTAATTTACAATTAAATGTTTTCGAAGACTCTGAAGGAAAATATTTTATTTTGAAAATCAGGCTCCTGGAAGGCAAGATTTATACATTAGCAATAATATATGCACAGACAATGCAAGAGAAACATTTTATGAATTTTTTCCCAACTATTTTGAATTTTCAAGAAGAAGAGATAAGGATACTGGAGACATGAATGGGATAAACTAAAGGAGGCACCTTTCCCAAAATGTGTTTAATTACATGGAAATGTTACAACTAGAAGTATCAAACATTTGAATACCAGAGACTATACTTTCTTTTCCAAGAGACATTGAATATATTCAAGGACAGATATGTACTGGATATCAAAAACTTTAGTCATCTATCTAGAAAGTGCCAGGAGACAACCAAAGACTTTGCAGATCACAAAACTGGAAAATAATGAAAAGAAAATAATGGACAGAATTCAAATGCTGGAGGAACAGCATAACAATTTGCCTTGGTTTGCCCAGTCCTGTTGGGGTTGCACACAAATCTGCTGTTGGAACTGGCCGGGAGGGCAGGGAAGTGGGAAGGCACCCTGGAGCTCCATGGCATCTGACCTGGAAGAGCCTGCCCCATCTCCATAGAGCCCCATTGGGTTTGATGGACTTACACAAATGAAAAGGGAACCTAAGTCCACAGCAGTCCTGAACCCTCCAGGAGAGGGCAGTATATAAGACCAATAAACAAACAAACAAACACAAATACAAATAAGCACTGTGCACCTGTTTTAATCCTACCAAGCAGTTCTACTGGGGAACAGGAACCAGTTCGGCACAGCAATGCAGATGACAGCAGTAGTGCAGGCCCGCCCCCTTGTCATAACCTCACTCATGGGCCTGCGTGCTCCCATCAAGGCCTGCAACAGTCTCCAGAGACCAGTGCCACTTCCAGCAACCAGACTGGCTAGCAAAGGACTGCATGTGCGGCTGGTCAGTTGCTCCTGTATTTAAAGGGCCTAGAAAGTGTTAGTTATGCCACACACAATCTGCCGGACAGTCACCCAATTCATGAATTAAGTTAGGGATCAAATTAAGTGTTTTAATCCTACCAAGCAGCCTCCTCACAGTGAAAAAATTAGGCAGAACCAAGTAGTGATGATGGATATAGTGCGAATGAGGAGGCGTCTTTGAAGCGAACTGTTACCTGTCATATGGGCAATGGGTGCTTGCTCTCACAGTGGTGTCATTTTTGTCATCGATAAGCCAAATGAATTCAGTGTGGTTTCTTAGCCGGATATTCTTCCAGTGCTTCTTGGCGACATAGTTACAGCCAGCATTAAAGTCTCCCATGAAGATGAAACTCTGAAAAGAGAGGTTGTTAAAGGGAAGGCTGCAAAGGAAGGATTTGCAAAATGTACGCCAGCTCCCTAACATATAGACAACATCTTTCACACACCCCTTTTCCCATGGCTGGCTCTTAGTGGCAGTTTAAAGGGCCAAAACAAGGGACACTTATATTTTGAGTTTGTCTGCATAGACTCCAAATCATAGTGAGCACTTTGGAAGCAGGCCTGCCAACAGAATGGCTGAAAACTTTCTCTGGAAGTCACAAGGCATGACTGTTATCTCTGTGGAAAGGAGACAATGAAGAGTGACTGAATCTGAAGGAGAACTCAAAGAAACTGGATTTTCCATCCTGAGTTGTGGTTGTGTGATATCCAGGGCAAGTGCCTTCTATGGTTACTAGGCTTGATATCAGGGGCTCATTCAGTGGCACAAACATACCAAAGTAAGAGTAACCAACCTCAGACTTCCAAAGTTGTTTTACGTCTAGATACACATCATAGAGTTCATCAATTTCCCGCACAGACGTTTCTGGTGTTGTGTGCAGAGGGATAATCACAAATTCTCTGACCACTTAACAAGAAAATATTAACACATTTTATCAGTATTTTAACATCCACTCTGCAGACACATGTTGCATTCAAGAAACTCACATAAAGAAAAAAACCATGAACACATTTTAGATAAAAAGAAGTTGGGCAAAGTATATGTAGCTTCAGCGAATACTTTACAAAGGACTTGCTGTTTATATGACTAATTTACAATTAAATGTTTTCGAAGACTCTGAAGGAAAATATTTTATTTTTTTGAAAAATCAAGAGCTCCCTGGAAGGCAAGATTTATACATTAGCAATAATATATGCACAGACAATGCAAGAGAAACATTTTATGAATTTTTTCCCAACTATTTTGAATTTTCAAGAAGAAGAGATAAGGATACTGGAGACATGAATGGGATAAACTAAAGGAGGCACCTTTCCCAAAATGTGTTTAATTACATGGAAATGTTACAACTAGAAGTATCAAACATTTGAATACCAGAGACTATACTTTCTTTTCCAAGAGACATTGAATATATTCAAGGACAGATATGTACTGGATATCAAAAACTTTAGTCATCTATCTAGAAAGTGCCAGGAGACAACCAAAGACTTTGCAGATCACAAAACTGGAAAATAATGAAAAGAAAATAATGGACAGAATTCAAATGCTGGAGGAACAGCATAACAATTTGCCTTGGTTTGCCCAGTCCTGTTGGGGTTGCACACAAATCTGCTGTTGGAACTGGCCGGGAGGGCAGGGAAGTGGGAAGGCACCCTGGAGCTCCATGGCATCTGACCTGGAAGAGCCTGCCCCATCTCCATAGAGCCCCATTGGGTTTGATGGACTTACACAAATGAAAAGGGAACCTAAGTCCACAGCAGTCCTGAACCCTCCAGGAGAGGGCAGTATATAGACCAACAAACAAACAAACAAACAAGCACAAATACAAATAAGCACTGTGCACCTGTTTTAATCCTATCAAGCAGTTCTACTGGGGAACAGGAACCAGTTCGGCACAGCACTGCAGATGACAGCAGTAGTGCAGGCCTGCCTCCTTGTCATAATCTCACTCATGGGCCTGTGTGCTCCCATCAAGGCCTGCAACAGTCTCCAGAGACCAGCGCCACTTCCAGCAACCAGACTGGCTAGCAAAGGACTGCATGTGGGACTGGTCAGTTGCTCCTGTATTTAAAGGGCCTAGAAAGTGTTACTTATGCCATACACAACCTGCTGTACAGCGGGTAGGTGGGGCGATGGCTAGGTAGAAGCCAACTATCATCAGCTTCTTCCCCAGCTATCCAGTGGGGGCACAAGGATATTGGTGAGGCATTCTGGGCCACTTTCAACTGCCATGGAGGGTCACAGTGATCACCTGCTGGCGGTGGAGACACGTTCTCCAGGGAGGGCAAATTCACTGGTGCAACCCAGGCTGCCTCTAGCAGCACATTTGGCCTCTTCCCTTTGGATGGGCTGTTGACCTTTTTTAAAATTGAAAATGCTTGGAAGTTTAATTGTGTCTCAGGATTCATGAACTGAATATGAAGAATTTATATAAAATAGCTTGCAAAGATTTTAATAAATTGAGTGTTAACAGATAGATTTCAAATTGAAAAGGAACATATCAAGGATTTCCACTATCACCACTTTTATTTATTCTTGCCCTAGAAGCGCTGGCTACTAAAATCAACACTCTAGAATTAAAGGATTGAAAGTGGAATAAGACGAGTTTAAATTTAAAAGTTATGCTGATGATGTGGTGCTAACAATCTCAAATCCCCACTTGTAAATTCAATGTATAGTAGAACAAATTGAAAAATGTACAGTTTTACAAGATGAGAAAAAAGAAAGGATGACTAGCAGAACCTAATATTAAACAATATTATCAATAGTCTGGTCTGGTTGGTCTCTTCTCTTTCTCTTTCTGTGGGAACAGACCTTCTGCCGGGGCTGTGAAGGAAGCAGCCATTGGACCATGTGCTCATCCAGGGAGCTCACTCAGTCAGCCAGGTAATGAGAACTCTTTGAGAATTGCAACCTTCTAAGCTTTACATGCCTACCCTATTTTCAACAACCGCTAGGGTATGTTTAGGGAGAGGGAAAACGGATTTGCGTTTACATCTCCTTTGTTTTGGAAACCCTTGCTCAATCTGGTGCAGTGCTAAAATATACTTGTAACCATTTTAATTTTAATAAATACTTTTAAAACCTTAGATGTGGAGAACAGTTCTCTGTACCACCAATGCCCCATTGTCTTGGATGTGCTATCTAAACAGGAGGGGTGAGGAAGGCTGGAAGCTGGCGATCAGCTTTTCCTCCGGAACCTCCAATCCTGTGGAACCCAGGAGAAGGGAACCAAGGGAAACTGAGGCAGAGGTCTCATGGTTAGAAAGGAAGTTGGGGAATCCTGGCCTTCCCCAGTGGGCAGTCCTCAGATGGTCAGGTGGTGGCAGTGGTTTACCCAGAGAGAGAAAGCAAGCCCTCCCCAGGAATAGTTGGCAACCCCTGGGAGAGGCTTGGAAGCAGACTAGGGCCTGCCAGGCAAAGCAAGCCCATTCTGCCACACCCTTACTGCTGAAAAGTTTGGTTGTTATCCAACTTGATATTTAAGAAACAAAGAACTATAAAATGTTTTGAAATACATTTTTGAAATTCTGGCATTTTGAATTTTTTTATTTTATTACATTTACTGCCCCACACTTCCCAGCCAGATGGCTGGGCTCAGAGTGGCTTACACACATGATTACAATATAAACAGTCCAATGACAGAACAGCATATTATCAAATATTAAGGTGTGACTAAAATCTCTTTTTTTTGCAGTTTTCTTGCAGCTTGCTTGCTTGCTTGGAACTTTAATTCTGTTTGTCGCAAATAATTTAACATAAATGATAGGTCCTATGCATAGTTTTCTGAAAGGTTATAATAAGGGTTGGATTGATCATTATGTTAAATAAGCTACAATAGTTCCAGTCAATCTGTGATTTCTGATACAGCATTCTGTATGACTCACAGAAAGATAAGAAGGCACATGATACAGTGTACTTCTGTTGTTGAAGTTAAATCATCCTGTATCTGTGGTTGATCCCCCACGGTCAATTTATCGTGTGAAAAAACACAGTTTAAGCAAGAACTCCCCACTGCTTAAGTGCCAAACACGGATTCATCCCTGTTCTGGCACTCGCTTCCCCCCTTATCCCACATTTTTTTCGGAACCTGCATTGAAGTGCACCTTTTTTTCCAACCATGCTCCGAAGCTGGTTTGATGGGGAGAAACAGGGGACAGACATGACTTATTGTTCCTTCCAATTACAGGCCAATCAGCCTCCTATCTATCCCAGGGAAACTGTACGCTGATCACCTCCGCGAGAAACTTCTGGAATGGGCCATTCCTGTACTTGGTCCTGAGCAAATCGGTTTCATCAAGGGCCACACCACGTACGACCACTGTGCGGTACTGAGGCACCTTGCCGAGAAATATGGAAAAACCAAGAACTCTGGACTATATGCTGCGTTCCTCAACCTGAGGAGTGCCTTCGATTCAATCCCCAGGCAACTTCTTTGGAACAAACTAAATGCTCTGGGGATAGAGAAGCGCTTACTTCTCCTCATCCAAAGACTTTATACTGCCACCACTTGCAGCATACGTTACAATCCTACCGGCTCATGCACCCCCGAAATAATTTCTAATAAGGGTGTCAAGCAAGGCTGTGTCCTTGCCCCTCTACTCTTCAACCTGTTTCTACAGGACCTTCCAAATTCCCTTCCAACCGCTTGAGCTCACCCTCCCATCCTTGGCAACGCTCCCTTGACCACCCTTCTATATGCCGATGACACGGTTATTACTCAGCACCAAGATAGGCCTGAAGCGTTTCCCTTACTCTGCGCTTATGAAGACTACCGAACACAATCAACTTACAATAAACTATGAGAAGACTAAAATCGTGACATTCTCAAAAGCGTGGAATCCAGCAGCATGGTCTATCAGTGGGAACAGAATTGACCAAGTCAAAAGTTTCAACTACTTGGGAATCCGTTTCCAATATAACCTGAATTGGACCGAGCAGTACAAGCACATCTTCCTCTCCACCAATCAGTGCGCGGCAGCAATTAGGCGGTTCTTCTACTCCCAAGGGGGTCAATGCGTCCCAGCAGCAGTGAGAGCCTTTGAAGGCAAACTGATCCCAAAAACCTTGTATGGCGCTCCAATCTGGCGAAATCATAATCTAAAGCCTCTTGAGTCTATACAATCTAGCTTCTTTCGCAAACTACTTGGAATTTTGAACAGCGTGCCATCTCTCTCTTTATGTTCGGAATTAGGTCTAAATCTTCTCAAAACACGTATATGGCTCTCCTCGCTTCGATACTGGCTGCGTCTCCATTTCCGATCAGAACAGGACAGCCTAACAAAGCGAATGCTTTCGGATTCCTACCTCTCCACTTGGAGTCTTCTGATCAAGAAAAAAATTAATTCCTTAGGCTTCGCTTTAGACTTCTTCATAAACATGGACAAAGCGCAAATAGTCAAACTTCTGTCGCTAAGACTACTTGACATTGAAAATCAATTGCTTTCTACTCAATACATGAAGGGCATTTTACCGGAGGGCTCCCACCCTCTTCCCTTCAGTAAAGGGCTACCAAGGTACTTTTACAATATATCTTCACCATATCTCCGACGTACCCTAATGCTAGCCCGACTGAATGCCCTACCTTCAGCAGTCCTGAGCGGCAGATTTCTCCAGATCCCATACCAACAAAGAACGTGTCCCTGCTCACAAAAAGCCATTGAAACAATTGAGCACATCCTCCTAGATTGCGAACTATATACTTCATCTAGAAGACAATATATAGACCCATATACTGAGAACTATGCCAACTCACCAGACAAGGTTAAATCCTTCTTTCTGCTTTGTGATCAGTCTCCTCAGAGATCCCTAGACGTTGCCAAATTCCTGGTGCTGGCACAGCAGATTCGCCACAGATTTTAGTTTATTTATTTATTTATTGTTTTAACTGCTGGAAATGTCCGAACCTACTTATTTTAACTTGATTCTCCTCAACCTCCCTGTTGTATTTTAAACTTATGCCAATAAAAAGGTTGATGATGATGATGACTTATTGTTCCTGTCCTTCAAACCTTTCAGCTAATCGCAGCACAGTGGGCTGTGCGCAGAGTGCGTACAGCCTTTTCTTGTGCCGCGCTGGGCGTGGCTACATAGAAATGTAAATAGGATGCTATGGTACAATTATTTTAATAAATTGTTTATGCATGGCTCCGTTCGAATGTAAAAACGAGAAAAAGAATAACATGAATTTTCAATCAGGGGTGCAGTAGTGTTCCTGCTCCAGCACAATAGCCAATCAGAAGGTGGGGAAATTCTGCCTACGCATTTATGTAGTGATGTAGCTGCATGCAAAATTTTTTTTAAAAAGTTCCCGCCTTAACACAACACAACAGCCAATAGGATGAGGAAGAACAGACCCGCTGAGCAGATCGCTTGTTCGTGGGGAGTGTTACATTGTTTGGAACCATGATTGACATTGAGGTCTTCACTAGACACATGCTGCAGTGGGGAGGGAGAAACCATGATGAAAAAGGTGCTGTTTCTTTTGGAACCGGGATGTATCCAGCTTAATTTCTCAGTGGGGATTCGACCTGTAAGCAGTCTAGAGGAGAGACATGAATACAACATACCAATAAGCTATTGTTAGCTTACTTTCTTTCTCTGAAGAACTGTTAAATAAATAAATTGAATCAGAGCTTCCTATGTGCTCATTCCAATTCTGTGTCTGTGCTTTATTCCTCAGGAACTCTTAGCCCCTTCCACACTTGCAGAGTAATGCACTTTCAATCCACTTTCAATGAACTGTGCAGCTGGAGTTTACTGTGCGAAATAGCAAAACCCACTTGCAAACAATTGTGAAAGTGGATTGAAAGTGCATTATTCTGCACGTGCGGAAGGGGCCTTAGAGAAGGAAAGCATAGTGGATGCTCCGCAGTGTCTAACCTGTTTTTGGAGAGTAGAACCAGACAACAAAAGGTTCCCTGGAAAGGGCGTCTTCATCACCAGGCTGCAGATCAGGATACTGGTAAGTTCTCCTGACTGTTACCATCTTTGACCTGAAGTGCAATACCGAATATTAGATATCTTAAGATAGCCCGCTCATTTCAAGGAACTCATAATGCTTTGGTGATTAGTACAGGTCATATTGATTTATGATTGCAAGCTCTGACTTGGGAAATACCTGGAGATTTGGGGGGTGGAGCATGAAGAGGGCAGGGTTTTGGGGAGGGGAAGGACTTTAATGGAGTAGAATGCCATAGACTCCACTCTCCAAAGTGGCCATTTTCTCCAGGTGAACTGATCTCTCCAGGTGAACTGATCTCTGGGAAACAAATCTAATCCCAGGAGATCTCTGGCCACCACCTGGAGGTTTGCAACCCTATCTTAATTTGAGGTTATAAACTGTCATTTATTGTGTCAGCACAGTAAAAATGCATTCACGGAACACCCCAGATTTGGAAGCAAAAGCAATTCCTAGCTTGTACATTTCAGGATTATATTAAAAACAGCATCAGAACCCCAAATCCTAAGCAAAGGAAGAGCTAAGGAGCAGGAAATGTACTTGAGATATTGGGGTCCTATAAAAGGGCAGGGAGAAGATACTGGAGTAGATCCACCTTAAGACAACCTTGCAGATGTGGTAAAGATATTGGTGCAAAATCCTGAGCACAAACACAGCTATTCCTTCCAGCTTGCTGTAGGACCTTTCCAAAGGCTCAAGAAAGCTGCTTTCCAGCTTTGGTGAAGGACTTCCCCCCAAAACAATAGCCCAGTGCCTTCTAATCTCTGCTGTCTAGGCACATACACCCTAGTCGTGCATTCCCTTTGCACAGCAGCTCAATTTGCTGAGAACACACTGCCTCAGTTGCTTCCCCTTTTAAGACTCTTTCCTCTTTGGGTGTGACTGAGCTGTTGTTTTTCAAGAACTACTCATTAGTTAGCTCCAGAGGCAGTCTTAATGACAGGGCATTCATGGCAGATGCTAAGGGTCCTGGGCTGGGTGAGCGCATGACTGCCATGGACTGACCCATCTCCCAGCATTGAAGGAAGCAGCAGCTGGCCAGCCCAACCGCACCCACTTGCGCCTTCCCTCAGGAGCTCAGACTAGGCTGTGACCTACCATTTTGGCAGTCACCTCATGGGCATGGCTGCCTGCCACCTTGGAGGTTGGACAGAAGCCAGGTCATTGGCTGCCCCTGCTCTTCAAGGCTCTGGCATCAGTTGGCTACCATGCATACCAACCTGCTTTCTTAGGGGCTTGGACAGTGGCCAGCTTACACACCAGCCTGTCCACCTTGCTTGTGTGTGGAGAGGATTGGCAGTGATTCTGGGCCCCCCTCCTGGATTTTTGCCTGGAACCTCAGAATCCCTATGACTTCCCCTGTTTAGCACTAAATTGCAGTCTTCTTTCTCAAGAGGAGATGTACCATAACTGCAAGGAGCAGCTGTAATACATTGTAATACACTGTAATACACTGCAAGTTCTGTATACTTTGATACAGCAGCATACTTTGTTAATCTTCTGTCACAGATCATTTATCATTTTCCCCTTGAAAGAAAATTATGGAATGAACTTACCTGTAGAAAAAAGCATATTGCTCTTTATACGTCTTTCTGCCCAGTCTATTACTGACCACATAACTATACTCATCTTGTATCTGGCTGAGAATGAAAAAAGAAATTAATCTGAATGCATACCAGAGACTTGCTTTGTTTTCCTTGCTGTAAAGAAATAGAGGAAATACAGATTTTGAATTAATAATAATTAAAAACTCTGTGGTTGTCCTTCTGATTCTGACCTTAGCCTCCGTATGGAAGATTTACTACTTAGCTAGTAGGAATACCTGGCTACTTTAAATGAATTCAAATCTCCAGGGCATGATAAACTACATCCCAGGGTATTAAAAGAGCTGGCAGAATTAATCTCAGAACCACCTACAGAACCATCTCAGAATTAATCTCAGAAGAACCATCTTCTGGGCCAGAGGGGGGATGGCGGCCGCGGCCTGCCTGGTGCCGCCTCCTCTCGTGCTGCGGGAGGCAGCGGCGCCAGGCAGGGAAGCCCCCTCTGCCCGATGGAGCAGGCAGTCGCAGCTGCTCTGGAGGGACAGAGCAGATGGCAGCTGCTCTGGAGGGACATGCCCATGCTACCCTCCGACCAGCGCTGGAAGGAGAGGTGAGTGGAGGGGACGCAAAAAGCGGCGCCCTCACGCACAGAGCTGCCTCTGGTCCGGCCCCTCGACTCATATTTCCTTCCAGCGCTGCTCTGGAGGACTGGAGGGACACGCCCACTCTACCTTCCGACCTCCAGGCCACGTGGAGCCGCAGTATAAGGCTGAAAGAGCCACATGCGGCTCTGGAGCTGCAGGTTGCAGACCCCTGGCCTAGATGGAGGGAAACTACTCTTCTGTAGTGGGAAGGGAGTGATTTCACTCCTTCCAAATTCAACTTCCTGTCCTGCATTTATTTATATATTTACTTACTTCTCCCTAGTAGGGACCACAAAGTAGCTTATATTACTCTCCTTTCCATTTGTGAGGTAGTTTATGCTGAGTGTGTGTTAGGGTTGCCAACTGCCTGGAGAAAAACTGCCTGGAAGATTGGGCTGGTTTGCCTCCTCCTTCCAATCTAATTCCCTTGTAAACAGGGTCTTTGGAAGCAGATCCAATTATGTTTTCAGGTTTGATACATTTCAGTTACACATCTTACCTATTCAGTTTCTCTAACAAGAAGGGGCATATTCTGTTGCTGCTGTCCTTAATTTCCATCAGTAATATGATATCACAGCGAGAAATAACCTGTCAAAGTAAACAATAATATCTTTAAGGATTTTTATTTGCTAAATTCCATTAGTTGACTCTATCTACTTCCAAAGCCTTTCATTGGTAGAAATTATGGGCTCTTACCAGGAAAGAGCACAAAAATATCAGTGCAATATTTGCAGTACATCCCTAAGCAGAGTTAACCCTTCCAAGACCACTGAAAGGTTCGAGTCTACTTAGGATCGCACTGTTCGAGCGGTAGGGCTGATCTAGATGCACCTCCACACTTTATTTCAAATGAAGCCAAAGCCAGCAACACACAATGCTGATTGGCTACTGTGCTCTCCCCAGCAAGAAACCTTCGCTGCTGCCCAATTAAAATGCCAGCCTAAATTACAGGGGAGAGATGCAAAAGTGTAGACTGAGCTAGTCTCTGATTCACGGGCATACTGACTTATAAAGGCAGAAAAGAGCAGCAGAGAGACGTGGTGGGATTCACTTTTCAGTTTATATCTCTAGTGTCTTCACTCTGAATTAAATCCACCAGTTGCTCAACAAGAGCTCAAAATTAGCTTTGAATGACCTAATATCGTTCTAGCTGCACACACTATATCATCATCAAGTCTTTAAAATTCAGGTCCACATGACTCATTCTGAATAAACGCACAAGTCCAGTGAAAATGAAAAACCATAGAGAGAACTAATCAGTAACCTTTTTATGTTTAAAGAAAGGATGAATGCTTTGAATATAGCACATGGCAATGCTTTTGTGCAGCTCAAGGGATTATTAACAAGCTGGGTGAATGAAAATGGCAAGGGTGGATTCTGGAGAGCTTCCATGCTATTGGTGGCATTTGTCTCCTGCGCAATAAACCTTCCAGCAACACAGAACTTGTCCCACCAAAAGAGACCGTTGGTGTTAAAAGAAAAACTCTCTGGAATCAAACAGAGTCTTCAACCACACTGACAAGCCTGTACCCACGGACTCTGCATTGAGGGAAAAGAACTGCCCCCTCCTGCCCTGATTTTGTACTCATAACCATGAGCACAGATGAGAAACTCCATTCTCTTAATGGTCATGCATTGTTTTTATTGGCATAAACTTCCAACTTGCTATCTACCACTCTTTAATTGTGGTTTTGGGCCAGTCCCTGTCTTTTAAGCCTATCCCATCCTACAGAGCTGTGTGAGGTGATAAAGAACATACTTTCATGCAAATTCCTTGGGCAGGATATAAATAATGAAATAATGAAAATAACTAAGGATGAGAATAAATGAAAGACTGTAAGAATAGCATGTCTAGTTCACAGTTAAAATCAAATAAAACAGGAATTCGCATGTGCCTGTTTTGTCTGAATTATACCATGTTTTCCTTTTTTTGCTTTACGTGTGTTAGTTTATAGTTAAGGGCACATTCCACGGGAGTGCCAATATTAAGTCATTCACAAGCTTTGGGGCAAAAACAAAGACAAGAATGGGATGGATCAAATCTTCAGATGCTTCTGAAACCCAGCCTCCGGTAGTATCTTGAAATCTGTAGAAGCATTTTAAATCCTTTGATTTTAAAGTATGCGTACTCTGTGCCTGGAGGATTCCAAGATGGCAACCGTTGCGGTGGGGTTGTAAGAGCTGTTGTAAATTTTAAAACTTATCTTCTCTGCTGTAAATTTTAAATTTTTTTACTCTGTGCTTGAATAACCATTCAGTCCATTAAACATTTTTGTTACCATTTGAAAAATCAAAGCAGCCAGTATGTAAGTAGTTATAAAGGCAGCCAAGCCACCCCAAGCTGTAAATGCCCTCATTTTGTCATTGTTAAATAGAAGACTTGAAGTTCACAGTCACTGGGAGAGGAAGACTTTAGAACAGAGGTGGCATTTATACACTTTCATGTACTCCTTAGAAGTGCTACAGCAGCTTCAAACACAGCCAGTTGCAATGTGAAGATAACATGCTATTCGTTATTATGCGCATGAAATGTGCAGGCTTTTGAATTGTACAAAAGTGCTCAAATCACTCTTCTCCTTTGAGAGTGTTTATGATACAATCACTTATGTCTCCATGGGCCTCACTTGTCTTGTGATGATAATTTCTTTTTAATGAGCTGGGGAGCTTCATAGTGATGATTAGACAAATTAAAAATGCCAGCAACAGTGCAGAATCTGATGAGACAATTGATGAACAGAGAACAATCACTCTTGCACATCAAAAGGTATCCTAATCCCTCATGTGCATTTCCCAACAGCATTTGCCTTGCATTGGTGCTAGATTTAATATGTAAGCAAATCTTGCTTGAATATATGGCTTCCAATGTGGCAATTTATTTTTTTGTACAATTGGAAACACAATGAATTCATTAATGCTCAGCAATTCATTAACCAGGAACAAATGAAAAGATCCTAAAAGATAAGTTAAATCCATAGCCCCCCTAGCTCCCCCGCCCCATATCAACAAAATGCTTGTTTAATTGCGGAGAGTGAACATACCTTTACTATGATGTCCAGGACATCTGGTTGTGTTCTTTTGGCTTCTCCAAATGACCTCACATTGAAAGAGCAGATTTGAAGGCTGAGAACTGTATTGGACAAGAAGAGCAAAAAAAGACACGTGTGAAACATATTGAGCCAAAAGAAATCTATCAGGTAGGCGTCTCACAGTCAGCAATCATACTACAAAAAGAACCTGGGACTGGTTATATGAACAAGCCCTTCGCTGCCAATGGGGAACCATATTAGTTCCGCCACACTCCTTTCACTTCTCTATTTTGAGACTAACATTTGTTTTGATTTCCACTTTAGGGGATTACCTCAAGTTAGAGACATCTTCCATTGTGATTAGACTTAGGACCAAACTAGATGTGACTTTTGAGATCTTTTGAGGGACTCCCACCTTTGTTTTAAAGCCTAAAATCAGTTCTGGGGATTCCAGTCCATACTGGGGAACTGTGAGAGGAAGGTGGTTGAACTTGTCTGAGATTTACTGTGCCAAATTGGGAGCTGCATATACGTCAGACTGAACAGTTCCAGTTCTATCTGTGAGCTTGTATTTTGACTCAAAGAAGCTCTGACCTGACAGATAGGATTGCCAATTCTGAGTTGGGAAACTCCTGGAGCTTTTTTTTTGGGGGGGGGGGGAGGAGCCTGAGGAGGATGGTATTTGGGGGGAAAAGGGACTTCAATAATACAATAGACTTTACCTTCTAAGTGGTGATTTTCTCCAGGTGATCTGATCTCTGTCTCTTGGAGATCAGTAGTGATAGGAAATGATTTCCAGCTACCAACAGGAGGATGGTAACCCTACTCACAGGCAGTGGCGTACCATCCAGGGGAACAGATGGGGTCAAATGTCCCCGAGCGGGGCCATTTAGTCACGTGGGGGTGGAAAATCGCCCCCATACCTCTCCTCCTTCCCCCTGAAATGACGTTGTTTGGTCACGGTGGGGGAGGGCAGCAGCCACAACAGCAGCCCACAACTGAGGACTTGCTCAGTAATGGAACTGGTTGGCAAGAGAACCCCCCCCCCCCCGTTTCATGGCTGGAAGAGGCTTCAGTGCCAGAATCCAGCAGGCTTAAGGAAACTTTTCCTGGGCAAGCACAAAATGGTGCCTGAGTGACAATGTTGCTTTTGCATGGGTGGCTTATTCCCGTGCGCCTCCTTGTCAAGCCCATTGAAGCCCAGCGCTGCTGTTCCACTCCATGGGTTTTCCTTCCTGCTGCTGGAAAGGTGCATCTGAGGGGTGGGTGGCAGTGGCTGTATCCTTGAAACCACAGTAGAGACGCCCCACAGAAAACTTCCCATTAGCTAGATGGGATGTGCTGATGGGCATCCCCAAGGGCACCCCTCCTCCTTCCCCCTCCCCCTGGAACAACATTGTTCCAAGGGGAGGGTGGGGGAGGGTGGTGACCCATATTGGGGGTGGGGAGGAGGGTGGAAAACTCAAATTTTGCTCTGGGCTACATTTTCCCTAGATACACCTCTGCTCACAGGCCTAGCATAAAGACTGATTTGGATAAAATTGTCATGTGGCAGCATCCACACATGGAACATTTATTGCATTGTAAAAGGAACTGTTTGCTGTGAGCAAATGTGAACCAGTTTCACAATGGCTTTCACCAGACACAGCCCACCAGGATAATAAAAGCTAATAGGAAGTTGTATGCCAATAGACTCCTGTGACAACCCTGCACTTTCAGATAAATTGAGGAAAAATTCGCCTCCAAAGGATAATCAGTCTGTCCCCTCAGGAACTGAGTAGCACTTACTCTATGAGCGACAAGTGTAGCATGTGAGTGATGTCATATAAGTATATAAATCTTGTCTTACCCTTCACGAAAATATACGTATTAAATAAATTGGGATTTCCCCCTTCTAAGGACCTTCCCAGAAAGCTGTAGAGTGTAACTGTATTTCCACGCTCTGTTCCTTGTCAGAAATGATTTGACACCAGAAGCTTTTGAACAGTTTAAAAAGGGACAGAAAATTTATGAAAGCTAAGTTGTTTGATGTTACCACAAAGAGAAAACAGGTGCGTTTCATAATCAGACAGTTATTTACAGAATGATGTTACCAGATTTGTTACCAGATTTCGTTTCTCAGTCCCTGGCAAGAGGTTACAAGTAACGTAATTTACTGAAAGCTTTAAATACTGTCAGAGTTCCTTAAGGAATTTATATTTCCAGTTAGCTCTGAAATTCCTGGCAATGAAATTTCAGAAATTCCCTCACTTCTACATAGCTTGAGACCATAGGTTTAGGTAAAATTTTAGCAGGCTGTTGTGGGTTTTCTGGGCTGCGTGACTGTGGTCTCGTAGTTCTTGTTCCTAACGTTTCGCCTGCATCTGTGGCTGGCATTTTCAGAGGTGTATCATAGAGAGAAGTCTGTAATCTTATTAGAAAAAGGACTTTCTCAATATGGCACAAACTGATGTGACGAAGATTTGCAGATTGCTGAATATGATAAATTAATTGGGGAGCCATAGGAATGCGTCACCTCCATTGCATGTTTACACTGAGAAATACATATTTATATTATATATTTTGGGGATTAATGATTAGTTATAATCAATAAAACAATATACTAAAACCCAAGAATTCCTGTATTCCTCCACAGCTGTGAAAGTGATGATTTGATTGCAAAAATAAGTTTTAGGAAATAATGTATTAACCCCTCCCCATTCTTCATTCCCTCCCCAAATCCAATGCTGATATGTGAAGCCCTCTCCTCTATTTCAGTGGAGGGAAAATATTTCAGTCTCTATTTCAGTGGAGGAAAAATAAACCAAGAGGCTGATCACAGACCTTCTGACATAAGCCTCATCATTCAGTCAGACATAGTGGTGGTAACCACCTCATTCTTGTGTAATGGAGGCTGTGGAAACTGGTATGTATTAAAGATTTATCCTTGCTGAGCTAGATGATGGTTTGAGTGAGAAGAAATGTTATTCCATACATCTAAATGAATCACCAGAGATGCAAATTAAATATAGCTCTCTCCACCTACTTTCCCCAGCAGATGTGTCATACCTGGAGAACACATGTAGATCCCAAAACTTAGTAGATGGAGGTCACATTTTGCATCAGAAAGGGAAAATGGTTAATCCATTTGCACACATTTCTGTGGACATATATGTGTTTTTCCTCACAAAAATCACCCAGAAAAGCTAAGACCACAGAAACTAGGAACTCACAGCAGAACAAGGAAGTTGAAAAGGGAACATGCAAGGAAGATTAATGCTAGTTGCCTAGGCACCTGGCAATTATTCTGACCCTGTCCAAAACAGAGGAAGTTTGAGGTCAGAAAACAACAGCAGGCAGCAGCAGCTGAACAGTGCTTTCCACCTGAGGCCCTGGGGTCCAAGAACACTTGGAAAGGCTGATTTGTGGATGTTATGGAACAACCAAATGGCCACAAAACGATAGCACCGAGTTGGGTGTATATTTGAAAAGGCAGAAGTATGAAATATAAAAAAATAGCAATACTTGAGCCATGGAGGACAAGAATAAGATAGTAATGACCATAAGCATAAATGGCTTCAACACTAAACTTCATGGGGGGACAGATTCATCAATGGCTACTAGAACTGGAGACTAAATGGAACCTCTGTAATTGGAAAATAACTGTGCTGTTGCTTGAGATTCAGCAAACTGTGACCTTCTTACAATTGAGATAAGAGTTCAGGGAGGCTGTTTCTAGCCTGACTCCTTTGTAGTCTCCAAGGCTGAGAATAGTGGAGCCACATTTTATCCAATTAGCAAAGATGAAATTATGAGTCTCGACACCTATGAGAATGAGATGGGCTTAGTGGCCATCTCTTCATCTCATTCTGACCCTTCCTAGGTCCCAACATGGCTTGTAACAGGGTTGCATAGTCAGTTGACATTACCAGCCACAGATCTGATTGGTCAAATGAAAATGCTGGGATGAAAAATTAGTACTAATAAAAGGAAAATTTTCTTCACGCAACGCGTGATTGGTGTTTGGAATATGCTGCCACAGGAGGTGGTGATGGCCACTAACCTGTATAGCTTTAAAAGGGGCTTGGACAGATTTATGGAGGAGAAGTCGATGTATGGCTATCAATCTTGATCCTCCTTGATCTGAGAGTGCAAATGCCTTAGCAGACCAGGTGCTCAGGAGCAGCAGCAGCAGAAGGCCATTGCTTTCACATCCTGCATGTTAGCTCCCAAAGGTATTTGGTGGGCCACTACGAGTAGCAGAGTGCTGGACGAGAATGGACTCTGGTCTGATCCAGCAGGCTCTTTCTTATGTTCTTATGTTCCATATTTTGTGGTGTTTTGTCTTCTGGTGACTTCTATTTAATTTCAGTACGTCGGCCTAAATGGCTACCCCTATTATTTTGTGAAACTTACTTTACAAATGGTCTACCTTGCAGAGATGACTTTCCTGACTTTAATCCCAGGAAGTTGGAAGCTTGCACCTTGGCTTCTGGCTGTTCAGGCAGCAACTGAGGTGTGAGGAATCATTAAGTTTGTTGCTGGCCCATCCCAGGAATCCGTTGTTGGGTTTTTCATTCTAGCATGCAAACACTGCATGCTGTCAGAATTTTCCGAGTGAACATTCTATCTGCAGCAGTTATGTCCGGGTGGAATCATTCTAAGTTTTCTCACTGTGTGGGCTGACTAAAAACTCTCTCTGTGGGCCTTTCCCCACTTACCTTAAGCCCCGCGCTACTCTCCTCAAGTAGCGCGGGGTCCCCTGGCACTCCCCATTACAGGGGTGGCGACAGTGCAGCCGCCCTGACGCTGACGCTGTCGCGCCAACTCAGCGCGCGGCATCCCTGGCGCTCTTGTAAACGGCGCCTTTTGATGACCCCGCGCAGAACGCCGGGTCGTGGGGATGCCCGGGCGTGCGCCAGAAATGACGTGCGCTGAGAGCAGCGCGCGGCATAGGGGGGATCGTGGTGAGTGAGGAAATGCCCACAGTGTGCGTGTATTTTCTGTCAGTTCAGAGATTATTTATTGTTCTGCTTGAAGCTTGAAACCTGTAAATTGTGAATATGAAAAGAGCTACTTTGTGTTATTTGTAATGTAACAAAGTAAGTAAACTAAGATTCAAGATTGTGAAGGAAAGGGTGGCTTATTTTGCCACAGAAGAATAACCAGCTGAACCTGACAGATGTAGCAACCTATTCTCCAAACTTCCCTGCCTACTCTGTTTAGGATCCTTTGAAAGAAATAAAAACTAGCAGATCTGATTTAAAACTAATTATTTTCCTTCATCCTTTGGAACTAGGTTTTTTTTTTTTGACAGATTGGTTGATTGCTTAGGGGAAGAGATGCTTTGAGGAGAAACAAGTAGGTGGAAGGAAATACATTGACAAGTGCAATGACACCTGCAGGCACCACAATGATATTTTTAATTCCTGTCTCACCCTTGGATAGCAGTCATCATCTTAATTTACTAAAGGATTTTAAAATTGCTAACACAATAATTACTAATAACAATGCACAGGAAGTTGACAGGCATAGTTGAAATCATTGTTCTTGGGTAAATATACCTGTACAAACCAGTGGCACTTTTTGAGTTCTGCTGTACATTGTCTGTCCCCTCACCCCATGTACATTTTCATCATCATGACATGGTAGAAATAAAATGCAAAGTGGGGATCCAAGACACATACACACTGAATAGCCAAAGCACTGATATTTATGCTCAAAAATGGGTCCAGTGACAGTATGAGGAAAAACAGAGACAAAGAGTTGATTGCCCTTTCTGGATTTGAACAAAGAGCTAGGTGAGACATGATGAATTGTCAGAATGTGAGAGAATGTGAGAGAATGCCTTGGCTGTTTTCCTACATAATGATTAATGGCTGTGTAAGTGCAAATTAGAATAAGTAACAATCAGCTTGGAGTGCTGATTAAATCACCTTAGGGTGAGGCAATAGATATTAGTGAGTCCCGTTGTTCAGCAAAGTACTTCTTGGGCCAACCACTTTCTCACCCAGGCTTTGAAACACAAGATGGAGACCAAAAAGTCTTTGAGAGACATCAATTTTGTATGGAGTAGTCAGTCCCTTGCTCTTCTGCCAGTTCTTGGTCCCCATGCTATTTATGGCACTCTCTAGTGGGAGAGGTATCCAGCTGCTTACAACATAGCCCAGAAAAACCATAATAGTCTTTGTCAATGCTACTCTATTGTGTAGAGCTTGAGGGGGAACTGCACCTGGGGCAAGTGTGTGCCCTGCGCCCCACCCCTGCCTGCCCCACCCCCACCCTGGAACGCCCCCTGGAACGCCCCCTGGAACGCCCCTGAACACCCCTGCCCCATCCTGCCCCCACCACTTTCCTGCCCTGGTGTGCGCCCAGGGCAAGACTCCCCCCAATCCCTGGGTGCTACGCCCCTGCTATTGTGGTAACTAGCAGTATAGATAGCCCAGCCTAGCCTGTTCCTATTAAAACTTGGCTGCTAAGGAGGGTTGGCCCTGATTAGTACTTGGATAGGACACCATGCAGGAAGTTCATGGTTTCTGCACAAAGGAAGGCAATGGCAAGCCACTTTTGCTCATCTCTTGCCTTGAAACCTAATGATGGGGATGGAAGTGGGTTGCAATTCACTTTACATGTTTATGCTTAATATATATATATAATATTTATATATATTATGCCTGGCCACCTGTCAGTAACTTTGTCCCTTAGAAAAAGAGTGCAAGATATCTGTTAGCATTGGAAGGACACTCTGGAAAAAAGTAGTGGGTCATGTTTCCACAATGTTTCTCCCTCCAAGAGGTTGAACTTCTTCCCCTTGAGATCCTGAGGTCAAGTCACAAAATGTGACCATCCTCAGTGACAGTGTCTTTAACTACATCTGTCTTATCCAGAAGGTGGTGGAAAGGAGAGAGAGATAAGGGCGACAGCAGTGGAATAACAGCTATTTCCCCCATTTCTGAGCTTGCTCCGTAAAGATCTGCTTTCTCCCTTCTGCTGTGTGAATCTTTCAGTAACAGGAAAATAAAATAAAGGACACCTGGAGAAAAGGACACTTTGAAGAAATGAGCCTTTGGAAGGTCTGTGCCACACATTGGCTCATTCCACACATGCAGAATAATGCACTTTCAAACTGCTTTCAGTGCTCTTTGAAGCTGTGCGGAATAGCAAAATCCACTTGCAAACAGTTGTGAAAGTGGTTTGAAAACGCATTATTTTGCGTGTGCGGAAGGGGCCATTACTGAAAGGAGCAATTGCTGGGCAATTGCTGGCAACAGGGCAGACAAGGGCCCTTTCCCCACTTACTGTTTGCTGCGCGCTACTCTGCTCAAATAGTGCGGGGTCCAGCGGCGCTCCCCACGAGTCCGGGCGGCGACAACGCAGCCGCCCCGACTCTGTCGCTCTCCCGCCCCCTCAGCGCGAGTCATTTCTGGCGCTGATAAAATGGCACCTTTCATGACCCCGCGCAGAGCGTGGGGCAGTGGGGAACACGACCCCGCGCCAGAAATGACTCGTGCTGCGGGTAGCGTGCTGCAAACAGTAAGTGGGGAAAGGCCCAGGGTCTGGTCCTAACCTCTCCAACATTTTCTGGACTGGAGACCTTCAATTTGACAGGTGAACTGATCTGGGTCTATTTTTTTTTGACCCACTAGCTCTGATACAATCCAGGATCAGCAATATGTGTGTCAGCCATTTGTCTTTTAAAGGCTGGCTTTCTGTTTTCTCACCCTTCTGTTCTTATGATTTTTTACTTTCTTTTTTTCTGGGTATTCCCTTTCTGTATTTTTTCTTTATTTTCTGGATCTGCAGCATGGTTTTTTACTACACTGGAGGATTGTTAAATTGTTTTCAAGGTAAAATTCCTTCAGTATTATTGATAATTAATGCAGATCTACTTATTACTATTCTCTTTTCTGTGTTCTTCTTTTCCTAATTTCTGTTACGTTGTTATGTTTTGTAATAAATAAATAATGTTTTTTAAAAGGAAAATAAACCAAGATGATTTGTGTGTGCACAGCTACTGGAACAAGAGAGGGAACTCGATGATAGGAAGAGGAAGATGGGTTGCCATCTGCTTATCTTCAAAGCAGACAGCAGAAAGGTATGCAGGAAAATAGGATAAAGGATAAAGAATGGAACAGCCTTGATGCTTCAGTGCTGGGTTTATGAGGCTCTGGACCTCATCACTTAAAGGCAAAGAAGCAGCCCCACCTCCCCAGTAAGCAAATGTTTGAATACACCACACAATGCAGTCCTAAGAGAGACACCCTTCAGAGCCCAACAAAGTCAACAGACTTAGCATGGTGTAACTCTGCCCAGGGCTGCACATTAAATTGAGCTGTTGTTGTCCATGGACTTATATTATGTGCATTGGCTAGCAGGATGCAGCTCTGTTTAGCACTGCACTGTCAGTAAACTAAACCAAAACCAAGATTTCAGGCTAGATCTCTTGGGCCACTAGCCAACACTTTCTTCAGTGAATAACATCAACTTATTTTAATGTACAGTCCTAAGCACACTAATCATGAAACAAAGTTATGGTCCATGTAGTGGGACTGCTTTGCTACCCTGTAAATGTGAGGGTACTTTCTTCCCAGTCTTCCTGTTGGATTATTAAACTTGATATTTAGCAGAGTGCGGAATAAGAGACCATGAGACAGTTGCTGTTTTTATATAAAAGAGTTTACTTACTAATAGGGAGGGTTTACATGGAAGAAAATAAAGAATAACTTTCTATCCTAGCACTAACTTGGTTACATTGCTTAGGACCATGTGATCCCATATGCTGCCTATCTAGCAAGGCAGAGATTCACCTCTTGGGGTGATCTCAACATTGTGTGATCTATCTGTTCCAAGTGAAGAGAGACAAAGAAACATACTTATTGTCGAAGGCTTTCACAGCCAAATTCAACTGGTTGTTGTGGGTTTTCTGGGCTGTGTGGCCATGGTCTGGTAGATATTGTTCTTAACATTTCGCCTGCATCTGTGGCTGGCTTCTTCAGAGTTGTATCACAGAGGGAAGTCTGTTATAAGAGAAGTCTGGACACAGTGTATAACAGTGATACATCTCTCTGTGATACATCTCTGAAGATGCCAGCCACAGATGCAGGTGTAATGTTAGGAACAAGATCTACCAGACCATGGCCACACAGCCCAGAAAACCCACAACAACCAAAAGTTACTAACTCAGTTCTTACAATCCATGGAGCGTGTGGTCTTTGTCAGTTGCATGATGCCCGCCCCCCCCAGATGCACCAACAAGCATCTTCTAGAGTCATTCCCCTCTTTCATTTTTCATCACAAACACATAAGTGCACTGCCAATCGGCCCCCAAAAGATAGACGCCAAATAAAGGAACATCTCCCCTTTTTAGACCCCTCCTCTACATGGACTGGGGGAGGGGGGAGTTAACCAATCTGGGTGCCAGGTTCTGAACTCAAGGCCAGAACACAGACCCTCCAAACACAAGATGTTAGCACAACAAAAATCTAGTATGTTTTCCCTTTATGTTGCAGTAGATGCTCTCTATCTGAAGGAGTTCACCTCTTGCATACTCTGCTGTCGTAAGGATATCAATGTAATCTTCCATTCCCATAACTGTCACAGCATATCATGCCTATCTGCCCCTCATCCTCAACAAACTACAAGCCAATTAATCATAAAACGAGGTCATGGTCTCTAGGGAAACTGAGATCATGAGAACATACTTCTGCAAATATGGATGCCCCTTCATGCCTCCTATTACACATTTCACCATTCATGCTCCTGCTTAATTATCACATAAAGACATCTATGATATTTCAAGATACCTGTGAAGCTCATTAAAATTAATTTAAAATTTGCATCCGGGATAAGAGCTGTGAAGAAAAAAAAGTGAGAAATAGCAATAAAATGGTTTGGTGTTGGCTTAGAATCATTATCTTACTTCGCCTATCCTGAACTAATGAGAAATGTGGGAGGCTAATCCAGTTATTTTCAGACACTCAAACAATTGAGTTGCTTTTATAATGCAACAGAATTTCTAGAAAGTAAGAATTTGGATAAAGCAATTGTGTCCACAAGGTGGCAGTGTTAATAAATAGCTTTCCAGATGTCAGGATTGCAACACCCTGTGTAATAGTCGAATTAGTGCATTTTGGAATATTGTTATTTATTGCATTTATTATACCACCCACCCCGAAGGGCTCTGGTGTAACCCCTGTCATTTCCCCTAACATCTTTAACATCTGCTGCTGTTTCTATTAAAAGGTTTATAATTTAGAGCACAGAGAGCAAAAGGACATAGATAGAGCATGAGTGGTTAGTAAAGTTGCTCCCACGTGACCAACTGCAAGAGCCCCACTCCCTCAGTCAGTCTGGCCTCCAGCATCAGAGAGAAGGCCCAAAGTTTGACAGAGGGAACTATTAATTTATTTGAAGGTGTATGCTGGGTAGGATTCCCAGCTCTGGGTTAGGAAATACCTGAAGATTTTGGGATGGAGCATGGGGAGGGTGGGATTTGGGGAGGGAAGGACTTTACTGGTGTATAATGCCATAGAATACAGCCTCCAGCACAGCCATTTCACCCGAGGAACACCTTCCTTATGAGGAGAAGCTGCAGCATTTGGGACTCTTTAGTTTGGAGAGAAGATGTCTGAGGGGGGATATGATTCAAGTCTGTAAAATTATGCATGGTTCAGAAACAAGAGGACTAGTTTGTAGCAAGTTGTAGCAAGATGGTTCTTTCTTTCAGAGGTCCTATCCGCACGGGCCAAAAACAGCGCCCTAGGGATGGCAAAAACGCCGTCCCTAGGGAGCTGTTCACATAGGGGGTGCTGCTGCATCGCAGCAGCGCCACCCTCGCTCCCCCCCCAGCGGTGTGAAGCTGCTGTTTCCCAACCTCGTTCCCCGAGTGAGGTTTTCCGGAAACTGCAGCTTCCAGCTGCTGCCGTGCAAACGGCAGCGGCTGGAAGATGCCATCCCCTCCTTTCCCGACACCTTCCCTTCCCTCCGACCTTCCGGCGCATTGTCCAGGCCTGGAGACACGCCCCCCTGCCCTGCGACTCCAGAGCTGTCATGCAGGGCGGGGGGGCGTGTCCCCTGGCCTGGGCGACACGCCGTAAGGTCGGAGGGAAGATAAGGCATTCGGGCGACGGCGCAGCATTGCGCCGTTTCCCCCGCCCCTACCGGGACCGTTCGGGCAAACAGTGAGCGTGGCCATGCGGAAATGGCCTAACTTTGGCAGACTACTGTAAAATAAGCAGGGAAAGGAAAAATATTCAGATTTAGGGTTTCTGATTTTTAAAGCTCACAGAAATCACAAATTATTTGGACGCTCAATGTCTAAAACATTGCTCACCAGACTAGTGTGAGATTTGTTGGAAATGAACTAAAAAATTAGCCAAAGAGTCAGTCATGGTTCCAGAAGTCCAAATTTATTTAGCCAGCAGCAGAGGAGCAGGGGCTAACACCTTGAAGTCAATTCTTCAAAATTCTGTATTGTAGTACAGTTCTTTATATACATTACTCAGAATGCTACACCTGATTCCATGTATGGTTAGCTTGTAAAAGTTACTTTATAGTTGGTTTATTTATGTCTGTAACTTTCCTTTCTTGCGCAAGCTTCTGTAGGTATCTCTCTATGTGCAGCCTTTTGCATTTGTTTACTGCTTTGTCTACATCCCTTCTTAGAGTACTGAGTGGTGCATGTTTCGCTAGCTGTACTTCCTTAACAGGTTAATATACCAATCTTATCTTCATAACTCATTCCTTACATTCTTCACATTTTCTCTCATTGCTTGTTTCTAATTTCTGACCAATCAGGTTTGAAACTCCATATCATTTACAGGCTTTTGATTATTGGGAATATGCTATGGGCAACTTGCAGGCAGTTATCCAAAGGTGATCTGTCAACTGTGATCTGTTTTTAGATTTGATGTGTTTTATTGCTCAATATGCAGAGTATATCTGTGTCAGTTTCACTGGGAGCACAATACAGGTTCCAATGGTACTGGAGGCCTATTGTTTAGAGAATCTCTCCAGGAATCTAATTCAAGGAATCTACAGAACTCGCAAGTGATAAGAGGAACTTTATTTTAGACTGTTTTAATCACAAGTGCTCATCAGAGACTTACTCTCCTTGGGATTCAAGTGTAATATATATAGGCTACCTTGTACTTAATGGTGTGTGATTCTCCTGGTCATGTTATTTGTTATGTTTTATAGGACAGCTTGTAATAAGTTCTTGTCTGTATTAGTTACAGGTTTATATATTAATTGTACAATTTTGCACTTTTGCCCTTGTTTATTAAATTTTGCACTTAAGCCTCGTGGTGTGTCAGAAGTTGGTGGCCAAGGTACACTGATTCTCTCTTTTCACGCTGTGATTTCTATACTGTACTCAATTTGTTCTCTTGTTGCAATAATCGAACTTTGTCATACAGCTGATCTTGATTCTAAAAATGCTTGATTTCTTCAATCGGGCTTAAAAATCTTGCAAGAACCTTCCCTTTATTCAGCCATCTCACTTTTGAGTGCAATACGAGGTCACTCCACTTAGCATCAACACCTTCCAGAAGTGCCTTAAAAAGTCTGGGTTGTCAAGACACAGCCTGGATGAAGTTTATTATTTTTGCAACCATATCCATGACAGGTTTAGCCCACAGAGCTTCCTGATGAATGATGCAATGGTGAGCAATGAGTTTTGGGAAAGATGCCTCTTTTTTTGCAGAGGGCAATGAATCCATTAATGCATCAGTGCTGCTCCATCAGTGGTGATGGGTGATTATTTGTGAAGAGGCAGGTTGATTTCTGTAGCATTGTTTTTGAAAGTTTGAAATATATCCTCACCTCCTGTATATCCTTGTAGAGGTAGTATTTTGAGGAGCTCTCCTTGGACAGAAAATTCATTGACACCATCTCCACAATGACTGTCAGCTGAGAAGTGTTCATTATGTTCATGGAATTGGAGCAAAAATCACAGACCTTTTGTACAAGTCAGTTAGCAACTGATATCCCAGGTCACTAGAAATGGCTTCAGATCTTCTGATCCTTGTATTCCCACAGAGCTGCAACTTCTGGATTTCACCTTTACTTGGAAAACCTTCAAAGAGCAATACAGACCCACCCACTTTCTGAAAATGCTTGGCAGGTGCCAGAAAAACTGATGCAGGTGCTGTAGCACCTGTGGGCTACATGTTGGAGACTCCCAGCCTAGAGTTTAACTGAGGGAATTGCTAATTTCTTTGCAGGCCCAAGACAGAAAAATAAAGCATTAAGGTCAGCAACTGCATAACTGTATAAGATCTGTTGAAAACCACACAGGGGAAGAAGAAGCCTCGCACTTTTTTAAATGAACGTTTTGGCCTTGCTATTTTCTTGGTGATAATGGCCACCACTTATTAGGACTTGCCTTTGTTCAGAGTGCCCTTTCGAAAATCCTGTCTCTGCAAATGTTGCTGTTGTCAAGTTGCCATGTTTGGGAGGGGGGAATTCTCTGGGAGCACTCTCGCTTTTGCAGATGCTTGATTATCTCCTAGTTCTGTCCTTGAGGTTTGTGGCTGGGAAGAGCCTCCAGGCTGGACACTACTAACTCTGTTGTTCCCATGTGGGGGTGGGGATTGTGCTATCCATATTATCAACTGTCCTGGTGCGCTTTCGCCAGAACTGTCTTTTTCTTGTTCCTGACTTGCCTTCAATAAAATCCTTTGATCCTTTGAACCTCAGAAGCATTTTATTGCCTAAGCGGGGGATTGACAGCTATTCTCATCGCCCTAATGTTTCAGTTACACATGTGGTTGAAAAATTGATGTGTTTATGATAAATGTTGGTTACCTTGAAAACTGTAATACAACAAATGTTTAATTTTTGAAGCAATTTCATAAGTGTTGTGAAGCCACAAGTAGTATGTAATTTATCAACCGGACTCCCTCTCCAACTCTTCAGCTGGAAAAAGATAATTTAGAAAGATCTATATAGACAGAGTTCTGCTGGGTTTTACTTTTTTATGGTTAACTCATAGTTCCTCTAGTAGCTTCCTCCTCTAGCAACTTCAAGTGAATTGAGCTCTACTTCAGCTTTTCCATATTTCTGAGAAGAAATGAGGTCACTGAATGGACAGGGAGTTGTTAGCATGTTTTACTGGGGAGGTGGATAAGATTCTCTGGGCTCTCATCACTGTCACTTCACTACTGTTATCTCAGCAGTGTTTGTGATTCAGCCCTGTGTTATCTCAGCAGTGTTTGTGAGTCAGCCCTGATTATTGTTCCTGACAAGCTTGCCACCTGTTTAGCATTTTTTAAAATGGGAATGGGAAATATGCATCGTAACTGCATAAAACAGCTTTAATTTAATATATCACAACACTGATATAGTCTAATAAAATCCCAGTAACATTCTGACAGATGTAATACAACATTTATTTGAGTCTTACTGCATGTTCCTGATTTAAAAGCAACTGAGGCAGCAACCCTGGTTCCTGAGGACTGTCTTCTTATAAGGGAGAAATGAATTCAAAAGTGGCTAAAACCTCCAATTAATTTAACTAAACAGTACAGTTCAGCTAAGGAGAAAATGTAATCCTTAAGAACAGATACCTGTTCATTTTCTCCCATTTCTTTTCAAGCACTCAATGCAGTCTCTAAGAACTGTTGCCCAGTTCGGCCTCTGTCAAAGAGGTTATTACTCTCACGGTTATGAGACATCATGTCAGCACGTTTAGGTAACAGGTTGCCTGTAAAAATAGGGCCAAAGTTGATAAGAGGCAATGACCCATCACTGAATATTACATAAACATGCTTGTGTGATTTCCTTTAAAAATCTTTGCATCAGAATTATTGGACAATTAAAAGAATCACAATCTTGGTATAATTCAACCCTTTCTCCATTTCAGATAATTGTCTATTGTCTTTTGATCACACACCTCGATTAATTGGTTTCACAGAACAGTTTGTAGTCTATGTGTTATGTTTCCCATTTAGTGGAAACTCAGACCGTGTCTCCAGAATACCCAAGTGGTTGGCCATGTAAGCCATCTTGAATTCCATGGTATAATGAAGTAAGCAGTATTTTTGCCAACCTATCTTTCTGAAAAGATACCAGTTTTTTGGTATGGTAGCAATGCAGCTGAATGCCGAGATTTTTCAGTGCTGAATACCCACCATGGTTGATTCCACGCAGGCAAATCTAACAGGTGCAGGCACATATAACTTTGCACAGGTCCCTCCCTGAAACGAGCCTGCCCCATTTTATTTCCCCCAACCCAGGTTTTTCAAAAATTGCTAAACTAGCGATCCTTTTGAAAAAGCCCAGTTTGGAGCCGCTGCTGTGTGAACGGCCAGGGAGGTGGCGCTTTATTTACCTCCCACCGCGCCATCCTCAGTCAGGGAGAATCTGCCTGCCATTGCCCTGCTATTGCACTGAGGCCCCTTTTTCTTAAAAAAATTTTTTTTGCAGGTTGCATCTGCTCAGCTACACAAGTTCAGCCAGTCATATCATGGGATGATTGGTATGGCTGTGGGGGTTAATTTCTGCATGCCTGCATAGCTATGCATACGTTGCTGGAATTTCTTTCTTTTTTTAAAGAGAGAATCATCTCTATGCGAAGGTGTGAAAGCAACCCAGATTGTTTCCATGGGCTCCAGTCACTGCTTGCACGGCATGCATGTGAACGGGGAAAAAGAAAATGGATTCCTTTATAACGACTGCAGGCTGATAGATTATTTGCTGTGCAGAATCAGCCCATATCACCTCACCGTCTAAGCTATTGTCGGCAACCTGTGCTTTCTCTCTCTCTACCCCGCTCCCCCGCCCCCCATCAAAATGTCTGTGGTGCAAAGTGCGACATCAAATACAGACTGAGAAAGCAGGATAGTGGTACAACATTGCCTTTGATTCTGGATCCCTGAAAAATCAGGGAAGGTGGGCTACTGATTTCCAGCCTCCAATGTCTTGCTTCTTCATTTGCTGAATGAGCTGACCCATCTTTTTCATACTACCAGAAAGTGGATAGATCCAGGGACCACTGATTCAGGTCATTTTTATTTATTTTTGATTTCATGTGTTTTCATGGTCATCAGTTTTGACTAGCTTTATTTTCTGTAGCTATCATGCTATCATGGATGATTCTTCTTATACCATTGACACCCAACTGATACACAAGGCATTAACATTACCAGGTTTATACTCAGTGGTGGGATCCAAAAATTTTAATAACAGGTTCCGATGGTGGTGGGATTCAAACAGTGGCGCCGCCGCACACACACACCTCCAGTCCCTATTGGGCAAGGAGGTTGCTTTAGTAACCCCTTCTTGGCACTCAGAAAAAAATTAGTAACCACTTCTAGAGAAGTGGTGAGAACAGGTTGGATCCCACCTCTGTTTATACTACAGATGATGATTTTAATGCTGGATATTACTGTGGATGGATGCGGGAAGATGTGTAAGTGCTTTTTTCACATCTGCAAAATAAACATGACATCTGTTAACAGAATAGATATCTTCTTTCCATCTGGTCGCCCAGTAGCTGGCAAGGATGAGAAGCAACTAACCACCAAGATTCATTTCTGACAATTGCTGCTTTCTCTTTCCCTAACCCAAGGACTCCTGCAGCCTAGGAAGACAAAGGGATGTGTATACAAGTCTTCTCATGGCGAGAGGTAAATACAGGAAATCGTTATCAGCAACTACATTTCAACTTTGGAATTGCTAGGTCCTAGGCAGATAAGAATAATGATTTCATCCTATGCCCACTTATCCTTGCAAGAGGTTGGAACAAATGTAGGTTAAGTGCACATCTGGGCCTCAGGGGCAGCATTAGGCTTCATGTGAGCATTTATTTCTTCATGGGGTGTTCAAAGCAGGAATGAATTTTGTAATTAATGTTGTAATAATCCGCTTGATTTGCAGCTATACAGGTTGGGTAGGGGTGATGAAGGAACAGAATTAGTCACATAGACCCGTGGACAATGCAGTGTCAGTCAAGCACTGTTTCCAAACTAGCTCCCCCACCCCCAACCCCATGGAAAGCAGATAACCCCTGAATTAAACATGATGTTGTGACCTTTAACCCGGGGAACAACAATACTGCCCCCCCCCCCCGCTTGAAGGGGAACTGCAGGCTCACCTATAATCTGTAGCCACCATGGGAAGGGGGTACAGCTAAGTTCCATTTTCAAAATTTTATTTGGACATTTTGCTGCAAAGTCATGCTGTATTGTTGCAGCATGGCTCAGTTAAGAAGGGGAAGGGAGTGGCAAGGGGGATTTCAGGGTTATGCGGAGTCCTGGCAGAATCGCAGCTTTTTTGCTGAGGCATGATGTGGGAAGAGAGGATGGAAGTGGTGGCGGCAGGAAGCAGAGTAAGAATAGGGAGTGTTGATGGACACTGCTCACACCAACTCCTGCCTGCTCTTGTGTATTTTGTTGCTGCTGAGCTAAGGGCATTTTTGGACTCCTGCCTGGAAGCTTTCAGGTACTTCCACCTGAGCCAGTTCTCCACCCATCACCTGTTAATACATTTCTCCACATATTCTTCCATGTTAAAACTGATGTCATGTTCCTTTCTCTATGAAGACAAGTATGATTTAAAGTATATTTCACCTGGTTTTACTTCATTAGAGCCACTGCTTAGCCTTAGTGGGGCAACATTTTTATAATAGCTGCTGCTTCCTGTGCCCCAAAAAAGATTAATTCGAGGCAAGCGTGCAACAATTATTGTTCTAATATGATCCGCTGATGAAGTCAGTGCACAAAAATTTGTGTTTTTTTTAACCTTGGGAACCATTTTGGACAGATGATATTTCACATAATCTGCTGCATCAAGTCTGTCACTGGATTACAACCACTGATATCTCAACATCTCTGGGACTTTTATGAGATGGAGCAATCCTTGTACTTTGGACTAATTCAACCAGCAATGTCCTACTACATGCCTGAGGCATTTTCACACAGCCTCTTTGACTCCTACTTCAGCCTGTGGTCATTAGCCTCTGGGCTGCAACAAGGTTTTATCTTGCTATATTCACTTGGCTCGAAACTGCTTATGCAGAAAGATGAACTTTCAATCAGGGCTGGCATTTCTTAGGGTGGAGGGTCCATAGTTCTATTTGTTGCTGTACTTTCACTTCTTGTGCAAATAGTGCTGGAAAAAAAAGAACTTAGCAACTAATTTGTCCTCTCAGGCACTAATCAGTCTTTAACATGCTCATGGTTTATAAGGGGTGTTTCTACTCTGAGACCTTAGGACAGAGGTAGGTACAAATGCAGAAAATTCACAGTGAAATCCTAAACAGAATTACACACTTCTAAGCCCTCTGATTTCAACAAACTTAGAAGCCCTGTACATTTACAAATCATTCCTGGAAATGTTTACTGCCAGTGAGCAACTGCTTGTGGTATGACTGACAGTCCAATCCAGATGTGGGGGTGAACTCAGTTTTGAAGCTGGTGCAGCCTCGTGCTGACGCAGGTACCCAGTTCATCAATGCAAATGGCAAATGCGCTAGCAGAGGGGGCAGTCGCATGGCTCCCCAGTGCCTGATCCTAGAATGGCTGCCATTTCCCAGTCCCACTGGTACAGGATGATACTCTGGTATGGCAGGGGGTATTCTGGGATGGAGTCATAATTGCTGCTGTGAGGACAGGCTAGGAAAAATGGCTGCTGTACAGGTGGACTGGGATAATCTTTGCTGAAAATTTTCACAAAACTTCAGAGTGAGGCAAATTTGAGACTGATCAGGAAAATGCCAGGGAAACCCCACAGTGTATGTACCACAGTGCTGTAGAGAAGAGGGATGGAGGGACTCTTCCCAACAGCATCAAACCTGTGTGGAAATGACCTTACACATGATGAACTGTGTGGAAGCAGTATTTGCAAACTGTGGATGTAGCATACCTTCATTTTAGTAAAGCTTTTGACAAGGTTCTCCATAATACTATTGGAAGTAAGATAGTGAAATGTGGATTAGACAATGCAACTATCAGAATTGTAATTGGTTGACTGATTAAACTCAAAGGGTGCTCATCAATGGCTCAACTTCATCCTGGAGAGAAGTAACTAGTGGGGTGCCGTGCCACAGAGTTCTGTCCTGGGCTCGGTGCTATTCAATATTTTTTATCAATGACTTGGATGATGGTATTTATTTATTTATTTGTTTGTTTGTTTGTTTGTTTGTTTGTTTATTTATTAGGCTTCTATACCACCCCATCCCCGAAAGGGCTCTGGGCGGTGTACAGCAGATAAAATACAGTATAAAACAATCAAACATTGAAAGCAGCAGTAAAAGCTAAAATTTAAATTATGCAATACATTGGCGTCCAATTCCCCAGATTAAAATTCCCCCTCCCCCGAAAAAGGGAGGCATGGTGAGTCTCAGCAGATGGTAAGTGGCCTAGATGACAGGCCACAGAAAAGGGGGGGGGCACCATTAGCGGTCGGCTCCTCCAAAGGCCCGGCGGAACAGCTCCGTCTTACAGGCCCTGCGGAACTCGCCAAGGTCCCGCAGGGCCCGGACAGCTGGAGGAAGAGCGTTCCACCAGGCCGGGGCCAGGGCTGTAAAGGCCCTGGCCCGTGTGGAGGCCAACCGCATCGCTGAGGGGCCAGGGACCACCAGTAGACTGGCCTCCATCGACCGGAGAGGCCATGCAGGGACATATGGGGTGATGCGGTCTCGAAGATACGATGGTCCCAGGCCGCGTAAGACCTTAAAGGGCAAGCCAATCAAATTTGCAGAAGATACCAAATTAGGATGGGTAGCTAATACCCCAGACGACAGTGTCAGAATTCAAAATGACCTGAACAGATTAGAGAGCTGGGCCAAAACAAGCAAAATGAATTTCAACAGAGATAAATGTAAGATACTACACTTAGGCAGAAAAAATGAAATGCACAGATATAGGAAGGGTGATAACACTATATGCGAAAGGGAACTGGGAGTCTTAGTAGACCACAAACTGTACATGAGTCAGCAGTATAATGCGGTGATCAAGAAAGCCAATGCGATTCTGGGCTGTATCAATAGGAGTATAGTGTCTAGAACGAGGGATGTAATTGTACCTCTCTATTCTGCATTGGTTAGACCTCACCTGGAATATTGTGTACTGTTCTGGGCACCACAATAGACCTCACCTGGAATATTGTGTACAGTTTTGGGCACCACAATTCAAGAAGGATATTAACAAACCGGAATGGGTCTACGGGAGGGCAACTAAAATGGTAAAAGTGGAATCCATGCCCTATGAGGAGAGACTTAAGCAGTTGGATATGTTTGGTGAAGAGAAGGTTAAGAGGTGACATGATAGCCATGTTTATATATTTGAAGGGATGTCATGTTGGTGAGGGAGCAAACTTGTTTTCTGTTGCTCCAGAGATGAAAACCAGGAGTAATGGTTTCAAGGTGAAGGAAAAGAGATTCTACCTAAACATCAGGAAAAACTTCCTGACAGTAAGGGCTATTTGACATTGGAATGCACTACCTTGGAGTGTGGTGGAATGAATCTCCTTTGGAGGTTTTTAAAGAGAGCTTGGATGGCCATCTGTCAGGAGTGCTCTGACTATGTGTTCTTGCATTGCAGGGGATTGGACTTGAAGGCCCATGGGGTCTCTTCCAACTCTATGATTCTAAACCAAGGGTTCAAGAGTAGGCATTTCAGCAGCATGTGTGAATTTGATGGAACATGGATGTATTCATTCATTCACTCATTCAAATATTTGTACCCCACAATGTCAAAGTGGGGGAAATTACAACAAAATTCTAGGATGTAAAAACACTAAACAATCACAAAACTACAAATATACGTGGTCCTAGTAAGGCAGTAGCAGGATAGCTTCTTCCAGCCTACAAGAAGATTACTGGTATTTTGTCAGCGAATGGAGAGGAGACATGTCAAACCAAAGACTTAATTTGCCGAGGTGATTTGAGTAATGGACGGAATAATCCACTTTGCTGTGTGTTCACCTGTGCCGTCCATCCCACATCACAGTTGATTCACCTTTCCTGTGGAGTCTTTTCCTCAGATTGCTAAAAATGAACAAAGGCCTCCCTATTTTTTCATGAATGTCATGTATGCTATATGAGCAAGAACACAGTGTCATAGGGTTACCAGTTCTGAGTTGGGAAATTCCAGGATATTTTTTGAGGGTGGAGCCTGGGGGGGACGGGTATTTGTATGGATTACTATGTGCGGTTTCACTAGAATACTACTCCCAATCTGCAGTTGGTTCAAGATGGAACTTGGCATGTTGATGCCATACAGTCCACCATTCAAAGCAGCCATTTTCTGCAAGTAAACGGATCTCTGTCATTTGGAGACAGGGTTTTCAGCTTTGAGCTGGGAAATACCTGCAGATTTTGGGAATGGAGCCTGAGAAGGGCAGGGTTTGAGGAGGGGAGCGAGTTCATTAGCATATTATGCCACAGAATCCACTTTCCAAAGTGGCCATTTTATCCGGATGAAGTGAGCGCAGATGTAATAGTAGGAGGTCTCCAGTCCTCACCTGGAGGTTAGCAACCGCAACAGCATGGTTAGTGAAGCCCAGTGAAAGGAGCTATCTTTGTGAGAAACAACTGGTGGGGCTTGTGGATTTCATTAAGACTTCCTTATCTAGAATACTAGATAAAACCCCCCATAATTGGTTGCCGGTTTGCAAATCACATCTAATTTGAACCAAACACAATTTTTCAGCGCCACTACTGATTTTGGATGACGCTGTAACTAAACAACAACACACAGTTCCCCCCCCCCCCCCTTCCTCCTCCTATAATCCCGGAGTGTGCTGAGATTTCCCATACAGAAGCACCTTCTGGCCATCGGCGGAGGGTGAGGCGCTCTCTCGCCCACTCTGTTTCGATGCAAACCCGTCCCATTGGCACCAGCCGGCCTTGTGGGAGGGGGCGGCAGAACAGCCTCATCAGCCATCCCTTTTCTGTCGGAGGACGGAGAGGCTCCCTCGGGATCTTCGCCTTTAAGGTCCGAACGAGGAAGAGCGAAGCAGCCAGAGCGACGTGGTGCTGCTGCTGCTGCTGCTGCTGCTCTCCGTGGGGCTGGAGCCCCAGGGCTGCGGGAGCAGGTGTCGCCAGCGGCAGAGGTAGGGTGGAGGTCCTGTGGGGATGCTGTGGGGAGATCGGCCGTGCTGCAGAGCAGCTGGGAATATCCTGCAAGGCCTGCTCCGGAGAGGAGGAGGGAGGGGGCCAAACGGGAATGCAAGGCTGGCTGGCAGGCAGCGCTGCGGCAGTGGGGATGCGTGCGGGCAGAGATGGCGCACGGGGGGAGGTGGGGCGATCTTTTCCTCGGGAAGGAGTGCGGGCGTCAGGAGGCGACGGAGATCGGATCGCCCATGAGGGTCGAGCGCGCCTTTCTTGCTCGGACAGGCTTTCCCTGAGCGCCGCTTCCGACCTGGGCGAGCCGGGGACGCGGTCGTGGCTGTGCGGAATCGGCAGGCCGGTGGCTCGGCCGGTTCTCCATCCCCGCGCGGGGGCTGACTGACCGGGCCTCAGATCGGGCTGCGTGTCGGGGACGGTGGCGTTTTGCAGCGTCAGTGCCGAGCGGCGCTGCGGAGACAGCGTTTGCCAAAGGGGTTTTGATTTCTCACGGTGCGTTCCCACGTACGGCGGTCTGGGTTCCTAAAACGACTGCCCCCCGGAGTAACGTGGTGGGATTTGGTAAGTGCGTCTGTGCGGAGTGTGTCCCTCCTACGGCAGTACCACACTTGCGCTTTTCCTTTCTTGACCTAGCAGCTTGGCATGTTGATGTGCAGCCTGGTAAAGCTAAGCTGCTTTAGGGCTTGGGCGGCCAGAATCAAGCAGTGGTAAAGAGTTAGTGCCCATTAAGTCAGGATAAGAGCGTCTGATCTCATGAATGAATTCTGGATTTGTTTTGGCTCATGACACTCACTCAGCGTACTCTGTGCTGCTTTTAGCTTTGTGCTACAAGAACTCAAAACAGCATTTTGATTAGAGCAAATTCCTGTTTCCCACTAGTTTTCATATAACACCTCAGAACCCTTTATCCTGTGCCGTGTGAGAAAATGCACCATTCTGTTGTATGTTATGGATAGCTAGTGTTATGGTCACTAGGATCTGATGCGAATAACACCAGAGACATCTGTGTTACTGAGAAATTAAGATACAAGGCAGTATGTGTTTTATTTTGCATTCCGAGCTGAGGCTTCAGCCGTCAGAAAAGTAACTTTGTAGAGCTCTGAACAAATGGTATTTAGAACTTTCTCCTCCCCAAGCAAAATGTTTGACAGGTCTCTCTATATAGATTACCTGCTAAAAGACTTGTGCCCAGCATTTGAGGTTTCCAGGTTGACTAACAGTAACAACTTAAAAGCGATACATAAAATCAAGCGTTTAGATAAGCACAGATAGGGGAGGGAAGAATCGGCCTAGGCCAGTGGTGGCGAACCTATGGCACTCCAGATGTTCATGGGCAATTGGCCATGCTGGCAGAGGCTGATGGGAATTGTAGTCCATGAACATCTGGAGTGCCATAGGTTCGCCACCACTGGCCTAAGACATGTCTGCTTTATACCGAGCCAGACTCTTGGTCTGCCAAGGCCTGCGCTGTCAGCAGCAGCTCTCCAGAGTCTCAGGTAGAGGTCTTCCACGTCACTTATTCCTTTGACTGCAGAGGCCAGGGGCTGAACTTGCGACCTCTGCATGTGAAGGGCAGGATCTAGTGCTGAGCTGTGGCCCCTTTCTGGAGTAGTTACCTCCCTGTTGGAAAAAGAAACTCTGGTCTTCCTTGGCATAAGCAGGGATACTTAACTACTTTACTAATAAGTTGGCAATTAACATAATATAGTCATGTTTAACCTGCACATCTGGTTTAATGCAGTGTTGTAATCTGATGTTTTCATAATTCATTCAGTTTAAAATCTATAAAGGATTTTAATCACTTTTCCCTGCCCCCAAAAGTAGGTGTAACTGTTCACTAACCTCCTCAGAACAGTATACTAAGCACCTTCCTCCCTGCCACACCTTAAAGCACATTGTGTCACTAAGCTCTTTTGTAGCAGACGGCGAGGCTGTATTTCCCTCACTTTTTGCACAACTGGCAATCCTATGAAGGACAATTACACCCTTCCTACCCCTCCCCCCTTGCTGGATGAAACAACTACTTCATGGACGAAAGCATGCTTACCATTATTTACCTTGGAAATGAGAAAAATAACACAGAAGTCCAGTGGCATCATACAAACTTTAAAGAAATGGTTCCCCACTCCAGGTTTGAAGGGAACATTTTAACTATTCCTTCCCTCTGAGCAGGAGACTTCCAGAACCACCCTGTCACCTTTCGAAATGCTAATACAGGTAGTGTGAGACAATGGGATGGGTTAAGCCCCCCCTCCTTCTCTAAGCAGGTATCACAGACTTGGAGGTTTTCAAAAAGGTAGAAGGCCTCAGGAAAAAGAAATCTGGATCCAGCAGGAAAAGCTTCCTTGACCCAGACAGACCAGGTCCAGGGGGTGGGGTCTGGGAACTGATAAGAACCTTGGGGGCAGAGAGGAAGCCCTCTTCTAGCTGAGACCAGGGAAGGGGACAGAGCTCTTTCCTGGAGTCTGGAAGGGACAGCTATTTTGACTGCGTGCTCACCTAAGGAGCTGAAGGCCTTTTCCCAGGTAATGGAGAATCCGTAGGCAGTTGAAATATCCTAAGTTTAAGAGCCTGCCCTATTTTCAACAACTGATAGAGTATGTATAGAGAACCAGAAGAAATGTGTTTATGCCTCATTTCTTTTGAATCCTTTGCTCAGTCTGGTACTGTGCTAGAAGTATGCTTGTAAACATTTTATTTTTAATAAATATTTTTTTAACATTGCATGCTGGTATCAGTTCTATGTACCACATAGAGCTCCAGCATCTTAAAGGAGGGCACCAGGGGGAAGGCTGGCAGTTGGCAAGAAGTTGTTCCTCCAGGGCACACCAGGCCACCCTGTGGTACCCAGGAGTGGGGAAATGGGAGACCCAGAGACTGGGCCTCAAAGCTGGAAAGGAAGCTTAGGGGCCCTCTTACCCTTCCCTATGGGAAATTCATACAAAGGTCAGGTGATGGCAGCAGAGAGAATGTCCTTTGCAGGAGAAGTTGGGAACCCCTGAAAGAGGGCAGGTGGAAGAAGACTTACAAGTCAAACCAAGCCTGTTCCGCCACGGAGACTAATAATACTTACTTACATAGGAGCTATAATGAGTCACAACTCCCTTCTGTTATCTGTGATTAATTTGGACCATTTAAAATATAAGAATGTTTAAGAAACTAAGAATATACATGTTCTAAGCTGAAGATGCTTAAACAGCTTGAGGGAACAAAGGAAAGGGGGAAATGTCAGAGCACTGTCAAACAGGTGCCTGATCAGCAAAATCTAGTTGACAGTTATCACATGACCTAGCCTCATTCTGAGCTTAATTGATGCTGCATTATGATTGGACAGTATAATGTATATAAGGCTGAACTGTACATAGCTCTGAGAGACACTTGTCTTCGCACTGCCTGGCGGAGCACTTTGTGAAAACAACTTTGTGAACAGTAAAAGCTTCTGTGAAGCTGAGCTGCTGTGTGTGTTTGAGTTCCTACTGAGTTCCAGTGAGTTGTGCTACCCTGCTACCCGGGGTTTTACCCCATCCTTCACAGGAAAACCATGTCCTGACCCTACTCTAGGTACTTCAAGCTCTTCTTGATGTTGCTGTAAATGCAGTTCATCATTACTATGCATCTTTACCCGTACCTCATGATGGATGCATATTCAACCAGTGCTTCACCAGCTGCATTGGCTCCTGGTGGAGTACTGAATTAGGTTCAAGATTTTGCTTACCTTTAAAGCCCTAAACAGTCAGAGCCATTGTATCTACAGGACTATCTCTCCTAATATGTCCCTCAAAGAGTGCTGCATTCAGTGAATGAATGACAATCTACTGGTGATCTCTGGCCTGAAAGATGTCCAGATGGCCTCAACCATAGTCAGGGTGTTTTTAACCCCAGTCCAAGCCTGAGGGAGCATGCTATCTGACGAGCCCTGAGCCCTGTGGGGTTCTCATTGTTGGGAGAGTTTTAATCTGAAATGCCCATTTGTCTAAAGGTTCTGAATGCATCCATTTATCTCCAGTTTGCTTAGCATCCCTTAATTTTTTTCCAGTGTAGATTATATAATGTGTCCTGAGATGCATTAAGAGAAAATTTGCCTGCAGTGGTAAAAAAAGCAGCATGCACTTGTTGGCCAGGGTTGTAGAAGTGTGTATGGCCCCTCAGTGTTTGCAGAAGGAGGAAGCTTTTTTTGTGTCAGAAGGGAAAGAAAGGGGAAAAGTCATTTTAAGACAGAAGAAGTTTCTCACTAAACATCAGAATAGTATCAATTATGTTTTACCACTGAGAGGAAATGACTGGGGAACAAAATTCCTGGGGCACTGGAGAGGCAGACAAGGCGCTGCCAGTATGGGGCAATAAATTCTGTCTCTTTTATTGAGATAGAAGAAAGGGAAGAGAGATCTTCGATTAGTCATAATCTTTCAGCCAAATCTGCCTCAAGTGGTTGTTTTGAAGATAAGGTCTTTGTGCTCCTTGGAGACTTTGTGCTCCTTGGAGGAAAGAAGAAGACTTTGTGCTCCTTGGAGGGAAGAAGAAGAAGAAGAAGAGTTTGGATTTATATCCCCCCTTTCTCTCCTGCAGGAGACTCAAAGGGGCTGACAATCTCCTTGCCCTTCCCCCCTCACAACAAACACCCTGTGAGGTAGGTGGGGCTGAGGGAGCTTGAGAAGCTGTGACTAGCCCAAGGTCACCCAGCTGGCGTGTGTGGGAGTGCACAGGCTAATCTGAATTCCCCAGATAAGCCTCCACAACTCAGGTGGCAGAGCTGGGAATCAAAACCGGTTCCTCCAGATTAGATACATGAGCTCTTAACCTCCTACGCCACTGCTGGAATATAAAATGTGAGGAGTGGAATGGGGAAAAGTTGGTGGTGTTGCATGTATAAGCTAATAATAATCCTGTTTGTACTAATGAATGGTAAGTCCTGATTTGTTTTTCATGATATCTAGATTGGTTCTTGGTGGTGTGAGGGGAACCTGAAGGGAATCTTTTTTTTTTTGAGAGACACTGGGGGCTATTGACAGCTCTCATTTAACTATTTCCTTCAGCTGTATCTGTATAGCACAGTGGTTCTCAACCTTCCTAATGCCGCGACCCTTTAATACAGTTCTTCATGTTGTGGTGACCCCCAATCCTAACATTTATCCATTTTACAGATGGAGAACGCTGATGCTGAGAGTCTTAGGCGACCCCTGTGAAAGGGTCATTCAACTCCCAGGTTGAGAACCACTGGTATAGCAGTTCCAAAGTATATTTTTACTACTCATATCTGTCTCTACTTCTGAACACTGAGAAATTCCAGGGGTAATTCTACAGGATTTAATTTCTTTTGAACAAAAGAGAGTTGACTTAGGATATCATAATGTATACTCGATGAAGAAGCAGATCATAATGGGAGCAAGCTGACTCCTACAGCTGGCAACAAATCTGCCTGTCTGGCATCAGATGACCAGAGAGAAGCTGTACACAGTTACTGCTAAAATGTGCTAGGTATTGAGCATGATGGAAGGTATCTTCCCCATGCTTCATCCTACCACTTAATTTTTCTCACGCCCTTTCTTTTTTCTTTTTTTCAAAAAAGCTTCAGATAATCATCTAAGATGGAGGTTTATAGTTGCTACACCCAGAAAGAGAAGATAATTGGAGCAAAGTGAGATCTGTCTTTAAGATTTTTAAGATCATTCTGAATTTTGGCTTTTCAGGGGAATAAACAGCACTTATTTTTTAAATTTTTAATTGCAAGCTCCAAACTGAAAAGGAATCATATAGGTATATAACAATGTTAGCAAGCCTACACATAGGCATCTATAAAAGGTTCCAAATATTAAAAAATGTGTCCGCATGCAATTGTCATCCTAAATGCCTTATTCTCAAATATTGATAAGGTTGTAAATTCTTCAGTCCGTTGGATTATGGAAGATGGGCATTTATTTCCTCAGCGTTATAATATAAGCCTTTTAGCACCAGTAAAGACTCAGAGGCCCATCTTTGTCGACCATCATTTGTCCTCCAGGAGACAGGCTAATAGTTTAAAAGTGAATAAGCATTGTGAATATTTTAAAGAAAGGAATAAACATGATCTTGACATGACTAGACATTCCTTGCAATTACCATGCTATCTATCCAAGTAGTAAACTATGGCAGGACCAGAAAATGACTTGCAGTGCTGATATGGTCAGGAAGCTCAGTTTTGACTAGATAAATGTAGATAGACAAGGCAAGTGGTTGTTCGAGCAGAAAATGAGACAAGGCCTGTGTTTGGTGAGGGGTTGCATTCCCTCCATAGTTCCAGTGGTGGTAGAGGAAAGTCCTGTGAAGTCTCAGCTGACTTCTGGCAACCCCTGGTGGGGTTTTCAAGGCAAGAGATGTTCAGAGGTGGTTTGCCATTGCCTATCTCTGTACAGTGATCCTGGATTGCCTTGGTGGCTTCTCATCCAAATACAATCTGGTTCGATTGTTGTAAGATACTGTAAATGGGACTGCCTTTGAGAAATCCTCAGATGTTTCAGTTGGTCCAAAATACAGCAGCCTAGCTATCAACAAGAGTTGGCTGGTTTGAGCATATTATGCATGTTTTTAATGACTTCATTGACTGGCAGTTTATTTCTGGTCCCTACTGAAAGGAGCTGCTGATGTTCTTTAAAACACTAAACAGTCTGGGATCAAATTTCCACAATGCTTGCCTGTTCTATGAGACCCTGTTCTATGAGACCCTGTTCATACAGACAGACATTTGTCTGGAGAGGCCCCGTTACGTGTTCCAGTCCAGAACACTTCAGAGTTAATTGTCAGGCTTTTCTGTTTAAAAGAGCTTCTGAGGGTGAACACATGATACAGAATCTTTGGTGAAGCTAAGCAAGTCTGGCAGTGCAGCCTTGTGCATACTTACATGGGAATAAAACTTACTTCGGATGAAGGAAAACCAAACAAAAGTGGCCTGGGGAAAATTTTAGGAGTGGATGGGGGTTGAGGAGCATTGTTAATGGTTCAGATTATAATACGTTGCAAACTTCAGTATACTTAGCTGCAGACTTTTGTTTGTTTAAATTAAAACTTTTTTAATGTTTATGTTTGGCCATTCTTTTGTTTTCACAGGTGAGGCAGAGCTGTAAGGAAGACAAGATGGACCTTGATGTGCTAAACATGTTTGTAATAGCCGGAGGCACTCTGGCCATCCCTATTCTGGCATTTGTCGCATCCTTCCTCCTGTGGCCTTCAGCACTGATCAAAATATATTACTGGTTGGTAACTTTGTCTCATCAGATGGATCAATTTCAGCTCTGATTTCAGCTGTTTCTGCAGAACAGCATGTTACTTAAAATATGTGCTTGTGTTGAATGATAAATATCAGGCTCCTTTGAAGTGGGGCTTGATGAAGAATAAGTGATTTACAGGAAGAAGGGTTGATTGGGCAAGTGTTAGTGTACCTGCAGAACCACTTGGGCTGAATGCGTTGGGCTCTTAAGATCCTGGCTTGACTGGGAATTTTAAGATAGTGGTCAGCAGCTAATAAGATGATGACATTGTGCCACTCACCCCACCTTTAGAGCCCAGCTTTAAATGAACAGAGGATGATTTAAAGCAGCCCCTCCCTTCTCAAGGTGAGGATGTGTCAGTGCTTCCATATTCCCACTACACCTGCAGTGTAATTTTTGATGTGAATTATTGTACAGTGATGCATGGATTACTCATGCTATCTCCCTTTCTCCTTTGTTAAGAGGGAAAGAGTGCTTACATTTTCTGTGCATTCATCCCTATTGCGCATTATTTATTTACTGTGTATTGTAGGCTGTTGGGGGGCATTCAGACCTTCATTATTTCCAGCTATGAGTTTTAAAACTTCTATGGTACTCTCCTGTAAAAGCCTCTGCTTTTGCTGTTCCATTAGTATCAGTGCTGCTAAGGAAAAAAATGTGCTATCTTATTATCAAGCCATGTCTTTGTTACTAGTTGCTAAGCAATGCTGTATGATCCTGGTTACTTTGCCTGACTAGAGAGATCAGTTCTCCATGTGTACTGATGTCTTTGGCTTGTTTATCAGACAGAGGGCAAATTACTTTCCAGACAGGTTCATTAGACCAGAAAGCTATTTTAAACATGTAAGCAGGAGTAATCGTCACAATAAGATTGGGATATAGGCCCTGTAGATCTGACAAGAGGAGATGTGGGGGGGAAAGGATTAGTGCAAAGAAGTAAAAAGAGACAGAGAGACTGTTGCGGGAATCATGTTTCCATTATGAACTAGGGAAAATAAGGCAGACTGTGGCTAGGACAATGGGAATTGCTTCTCCTTCTCTGACACCATATTATGACCAATAATAGCAGCTTTCCCTATTTGGCGAACCTGCATTCTCTTTTGTCAGTTTTGGGGAATCTGGTCTGCGTGAGGATCCCTTTGTGGCTACTTTTTACTATGAGGAGCATTAATGAGGCTGTGATGATAAGAGTTACCCTTTGTGCTGCTCTTGTCATTTGCTGTGGCTTTGTCAGCCTTCCTTTGGAATGGCTGAGTGGTGCTGAACTTGCGCAGGCCTGCACGCTCAGTCTAGTGAATGGGTTGTGCTTTGAACTATGATGTTCTGAAATGGTTAAAGCTTTTTGGAACTGCGTCTTGTGCCAATATGAATGTCATATGAAATGATAGTTAACTGTACACTATCTTTCTGACTGCACCCCTCCTTGGATTAAGAGAATTAATAACATAAATATTCCAGCTTTTATTTTCCCTCCTTCTGTAGAAAGTGGATAGAAAAGGATAGGATGTGTGTAAACAAGTGATATCAATTGGGGCGGGGGGGGGGGGGGCAGGGATTATGGCAGTAACCAGATACCCTCTAGCTCAGGGTATCCGCTGCCATCTCCAGAACAAAGCTGTTTGGAAGATGCTGGAAGGATCTCTAAAGTTTTGCCTTTCTTTTGTACTCGTCCATCCAGCATGCACCTTGCTGTCATCTGTGATGAGGGCATGTTCTTTATCTTGCCTTTTTTCCTGCAGTAGAAGTGGCTCAAATTAGTGTTACCTTTTAATTCTATTTTTTGGAAGTATGACAGGTAAGTGCCAAGACCGTCCTCTCAGCACATTTAAGCATCTGAAGGACACCATGTAAAATAATTAGGGCCTCCTGCTGGCATTAAAACTAGGTTAGCATGATGGATTACAACGCTGCTATGTAGATTAGAAAGCCTTTATCTCTTCCCTTTGGAGGGTTTTTAAAAATTTGTTTGGGATTTTAATTTGTTTGTATCAATTGTTTCCAGTTTTATATTCCTTCAGTTAGGACTGATATTCCAACTTGACATCCAAACTAGTGCATCAGCTTGACAATGCAATTTAATGTTTGGTACTTCTAGATCTTCACTTTTATTTCCATCATGTAATATTTTAAATCTCACTCTTGGTTTCTTTCAGTTACATATAAAATTGCCATTTCTAAGGTCATTGCATCTGTATAAATTGGTAGCATTGGAAATAAAAAAAAAAGAACTTTAGTAATATATTCAGCTCCCACCCAGGCTTTTGTTCCATGGGTGCCACAGCTGACACTCTGGAGTTGAGCCACCAAAAGTGTGAAGTAAGTCCATTCAGGCCTGTGGAGGGCTTTCAGCAAACTGGGGAAATTATTATTTTTCCTGCCTCCTCCACCACCCGAAAGCCCTCTGGAGATGATGGGTTGGTGCACTAGCGGCACTGCGTCGTGGCACCTTGGGCTGTGGATGGGGCTGTTAGTTGCCATGTAAGCTTTCGAATCAGACAATGTATGTACAAGGTGGGAAAGCAATTAAGATCACACATCAATCATCTGCCAGAATTCTACATTCTTTCAATGTTGACGTAATTCAGCAGGCATTCCATGGATGCCCATAAAACAGTTTCAGGTCATTGGTTGGGGTTTGGTGTATGACCTTCAAACGTTTTTTTCAAGGTAACTGAAATGATGATCCATCTACCAGTGGGATATAAGGGTTTTGTAGCTCTCTGCATATTTATGGAAATACTAAATAATAACACCAATGTTTTCCTAAGTTTGTCATATCTTGTTATTATATGGATGGTATAATAAATAACAATAAGAGGATTTAAAAAATCTTGTAGCAGTATAAACTGAACACAGTAGGCCATAATTGAGAATTTGACTATTAAAAAAATCAAATTAATAGTATTAGAGTTTTTATACTTTTGAGATAATAGAACTATTCAGCCAAAGGTTAGATCAAAGAATGGTTTAATTATGTAGATCTGTAAATCGATCATGACCGTAATCTCTCATTCAAAACTCAGTTAATAAGGCTATAATCCATAGTATGGTTATAATTTGGTAATCATTTAATACATATTTATCCCTAGAATATCTGAAAACATCAATAATTGTTGATGATTCTAGATGTCAATGTTATTGGGATGTGTAGATTATATTTGCCAAGTAAACATGTTCCTTTCCTTTTAATTTTTTCTCTGTGTGTCTTTCTCAGTTCTCAATAATCAACAGGCTGATTGTATAGATCCCAGCACTTCTGCCCTTTTCTGAATGGTTTGCTCTGTAAGAAATGAGAAAGGGATTTGATAAGATGGGGCACTGGTAGACTATTGAAAGAGAAGGCATGTGTCTTGAGTCAACATCAAAACAAACCAGGATTATAACTATTTCTGAGGTTGTGCTATACCAGGGGTAGGGAACCTGCGGCTCTCCAGATGTTCAGGAACTACAATTCCCATCAGCCTGCTATTCACTTACTACATCAGAGTCCTTCTCCTTTTCCAGGTATTGGCGCCGTGCACTGGGCATGCAAATTAGATATGCCAGTTATGATGACTACCAGTTTTGCTATTCCTATCGAGGGAGACCTGGGCACAGACCCTCCATACTGTTGTTACATGGATTCTCTGCACACAAAGATATGTGGCTCTCTCTAGTGAAGGTATGTTTCTGTTTCTCTGGCAGTAAAAGAACAATACCACCTTAAGCAAAAATGTCTTTGAAGTGGCTTATTCATATGTAATCATTCCGGTGCATTTGCCACTCTGGCTGGCATCCGTTTTCATAGGTAATACATAGATATTTATAGGTGAATCAGTTTATGTAATTATTTCCCATTTATTCTTCTGATGTTAGTTCAGGATACCCTGATAACATATGGATGGAAGCCGGCTACGGAGCAGTAGGACTGTGCCATCAACCATGAAATTAGGATTGAGGACAAGTCCAGATGGCCCAGTGGGTGGTATATTGCCTAGCTGGAATATAGGAAAAGTCATAGGGTAATATAGTTCCTGCTTCTGTGGTAATCTAGAAGCCAGCTGTGCAAACTAAATAGCACACAGTTATCTTGGACAGCTCTGGAAATGTTGGGCTTTCATACTTCTGTATCTGTTTGTGAAAATACCTGTGGCCAGTAGAGCTGTGAGACTGCTTTCCAAGCCTTGAGAAGAGTCATTGTGAGTCTAGAAAGGAGACTGTGTTTATTTGCTTGCTTATCTGTTCACAGAGAATTTGCCAAATATGTCCATAAGCATTAAGAAGCTAAAGATGTGGACACTTTTGGTTGATGGTATAGGTATATAATTCCTTCCCCCATGCGAAAGGTCTCATGTATTCTTTGCCTTGAAAGGAATAGATTGTGCTAGATAAGCATTAAGAATGTCCAGCCATTGCCAATACACAGTTATTCAACATTGGCATTGTTCAGAAATAACAATGATTGGAAACCTGTTCAGATTTGCTTTTGCTCTAGAAGAATTTCTCCTTCATTCTAACCACTTACAGCTTGTTTTCTCCAGTTCCTTCCAAAGCATCTGCACTTGATCTGTGTTGATATGCCTGGCCATGAGGGCACGACCCGATCATCTCTAGATGACTTCTCAATTTATGGTCAAGTGAAAAGAATACACCAGGTAACAATTAAAGAATTGCCGCCATTGTTCAGTATTCTCCCTGTTCCACCTTGTACGTATGCCCCAATTGAACATTCTTTCTGTTGTTTTGCGAAAAGGACATTATTGAATAATCCACTTTCAATGCACTTTAGAAACTGTTTGCAAGTATAGTGGTTAAAAGCAGCAGACTCTAATCTGGAGAACTGGGTGTGATTCTCCACTCCTACACTTGAAGCCTGTTGGGGGACCTTGGACCAGTCACAGTTCTCTCTGAGCTCTCTCAGCCCTATCTACCTTACAAGGTGTCTGTGGTGGTGAGGGGAGGAGGAGGAGTTTGTAAGCTGCTTTGAGACTCCTTATTTGTGGAAAGCAGGATATGAACTCAAACTCTTATCATCTTCTTTCATAGGACAAAATCTAGCTGCAGAGTGTATTGAAAGTGCATTATTCAGCACGAGTGAAAGGGTTTTACAGTGAAGAGCAAGAAAACATTATAAACCTGTTTTGGAAATGGTATCATTTACAGTGACACCCAAAACAAAGTAGCCCCCTTCTGATCCCATCGAAGTCAATGAGTTTAGAAAGGTGTAATTCTGCTTAGAACGGCATTGTTAGCTCCTCATTTACAGTGTTCACCAGCAGCCATGCCAGACAATCAGAGTCTCAAAAGACATCCTTCTCATTTTGCTTCTCCAATTCCCAAGTCAAGGAATCTTTTGTCTGTTATACCTTTTTCAACATAAACATGACAGGAGATTTGTGAATACACCTGCCATTTCCTGAGCTTTCTTTGTTCTAGAATGCTCCACTTGGGTCCTAGTGCCTGCCTAGTTCTGTCCCTAAGGCACTAGAACAAAGAAAGCCCAGGAAATGGCAGATGTATTCACAAATCTCCTGTCGCCTTTGTTAGATTTCGTTTAGAGTCATGGATGTGCCCAGTAGTGTGTGTGAATGCAGTTTGTAGAAACTTCTCCAGAGACATAAATGTAAAAGGTAAAACTTACATTTATTCAATCATCTTCAGTTCACAACTTTGTTCCAAGAAAAGGTAAATAGAAAGAACCCTATCTAAAGAGATTACTTTCCCTATGACAAGTGGGCACAACTAACGCGCCATCACGTGTGTGGAGGTGAGAGGATGCTGCAGTGGCAAAGGCCCCACTGAGCAGGCTGCCATTGACCATGCGCTCGGGTCAAAGGCTAGAGCAGAAGTGAAGCTAGCATGGGGAAGAAAGGAAGTTAGTGGGCGGTCTCCTGGCCCAGACAAGGAGGGCAAACAAGAGAGGCAACATCACAGTTAGAGTGATATACAGCACCCCCCAGTGTCCAGGCATGCAGAAGTCGCTTATTCCAACACTCCCTCTCGACACTGCATGCTTTCCAGGTATACAATGTTCAGTTTGTCATGCAGGCTTTGGAACTTGTCTCTTGGCAGTGGTTTGGTCAAGATGTCTGCTGTCATCATATCAGTAGGACAGTAGCGAAGTTTCACAGTTCCTTCTGCCTGTAAGAGTCTTACATATTGATCCTTAATTCCAATGTGTTTAGTACGTGCACTGTTCTTATCTGAAAGAGAAAGAGCTATACAACTCTGGTTATCTTCTAGCATTTGTACAGGTAAAGGTTCATCAATACCAAAATCTTCTAACAACATTAAAAGCCATTGTAATTCTCTACATGCCTCAGAAACTGATACTAATTCTGATTCAGTAGATGAGTGAGCAACAACACTTTGTTTACGGCTCTACAACTTACAGCACTTCCCCATAGAAAAACACATAGCCACTGGTAGATCTTAGATCTGTTCTTTCTCCAGCCCAATCTGCATCAGCATATCCCAATAGTGTGGGATCTTTAGTTGCTGGCAGTTTTCAGTTTAAAGTCTAAAAGTACCTCTTAAGTACCTCACCACTCAAGTTTAACAGCAGTCCAGTCTCTTGTGGTAGGTGTGCTAACCCTTCTGGACAATATACTCACAGCTGCTTAGCAATGTCAGGTCTGGTTGTCACATAAGTACAAAACGCTTCGCTCTGTCATTGCAGTCCTGTAATCATTATTGTTGTCAGGTAGCAAGTCATCAGGGTAGTACCTTGTCTTTCAGTAGAAATCAGAACGCTCATTGGGGTAGGCATTGGATTGACACCTTCCAGGTTCAGACTCTGTAGCAAGGAAGTTCCAATTATTTTCTGCTTAGCTGGCTAAAAAAGATGAAAGCTTCCATCTGGTTCACGCTCTCGATTTGGATCCCCAAGTAGAAGCTGGTGCATCTCCCAGGTAGCTTGACTTCTACTTCCTTGTTGGAGTTGGGATATAATCTCCAGCACAGTCAGTTTCCTTTACTTTTCATGGCAAATAATCAAGTCATCAACATATGTCAGGATAAATGTCCATCTCCCATTTCTGTGCCTGCTATAAAGAGACTGAGGGGTCTGCATTGCCTTGTTTGAAGTCCTGACTTGGTAGAATCTTGGCTGGCTTATCTGACCAAGCTTTAGCTGCTTGTTTCAATCCATAAAGTCCTTTCTGAAGTTTACAGACTAAATGTTTATTCTTTTCATCTATGAACCCTGGTGGTTGCTTCATATAAAGCTCCTGTTCAATTTCACCATGCAAAATGCGTTTTAACGTCCAAATGCTCAGTTCTCATGTTTCTAGATGCAGCAATGCTAAGAGCATTCTAATTGTAGAATATTTCACAACAGGTGCAAAAGTCTGATCATAATCTGTTCCATAGATCTGAGAGAATCCTTTAGCAACAAGTCTGGCCTTATATCTCTCAATCTGACCTTCTGCATCTTGTTTAGCTTTAAAAACCCATTTACAACCGATCTTACCCTTAGGTAGTTCTGTGAGAGTCCATGTTTGGTTTTTATGTAGTGCAGCGATTTCTTCTTGTGCTGCCTCTTTCCACTTCTTTGCTTCTGGTTCAGGCATTCGCTGTAACTCAGACCATGAAGCTGGTTCATACAGTGACCCAGGCATACGCCCTTGCAAGGTAGGTAAGTTTCTCGGCTGGAACTCCCTTGTTAGGCCTTGATGAGCGCCTGAGGGCCAATGGTCTGTCTGCCTCCACAGTAGTCTGTGACTCCTCTGCCTCACCTGTCAGGTCTGGGATTTCCACCGCTGCTCCCTCTTCAGGTTGAGCATTTGCTGGCATCTGCATGGTGATGTCATCCTGGGACTCTGGGCGATGTAGGATCAGCTGGTCGCCATCGCCATCTCCCTCTGAATGGTCATCCATCACAGCAGGCTTGCCATCTCTGGGTCAAGCTCGTCAAACTGCACAACTCTGCATATAGTAATTTGGTTAGTTTTTGGATCAAAAATCCTGTATCCTTTACTTTCTGGAGAATAGCCCATAAATATACCTGCTTGCGTAGTAGGGTCTAGCTTGGATCTCTTTTCTTTTGGTATGTGAGCATAAGCTTTGCATCCAAAGACTCTGATGTGTTCTACATTTGGTTTCCTGCCATGCCATAACTCATATGGAGTTGCTTCTGTGGCTTTGGTTGGCAATCTATTTTGTAGGTAAACTGCAGTCATTGCTGCCTCTCCCCAGTGCTTGCGGGGAGGCCTGAATCAATGAGCATGCACCGAATCATGTCCATTATATAACGATTTCTTCTTTCAGAAATTCCATTTTGTTCTGGCGGTATGGGCCAGTAAGTCTGTGTTGGATCCCATGTTCCCTCAAGAAATTGTTTATAGATATGGAATTGTATTCACCTCCCATGTCCGTTTGAAAACACTTGGGTTTCCTATTAAACTTATTAGATACCATAGCAACATAGTCTCTTAATTTCTGTTCAGTCTGAGACTTTTCTTTTAGCAAATAACACACAGTGTATCTCGAGTAGTCATCAATGAAAGACAACAGATAGGTGTTCTTACCAGTTGATGCTGGTTTGATTGGTCCACATAGATCAGAGTGAATTAAGTCAAGAGGCTGCTTAGAGCATCTTTGGCTTTGCTTTGGGAATGAAGGCCTTTCCTCTTAAACAACAATCACACAATTGGTTATCATTGGGACAGTCTTTTATGGAAATACCTGTTACCAAGTCCTTGCTTTTCAGCTTCAGGATGGCCTCTTTATCACGGTGGGCAAACCTCCTATGCCAGAGCTCCAAAGACTGCTGGGTAGAAGTTATCTTGGCTGTGCAGGCTTGTGGTTCCTCACAGTCCAGTTCAAAGACTCCATTTCTTAGGGTACCTGTGGAATATAGCTCACCATTGCGCGAGATAGTGCACACATTATTCTCAAAGTGAACAGCAAATCCTTTTTCTGATAGTGTGGGGACGCTGATCAGATTAGCCGCAAGGTCTGCAATGTACAGAACATTTTCTGCCACAATCCTCAGTTCCATTATCATCCACTTGGCAATGTAAAGTAACTTGCCCTTTCCATTCTACTGGAATCTGTTTTCCATTGGCTAAATACACATTGCATCCAGCATCCTTCTAGTATCTAATTCATTGAACAAAGCAACATCTGGAAGCTATTTCATGTGCTCTAGTATAAGCACCGCTATCAATAATCCAACGCTGATATTTTTCATTAGTTTGTATCATTAATGGGTTGTTACCTGCAAAAGTTGAACGAATTTTTAGGAGTAAAATCCCTTTGTCTGTGTGAATAAGCAGTGTGAGATGAGCTTGCTTGCCAGTCTCGAAAGCATTCTTATTGCGTCAGACACTCCCTCTCTGGAGGTGACCAGGTTTAATTACAATTTGAAAGAACAGATGGGTGGGCTTCTTTCCCTGTGGGATTGTATTTTCTGGCATATTCAAATGATTTAGTTCCCGCCCCCTTGCCTCTCCTGGCTTCTTGGGCAATGTAACTTGAGCCATTCTTCCCTCTGCTCCTCAGAGAGATACTCTTGCTGCTTGTAAATTCAGACCTATAGTTAGTCCTAAAATTTCCTCAAATGTGCAGTCTTTGCCATCTTCACAGTAGAGACAAAGCTGAATATTCTCTCAGGCACGAGCTTAAAAGCAATCCAATTTTCAGTTCTTCCTCCAGAACTGTGCCAGTGGTTGCTAACTTATCAATCAGATTCAGCAATTTTCTCTATATGGGCAATCAAAGCATCTCCATTTTCTTGTAATTTGATTGAAAACAGTTGTTTCGAATAAACTCACTTTGCTATTTCTGTCTTGCTCTCCAAAGACCCTTTTTAATGCTTCTAGCATGTCTCTATGGCAGAATCTTGTCCCTTTTAACATACAACCAGTTGTAGGAGTTTGTGGAGGGTACTAACAATTACGTTTCCATGGCCTTTTCATCTGCTTCCTTTGCCATCTAGTCTCTTCTCTTCCACTGTTTGGTTTTGGTGTAGTTAAAATAAAACCTATGCCCTCTTCCTTTACTTGGGATTGAATCCTAGTAGAGCCATGAGTTAAAAATTCAGGCTTGTGTAAGCTTCTCAAGAATTGCTCCTTACGCTGAGCCATTTTTTAATGCAAAAAAAAAAAAGGCTTCTCTGCAATTTCAATGAGTCAGTCACACACTGGACAAAAGAGGAAGCGAAGCCTTCAGGCTATGCAACCTTTTGTTACTTCAAAGCTTTGGCCTGTTAGAGCCAGGTGAGCAAGAAAAAACACAAGAACCAAGGCAATGGCTGCTTTAAGTTTCGTAATGCAAGGAAAAAAAAATCTAGCTCCCAACTTTTAAAATATCTGGGCTTCAAAAAAAATAACCATCCTCTGCTACCATGTTAGATTTCGCTTTAGAGTCATGGATGTGCCCAGTAGTAGTGTGTGTGAATGCAGTTTGTAGAAATCCTTCCTCCAGAGACATAAATGTAGCAAAGGTAAAACTTCTTACATTTATTCATGGAATCATCTTCGTGCTCACAATCCTTTGTTCCAAGAAAAGATAAATAGAAAGAGACCTCTATCTAAAGAGATTACTTTCCCTATGACAAGTGGGCACAACTAACGCGCCATCACGTGTGTGGAGGTGAGAGGATGCTGCAGTGGCAAAGGCCCCACTGAGCAGGCTGCCATTGACCATGCGCTCGGGTCAAAGGCTAGAGCAGAAGTGAAGCTAGCATGGGGAAGAAAGGAAGTTAGTGGGCGGTCTCCTGGCCCAGACAAGGAGGGCAAACAAGAGAGGCAACATCACAGTTAGAGTGATATACAGCACCCCCCAGTGTCCAGGCATGCAGAAGTCGCTTATTCCAACAGCCTTTGTGTTAAAAACTGTATAGAAGAGGCACAAAGTTGAGCAGTGCCTCAAAATTTGAAACAGCAGAGTGAATGAGACAGGACTTGGAGAAAAAGAGGGAAAAGCTGGAAAATTCTAGTAAATGGGAAAAGCTTTGTGAAAGACTAAAGCTGAGAAATTTCTGAGTTACAGGTAACTAAGTGAGCTATAGAATCACACAAGCATTCAGGGAATAAGCAATCACAAGCCAATCAGATGATTCGTAATAGGAACTATCACAGTTATGCTGAATATTTCCTTCCTCAGTCTAGTTCAAACTTTGAACCATCCTCAGTGCCCCGAGAAAGATCAGGGTAGGTTGGAGGGTGAAGATTGATCCAGTTTTTGTTAGAATACTTGATGCAGAGGAAGGGAAGGGATATGATAGCTACGGGGGGACATGATAGCTAGGTTTAAATATTTGAAGGGGTGTCATGTCACAGAAGGAGCGAGCTTGTTTTCTGCTGCCTCAGAGACTTGGACATGGAGTAATGGATTCAAGGTGCAGGAAAAGAGATTCCACCTAAACATTAGAAAGAACTTTCTGATTGTCAGGGCTGTTCAACAGTGGAATTCACTGCCTTGGAGTGTGGTGGAGTCTCCTTCTTTGGAGATTTTTAAACAGAGACTGGATAACCATATGTCAGAGTGCTTTGATTGTTTGTTCTTGCATGGCAGGGGTTTGGACCTGATGGCCCTTGTGGTCTCTTCCAACGTTATGATTCTATATGTTCATGGAAGAAAGGACAAGATTAAAGAAGCAGAGTAGAAAGTTTCACATTCTATCTCAGAGCAATTTAAGAAGTTTTGAAGTAGCAACGGAGTGGTCCAGGTAGAAAGGAAGGGTCTCTGTTCAGTAAATTCAGCAGTAGAGGAGCAATCGAGGATCGGGTCGAATATTTACATCACTAAGCCTCATGGGAACCTCTGGGATAATTCAGAACCCTAACTCCCAGTGGCAGATTTTGAATTGTCTATAAAGTAATGTTGGAGTGACAGTCTAGAATGGAGACCTGATTCCAATAGGAGACCTGCCTATGATGGGAAGATTTATAATTGGAAAAAGTCTAGGAACTTCTGGGAAGATTCAGAATCCTAGCTCCTAGTGGCAAAATTTGAATTGTCCAAAAAGGTAGGAGAGGAAGAGAAGGATGGGTACCAGGTGGGTAGTGGATCTTAGTGAGACAGAAGAACTTCTTGAGTAAGATATCTGATTAATGTCTGTTAACAAAGTCAAGGCGATGGGTGGTGACCCTGGCTTTACTTATGATGATGTTTCCAGAGAAGTCTGCATTGTGAGGCAGATTCATAGATGGTCCAAGAAGGTTGAATACTGTCTTGTAAACCTCATAAACCATAATTTAATGAGTGTTCAGAAAGTCAAAGGATAGCACCATTGTGAGGGTATGATCAAGTTCCTGAGGGACTTGACTGCTCCCTATGATTTAGCTTCTGATTGCCTGTTGTATGATCTGATTTCTCAATTTTAATACTGAACAGGCAGTTTCTACTGCAATCTCAGATATAACAAGGCGAGAAATCATGAGCGTGCCTCAAAAACATCTAAGTTTCAGTTGTAAAACACAACATTCAAAGGAGTTACCTAAATGAATAGTCAAACTTCCCCCTCCCTGTAGCCAATATTTTGGATTCTAAGATGCTAAGTAGGTTTTGTTTATCGAGATGGTAGGTTTTGTTTATCAAGAGCTTGTTTGTATTTTTATGAAATCACCCTAAATCTGCCAATATAGCTTGTATCGGTAGAAGCATATTCTACATTGGCCTTTCCCCAGCAGAAAATTGTGTGTGTAAAATGCCATCTAGGTGCAGCAACATACAGCAACTCCAGCTGGCAGGGGCTGATGGGATTTGTAGTCCATGAACATCTGGAGAGCCACAGGTTGCAGACCTCTGGGCTACACTATATTGCCTTGTGTCTGTACAGAAATTACACATTCCCTCATCTTTTCTACATGTGGAAAAAGGCACTTTTTATGTGAAACTTGAAGAACCTTCCCTGTTTGTGGGGATTTTTTGCTTTCCCTGGCACAGCCAAGTCAAAATCCTTCAGTGGTGACTGTAATTCTTTATTGAGAATAATAAAGGGGGAGCTATACCGGATTCTGACAATAAGCTAACCTGCTCTGAATCTCACGAGTCGTTATGTACTTTTTGTTATTTTTAAATACTTTACTCTGTTTGCAGCTCTATAAAATTGCTACATGTGGTGTACTAATGTATTGTTGCCCTTTGGGTTTCCCCCCCCAGTTTGTTGAATGTATCAATCTGAACAGAAAACCCTTTCATCTGGTAGGCACTTCAATGGGTGGAAATGTCGCAGGCGTTTATGCTGCTCAATATCCAGCAGACATCTGCAGTTTGACTCTTGTGTGTCCTGCAGGTAAGTGAACACAAGAAGTAGCGGAATATAAAGCCCTGTCCCAATAAACTGAATGCTGGAGTTACATTCTGTGTCTGTGTGGACCCTGGAATGAAGCAGGATTGAAATAATACTTGAACTGTTGCCATCCTCTTTGGCCTTGCTTTGGGCAGATACCTCAGGGAAAACTGCACATTGTGTTAAGTATGTGGTCAAGGCTGAAACTTGTTACCACATGTTGAACATAAGAACATAAGAAAGAGCCTGCTAGATCAGACCAGAGTCCATCTAGTCCAGCACTCTGCTACTCACAGTGGCCCACCAGATGCCTGTGGGAGCTCTCATGCAGGATGTGAAAGCAATGGCCTTCTGTGGCTGTTGCTCCCGAGCACCTGGACTGTTAAGGCATTTGCAATCTCAGATCAAAGATGATCAAGATTGGTAGCCATAGATCGACTTTTCCTCCATAAATCTGTCCAAGCCCCTTTTAAAGCTATCCAGGTTAGTGGCCATCACCACCTCCTGTGGCAGCATATTCCAAACACCAATCATGTGTTGTGTGAAGAAATGTTTCCTTTTATTAGTCCTAATTCTCTCTCCCCCTCCCCCCAGCATTTTCAATGTTTGCCCCCTGGTTCTAGTATTGGGAACTTCCGCCTTCATTATCAATCATGCCAAACAATGCAGAGAGTGGAATTACAGAATTAGAACCAATGCAGTGAAACCAGTATGATGTACACAATAAATAGTTGTGATCCATTTGAATATACAACCCTACGGTCATCTTTCTATGGAAAAGAGTGTAGCTTCTGTGTTTCTTTTGGATCTTAATGTGCAGGTATGCTTGTCCTCTGTTTTCAGGATTACCTCCTGCCAAAGATAGCAAATTTGTTAAGCAACTTCAGGAGCTGATAGAATCTGAGGATTTGGACAGGATTCCATTAATTCCATCTACCCCTGAGGAAATGGCAGAGATGTTGAAACTCTGCTCTTATGTTCGCTTTAAAGTCCCCCAGCAGGTAAGATACATGAATTGCAGGACAGTTTTCATTGGCAAGCTTGTTTAGCACCAAGATTACTACAGAAATTGTCTTCTGTATCAGAGGCCTGTTAGTGAATGTTTTTTAACCTAATACCACTTGCGTCCATGTGACCATTGTTGTTTCATAACAGTTTGGGCATTGCACTTTTTTAATGGTAGCGTGGAAGTCCTGTCATTTTAGTGCAAAGCTTCTGTGACTTCTCCCTTCTCATAAGGAACAATTCACAAGCTACCCAATATGACAGGAATTCTGAATGAACAATTCAAAGAGCTTGGATGACTGAGTACTTTCACTGCTAAATCCCCTGTGCTTAAAAAAAAACTCCTGAAAAATACACTGTCATGAAATAGTCCAAACATTTGTAGACGTCATTGTCTCTGAACCTTTCCATATCTTGCCTCAAAATCCAAGAAGGCTAGAGAATTTTTAGAAAATCCAACCAAAACCTCCCCAAAGTGCTTGAATGATTATGGGTTGGATCCAAGAGTAATTTTTGCTGACAGGATTTCCATCACTAGAAGAGGACTATCTTTGTCTCCTCTCCATACCATGGCAATCTGAGATGTTCCCCAAAGTGCTGTTTCAGGGGATCAGAGCACCTTAAGGAATCATCTGAGGGGCATATGCTCCATAGGATTTGTGTGAGTTTTGACATTTTTTCTCATTTTCTTTCTTTTGGTGTTATTTTTCCCCAAGCTTTGTCCTGAACATTCTTTAGCAGCTGTGTGGGTGTTCACGCAGAGAGCAGGGAGCACTGTGCCATATGCATGAGATATTTTTAAAAAGAAAAAGGGAGAATGAATGCAACTGAAATGTTATTTGCTCCACTGGGAAAGCTCAAACTGTTCACTCTGTGTGCAAATGTTCCTTCAAAGGTTAAATAAAATGGCTCAAATTATCTTCAGAATGAGTGAATATATAATCATTGTCTTTCAAGCAATCTTTCTGACACAGGATTCTCATTTTCTTAGGTGGAAGATACTCTCCTTCTTACCCTTCAGGCATATAGTCCAACTCCCTTTAGAGCTGGAGAGCTGGCTTTATTTGAATAATCTTGCAGGAACTCTTGTTCTGTAGCAGCATGAAAGAGATTCATTGCCGCAGCTTTTGCTGCAGGGTCTCCAAACAGGCTTACCCCTTAGTTACACATGAGAAAACAGGGCACACAAGTGTTGGATTGTCAGAATGGATTTTCTGGTGTACCTAGGCAACAATTCTTGCCTTGTCTCCCATGAAGGAAAATGTCGTAAGATGTATGCAGTATGCATATTCTGTACTTCTAATACACAGTTATGTATTTTTAGATACTGCAGGGCCTCGTTGATGTGCGCATACCGCATAATGATTTTTACCGAAAATGTAAGTGCATCACATCTTTCTCTCCTGGGCCATGAAGGGGAATACTTCTGAATGGCTCTTTCTTGGGGATTGAAATTGGTGTTTCAACATTCTTGTGTGTATAGAAGAAAATTGCCCCCCCCCCCCTCTATCTTTTTATTTTAAATAGCCAATTTGTTTGGTCTTTCCTTAAAGGTAAGCACTGGGTTGTTACTGACCCATGGGGTGGCGTCACATCCCAACATTTTCCTGGCAGACTATATTTATTTATGGGGTAGTTTGCCATTGGCTTCCCCAGTCATCTACACTTTATCCCCAATAAACTGGGTACTCATTTTACCGACCTCAGAAGATTGGAAGGTTGAGTCAACCGTGAGCGGGCTACCTGAACCCGACTTCCGTTGGGATCAAACTCAGGTCATGAGCTAAACTTTGACTGCAGTACTGCAGCTTACCACTCTGGCCACAGGGTTCCCAGTATTTCCTTAATTATTGGTTTAGACCTGCCAGATTTAAGACAGACAGAGAAATGGGTATCCATTTTACAGTCAATTTAAAACATGTACATCCTATTGTTTTTCCATTGATCTCAAGGAGAGACCCAGATGGTGGTCTTCTGCTTGAAAGATGTAGCTGGGTAATTCACACACAGGAAAGGCCTGCAGTTTGTATCTCTTTTCTCCTTCTCCATCCTGTTCAACCAGCGTGTTCAGTGCAAAACACTTTTACTACATTGTTTTGCATGGCTAATGTGCAACAATGGAAAGAAACAAAATTAATGAGATTTCATTTGCTTCTTTCCATTAATTTCTATCATAACAGCAAATGGAGCAATGGGAGTCACTCATTTCCCTCTCCATTCATTATTAAAATAAATGCATAACTCCATTCCGGTTTTGCAAAACCTGCCACAACCTGCGAAATGCCTCTGGGAAGCTCATAAAGCAAGGGATGGAAGTGATGACCATCCTATATTTTTCTCTTGACTTCTAATAACCAGAAGCAGATTGCTGGGAGGTTGCATGTGGCTACTAGAAATCCAGCTCCAGGTTTGAGGCCCTCAGGAAGTTGCTGTTCTATTGGCCCCATCCCAGGCACTTTACCATTGTGATGTAGATAAAGAAAGCAAGCAACGGATAAATGGCTGCTGGTCCTGAGCAGCTTCTTGCTCACACCCCCAGCCAAACAAGCTGCCACTGAGCATGTTGGAGCAGCCATGGTGTAGTTGTTAAGAGCAGGTGTATGCTAATCTGGAGGAACCGGGTTTGATTCCCCACTCTGCCGCTTGAGCTGTGGAGGCTTATCTGGGGAATTGCCAGCTGGGTGACCTTGGGCTAGTCACAGCTCTATGGAGCTCTCTCAGCACTATCTACCTCACAGGGTGTTTGTTGTGAGGGGGGAAGGGCAAGGAGATTGTAAGCCCCTTTGAGTCTTCTTACAGGAGAGAAAGGGGGGATATAAATCCAACTGTTCTTCTTTTCTCACCCACCGGACCTTCCCCTTTGAGTGATTTCAGCTGCTGCTTTGGTTCCTAATAGCCATTGCAGCTCACTAGGGCAGGTGAGTCACCTGTGGCCAATAGAATGCAGCACACACTGCTGCCTGCCTGACAGAGAAGGAAAAGGATGAACTACCTACTGTGCTTGTGCTAAGCATTATGATTAGGTTACAGCATTAGTAAATCTATCTAAGCTGTACATGGGGAAGAAGAGTCAACACAGGGTTGATAGGTTTGGTTGCAACCCCACGGTAAAGTGTCACATCCAAAGGGGCCTTACGCACACAAACATCCTCTGGCCCTGCTTTCTGACCAGTGGGGGTTTTTTTTTGTGTGTTTTGGAAATTCTTCTGTTTTTTGTTATGTCCTTTCACTGGCAAAAATGAATTCTGTGTAAAAGATTTGGGTCACAATCAAATCCCTCTTGCGCTAGACTAATTTTTTCTTCTTTCTCTCTTCTGAGAAGTATTTTTAGAGGTAGCAGATGAAAAGTCAAGAACCTGTCTTTATGAAAACATGAGCAAGATCAAAGCCCCGACACAGATCATCTGGGGAAAGCAAGATCAGGTACATCAGCCAATTTGCTTTTCATGTTTGTTCCTCCGTAGTGCAAATGAAAGATAAGTGAGTACAGCGGAATAACAAATGAGGAGAGCTAGAAAGAAAATGGTAACCTCTTAAAGATGAATATTTATTACTGTACTTGAGGACCCAGAGCCTATCCCACTAATCCAGATGCAGGTTAATTTCTAACCTAGCAGGAATAACCAGGTTTATTGCTATGCAACAGTGAAGAACATGAACATCTTAGCCTGCCTTACAGATTGTGATGAAATGACTTTTCTATTGCTTGAATCATTATACAGCAGTCTGTTTAGAAAAAAATGGTGTATGATTAGTTAAATAGCTTGTCCTTCAACCAGCTGGGGAGACTCCTTTTGGTATATTGCAAAAGAGTAACAGATAAATATTTCTTTCTTTTTAAAATGTTGACTGCAATTGCATTTGCCAGAGTGAGTTTTTTTTCAGGTAGAGAGGGGGGCATTAGATGAGAGTGGCATTTTTGGCACTGTATTTTATTTATTAAAATAGTTATTCCCTGCTTTTTCCTGTGACCAAAGGCAGCTTTCAGATCCAAATTTAAATCATACATAATACAATAAATAGTACCCCAAATGGATTCCAGCACACACATCACTCAAGGCTGTCTGTTCATTTGAATGGAGACAATAGATATGTGTGAACTGATGTTCAACTCACAGAAAATAATCTGGCACTCCCTTTGGATGGAGGAGCAGCATGTGTTAATCAGAATTCCCTCATCTATGCAGAATTGCTGTAACAGAGCAAATGGATGTTGCATGAGAGAATAGGAAGAAGGTGGTTGTGGTGAATACTAATTCACCCAGAGTGCCAAGGTACCATTAGCACCAATGCTTTAGTTAGTGAGAAAGGTGTTGTCATGACAACTAAAAGGACCAAGTGTTGCTGGCAGAGTTGAGCTGTTGTGTGTGTGTGTGTGTGTGCGCTTGTGCACAGACAGAAAAATGCAACAGCAGGAAGGAAACAAAGGTAATATGAAGAAATTAGCAACGAGAGTAGGAGTGACTGATTACATGTGAGAGAGCAGAAAAAAATATGAGAGCAGAACTGCATTTGAAACAAAGCTGAATGGGGGATAGGGTTAGTTCTAGGGGAGTTAGATTTGAGTTGAGTAGTATTTTAGAGACCAATGAGGTTTTGGGGTGAAAGCGTTTGAGAGTCTAAGCTCTCTTCATCAGATACCTTCATCAGAGAGCTTTGACACTTGAAAGCTTATGCTGTGAATACGCCATGAATATCTTGATCTCTCAGATGCTACTGGACTCGAATCTAGCTCTTCCACTGCAGACAAGCATAGCTTCCCTCTGAAACTACCTCTAGGGAAGTGATAGTCATTAGGTGGTTCATGTGCTACAATGGGCCTCCATTGGCCTTCCTCTTTTTGTATCGCGTCTGTTTTCAGCCTGACATCAACCTTTTCACTGATATCACTGGCTGGTAACCTCAAATATTGCTGGTGGTTGCTCTCAGTAAGTTCCACACATTCAGATATTTTGGCCAATGGCTCTTAAAGACAATTTGAAACATGAGACATTTCCTGTGCTGATGGCATTTCCACGTATGGAAAAGGGGTACAGATTATTAACATCTGGCATTCACACATATTGCTGCTTTGTGTGCCCATGTAGGGAAAGGGGAATGGGGAGGGGGTCTGGGAAGATACAGTGTGGTTCAAGGAGAACCTTTCTGTTTGATAAAGGGGTGGGGATCAGTTTGAGATTTTATGTGGGGTGTTTTGCCTTTTCACACCCAGGAGACTTAACTGCCAAGAGTCACATGGTACAATGGAGGATAAATTAAGAGATTATTTTAATATAGAATCTGTATATAGCTCTCTAGTTCTCGGGATTTAATTAATCTTTTTTGTTTTTGCATTCTTCTCATTTTTAGCTTTTGCCTACTTACTCTGGTGTTTCTCAGCTAATGTTTATATATGTGCTTACTATCTTCTCTAGCCATTTCATCATTGGGTGGGATGTTCAAAAACCTTCCTGTTACAGCAGCCAGTTAGCATCCCCTGTGCCTTATTAGTTTTCAGGTCTAGTGAGAAAATGTTGCTTTGTAAATAGAATTGGCAGCTCCTGGCTGGGAAATACCTGGATATTTGGGGGGTGGGTAGAGCTTGAAAAGGGCTGGGTTTGGGGAGGGACTTCGATAACATAGAAGCCATAGAGTGGACATGATGAACTTTTTCCTAATCCTGTGATGAAGTGTATCTTTCTCTTCAGCAACATCCTTTTCTCTCCCCTCTGCTTTTACCACCCAGGTGCTGGACGTCTCGGGAGCAGATATTTTGGCAAAATCAATTCCTGACTGTCAAGTACACATTTTGGAAAACTGCGGACACACTGTAGTTGTGGAACGGCCTAGGAAGACAGCAAAGCTCCTCCAGGAGTTCTTAGCAACTGTCCAGAATGCAGAAAACAACAAGAAACTGGCTTGAACTTTCATTGTTAAGTTGAACCCTTATCTAGATGTTTCAGTCGCGATGAAATTCTCAGGGATCTTGTACAGAACTTGGTGACCGTGCCAAAATCCCTGAAGAAATACCAACATTTGATCTATATGTAGTTCTGCCAGTGTAGTGAGTCAAAGGACACTGCACATTGTTCAGAATATGGTTGCTCTTGGTAAAGTCCAGAAAAGTTCCAAAATATTTGGGAAGCAGTAAAAGACCCATCATATCTAATAATGTATTTTTCTTCTCTATTATCCCATCCATTTTCACAAAATTTGAAACTAGGTATCCAAGTTGGGACTGGATACTGCACCTGTTAACTAGAGAGTCTGAAGAGATTCAGACCTACTTTTATTTTGCAGGGTTGCCAGTTTTCAGGTCTTTGCAATGGTTTGGTATATTGTGCAACCTAGTTGGGTCTGCTCCTAAGCAGCTTTACTCATAAGTAAGTACCCTTGATGTCAATGGGCCTCAGTTCCAAATAAACTATGTAGCTCCAGATAAAGAACTGCAGCCTGAATGACCTGAAAAAGTGTATTTTCTGCTTATCCACTGGACTTTACCTATAGCATATATGTCATAATTATTTATATAATATATAAACTAGAATATGACCTGAAATCAGAAAATTCTATATCATGGAATATACTGGCCAATCCTGGGTTTATGCAGCTCTGTTATGTGATCTAGCATAATATCTGGCTAATTGGAACGTAGATGTCAATGACATTCATTTAAAATATATAGGGAACACAGTAAAGAAGAAAATTTCATAGACTGAGAGCCTCAGGTATATCCTGCCTCTTAGTATATATGGCTTTGCATGATAAGCAGCTCTTACAGAAGATTCTGGTGGTCCAGATGTTTGCAGAAGTGCTGTATTTGTAGCTCATTAATTTATTATTTGGGCTGAGAATGAAGGCAACATACAAAATTTTAATGGTATGAAAGTTTCATGAACTGTGCAACTCTGTAATGTTTACACTAGTTTATTATGGATGAGTTTTTTCTATCCCTTGACGACTCCTTTGTTATGTATGTACAGCCTTAATTGTCAGCAATGCTGAAATTATTGGTATCATCGGGCCTTGCTTTCATTACAAAAATGTTCCTGTGGTTGTGATAGACAACTGTGGAGTAACTGGTTTAGGGTTTCAACCTTAAGGGGCAATTCACTGACTATTGAACGCACATTTACACACACCAAACTGGTTTAGATCTACTGAGAATCAATGGAATTACACCTGTATTTAAGTGATTAGCAAATAATTCCCTGTGAAAAGCGATCTTTCTGTACAGTTAATAAACAATGGAGCCATTTTGGAGCCAACCGGAGCCATTTTTTTCATCCAGGTGGGACCTGATCGAAGCAATAAATACTATAGATAGATGCATGAGTGATCAAATTCTGGAGCAAGTTGGGGTGAGCTGTTTTCTCAGCTCTGTTCTTAATTACATCGTTCGACTGAGAGTTTTGATGTAAATAACTGATTTTTTTGTAATGAATTCTATGAATTCTGTGAATGGTAAATAATTAGGAGAGGGGATAAATAATGGAAGAAAACTGTAACAATAAAATATAACTAGGGTGTTCTTACAATATGAATTATTTATCAGATTCAGTATAATCTTCAACAGGTTTTTTAAAAGTATATTGGTACAGAGCATACCGAATACGGTGGTCTTCTCTTTTTCCAGTTATTTGTACTTATATCGGGTAGCGAGTCATAGCTGAATGAAATGTCTGTATTAAAATCAGAAAGCTAAACTTGTTACATAACTGTGATATCTTTTTTTAACATATGGGAAGGTTTTTGAAGATCTCTCAACTCTCTCTTCTGAAATGTACAGCAAGCTTATTTTTGATTTTCATAAGAATCTATTTCACTGTGTATACTTAGGATATAAATCCATCACACACACATACTCCAAAATAGCCCTGGTAAATTGGTGGATCTGCTTGAGAATAAATCAGTTAAGACTACAGCCACAAAAGGTTTTGATAGCAAATTCCTTCTTTGGTCCTTATTCTTTCTGCTTTTACTGGAAGTCATTGAGTGCAGAGGATGATGTCACTATTTCTCCACTTTTTATGTAAACGGCTGTTATAAGTTTTGCATTTGGATTCTGAAGTTTGATTATATATTATATTCTACATGGGTTAACTGTACATTACTTTACAATTATGTCTGCTCTAGGACTTTTAATGTGGTGCATAAAATCCCCATGCTTCAGAACTGGTTATATTTTGCTCAAATAGAAACATCCATCTTTAATTTCCCAAGACAAAGAAACTGCTTTTAATTTGATCATTGTTTCTACTACAGGTGTAAAGTGAAAGGTAAAGGTGTAAGCGCTGGGTCATACTGACCCATGATTGGCATCACATCCCAACATTTACTAACTAGGCAGACTGTGTTTTCAGTGTGGTTTGCCATTGCCTTCCCCGGTTGTCTACACTTTACCCCCAGCAAGCTGAATACTCATGTTACTGACCTTGGAAGGATGGAAGGCCGAGTTCACCTTGAGCCAGCTACCTGAAACTGACTTCCATTGGGATCGAACTCAGATCATGAGGAGAGGTTTGACTGCAGTATTGCAGCTTACCATTCTGCAACATGGGGCTTCTCCAGTGGTGGAATCCAAAAATTTTAGTAACAGGTTCCCATGGTGGTGGGATTCAAACTGTGGTGTAGCACCAATGGGGCTGGGCGGGGCACGATGGGGGCATGGCAGGGCATTCCAGGGGTGGGACATTCCTGGGCGGGGCTGTGGCAAGGACACAGCTGCTGCGCCGGTCCTTGGGCGGGAAATGAATGCACGCAGGCGCAGGCTGCCATGCACGCCGGTGCACCTTCTGCTAGACTGCTTCAAGTTCTGCACGCTACTGCTGAGAAGAGGAGCGTAACTAAGGCAAAAATCTCGTGGCAAAATCACCAATTAGTAACCCCCTCTCGGCACACACAAATAATTAGTAACCTACTCTCGGGAACCTGTGAGAACCTGCTGGATCCCACCTCTGGGCTTCTCCTACTTAAAGGTGTGGATGTATACAAAAAGGCTGGTTATCTTAAGGCACATAAACTTATTAGAGACAGAAGAAATTAGTGTCATATGTTTTTTCTCATGGTTTCCAGATTTTAGTGATCTGTTATATGCAAAAGGATTTAATTAAACTGTAATTAAAAGAAAATTCTAGTTTTTGGATTGTTTTTTTTAAAAAGTGGGAACCTAATATAGTTCTTTTTTCTTGCCCTTTCAGCACTGGGACCACAAGCTGAGGGTTCCCAGATTTACATGGGAGCCTGCTTTTGGGCTTGGGGGGCAGGAAGGAAGGCAACACATTTTCAGGCTGGCCATGTATCTGTGTAATGGCCAGGGGAGGTTTCCCTGGCCTTCCGGAAGCTTTCTGGGAGTTTCCTGCCAGTTCAATCAGGCTTTGCCTAGTTTGGCCAGAGGGGCAGGCCCAGTGAGTGAATCCATCAGAGGGGATGTTCTGCTGTATTGATGATTAATGTCACTACATCTATTGGTAAAGTGGATGGCTCATGTCAGTCATGCAAGTGGCAAAGTAACTGTTTTAATTATTGTTCTTCAGAATATCACATAGAGTTTTGTTTTGCTGTAGATGTTTTTATGATTCTTTGGTTTTTTAAAAACTGCTAAGTGCCTCTGTGGTTTTGATGGGGTACAAATTTGGAAATGAGTAATAAATTACTACGAGTAATAAAAAGATCAGTTCCACTTGCCAGTAAGGAGACTCACATAGATCAGAGTGCTTAAGGCTATTGTTCTCTGCATACACAAAGAAGTATTTTCTTTAAAGAATGTGCTGAATTCTTGTTGGCATTTGTTTGTCGTTCCAGTGGACCCAAAGTTGCTGACATCATTTTCCCCTCCTCCATTTTATTCTTACAACAACAATCCTATGTGTTGGCTTAGGCTGATGGGTGAAGTGGAAGGGCAGAGACTGGCATGAGGCCACCTCACAATTATGGCAGAGCAGTGATTTGAAATTGGGTCTCCTAAATCCAACACTTTAACTGCTCCACTGTGCTGGCTCAGATTATTCAAAGTATTTTTTTCTTGTCATCTTTATTCCTGAAGCTAGTTGGAAACAAATCTTTGGCATCATCTATGGCAAGAGGGTTTACTAGCTAGTTAATGTTCTATGGATGTGAAATTACCATGGCAATAAATTCCCAAAACAACGGGAGCAGGGAGCATAATTCAAGCTAAGCACTGCTATGAAAGACAGAAAGGTGACTCATGATTTGTTGTTGAAATGCTATTCTGCAAGACTTCTTCATACAATTCATTTCACTGAGGCCTCTGAATCTGAAATGGTTGTTGGTAAATAAAAGCTGAAACAGCAGGGTTTGCTTTGGTAAATTCTAAATCATTGTGCCTTATTGTGTGGGAGGGCTAGGACCTCTCTTCAGAAGAGTATGTGCTTCTGTTGTACAGGGTTATGATTTACGTCCATTGTCTTCGATAGGTGTCTTATGGCCCAATCCAAGGGGCCTCTGGAGACAGCATAGTCTTGCACTGATGCTTTTGTCTCCTCTGCTGGCATAAGGGGCATCCCCACCAGCAGAGAGAGCAAATGTGCCAGTGTTTAGCCCCTCCCACTGCTTCATGGTGGCAAAACCTGGAAGTGGGCACAACCACAGAGTTACACTGGCATCCTAGAAGATGCCAGCATGAGGAAGGGAGTGGACTGGTGTGTTTCCAGGGATAGAGCTGACTTCAGTTGGCTTCCATCTTGGCTTTGGAGCCAAGAATGCCGGGACCAGGGCCTTGGAATTAGTCACCCTTTTGAGCCTCATAGAGGGCTTTCTGAGTGGCTGGGTTTTTCTTCATGTTGGCTGCCTCCCTGAACTGCCTGGAAGTCCTCGGGAGGCATCCCCATGGCTATCCATTCTATCTTGGAATGTTAACAGACTTAATTCATTAGAAAAACAGAGGAAGATTTTACATTTTCTAAAAAAAACAAACAAAATTTGGATATAATATGCCAACAAGAGACACACATTAAAAACAAGACAGAAAATATCTGCTCAATAAAATTTTGAGCCAAGAATTTATTTCTGCTAATATCAAGAAAAAGAGTGGAGTGGTTTTTACACAATGATCCAAATTTAAGTTGCCCTGTAGCAAAACGCTATAGAGAGAATTCAACCAAACCCAGGAAAAATGAGAGAGAGAGCCATTCTAAATCTCACATAAGTGTTGGTAACAATAAGTCTGAAACTTGTCAGCTGTTCTGTGCACTGCTGCACAGCTGTGTTGCTAAAAAAAAGAAAGCAGCCACTCCATTCACTGTTCTTTAAAAAGACATCTGGCCCCCCTGGATATCTGAAGTGTCTTAAACTTTTTTAACATAGTAAACAACTATCAAGGATAGCAAACAACTGTCAAGGAATTTGTATCATTCCATTCCATTGTGGAAAACCTCATCAAATTGCAGCAAAGGATAATTTTACCTCATGAATGCCACCCTTGCATTGTGTCCTTTATAACACAGTTCCAGTTTGAGATTTTACAGTAGAATACCACCACCTAGAGGCTGCAAAGTCATTTTATTGGAAATAATTTTCAAAATTGTCCCATTTATGCACTTTGTTGCCTTGGAAAACCTCTGTGTGGGTGGGTGGCAGGGTGAAATTCAAATCAGGGCATATAAAAAGAGGGTTTAATGGTTTCTCCTACTATATTTCAAACCTCAAAGATCATCCCCTCCAATCTGAATCTACCTTCTAATGTTTATTTTATTTTTTATTCCACTAGAACCATTTCATACATCTTCTCGTGCCTGATCTAATCTGACCTTTGGGTTTCTCCTTTAAAAAACAGCACAGAAGAGAGGTGCTTTGTTAAAAAAGAGGACATTTGCACTGTGTGCCAGTGCTCCTGGCTCTTTTCCTCTCTGTTGAAGGAGGCACTACATTCTGAAGAGGAGGAGCAGAGTCCTCATTCCCTGCAGAGAATACCTCGGCAGTATGAGCTCTAGCTTGTTTGCTGCTGGGAACAGTCCCTGCAAAGAGCTTTTCCATTAGCTCACAAAGGCATATCCATGTGTGTGTACCCCTTACAATAAAGGCGAGTGCCTCTGAACACACAAAGGATGAAGTTCAGTCTTTGTGACTAATCACAGCTGACAAAACATCTGGAATTGATGACAGAGCTTCCAGGCAGAAAAAAGGAAGCAAAGCAGTAGAAGATGTCAGCCGCCTGACTGTGTTTTTAATAATAATTTTAGCATAATTTTTCAGCACCACATATCAGCATGATATACACCTCCACTCAGAATCCACTCATTCAAGGATATTAAACTGATATCATCCATACAGCTGGGATCAGCCACCTCTGCTACATAATCCTAGGATAACACAGTGCACAAAACAGAGCAGAACTAAGAGGTTTTAACAACCTAAGAACCGACCTGGAAAACCAAAGGGCAGGAATGTTATTGATACTAAAATACACTAAGGAATGTGCACGAGGCCTTCGCCCCAAGATAGTTGATTCCTCCAGTTAAGCCTTCTTGCATTAGTCTGAAACAGTGATAGCCAAGAGCCCAGCACTTCAGTATTCTCAGTTGACAACTAAATATGAGAGAGAGAGAGGTGTAAATAGTGGGACCAAAAGGCCATGAAATGCAAAGGGTAGCATTATGTCTGTGACATATCCATGTAAACAAGATAAGTGCAGAATGATCTTTTCACAACAGCAGTTACTAGGGATAATACCTGGTGTGTTGATTTATAAAATACAGTTTGTCAACAAATTTAATTCAGGCTTGATCAGGATGCTGTTTTTTTTCCTTATGATCCCATCTCACACAGCAAAGTGGTTTCCTTGCAGAATACTAATACCACCTCCTTCTTTTCTACAGGGGCTGGGGAAATTTCTACATTGAACTCCCATTACATTACCAAAGATCAATCAGCATCACATAGGACAGGGTTGTGTGGTTTCCCTATTGCTGCTGAGGCTCCCAGTACAGCATAGCAATTGGACTTCCATATGGCAGGTTTCCTCAGTCCTCTGACTGTGTGTCATGCCATTCCCCAGCCCCAAGGTCACCCAGGTTTATCAGGATTTTTTTTCCAATTAGCAACTGAATATTGTTGTAACATAACAATCTATGCATCAGATTCTCCAAATTCTCAGCTATGTTTTTTTTAGAAGTAAGCCTTTAGGGCCTTTCATTGTGAAGATATGCTTTCCAATGAAAGAACCAAGATATCTTGCTCTTTTTAAAAATGAAAGCTGAGAATTCAGAGAACCTCTTGCATAGATTGTTATAACATTATAGTTATATTCAATTGCTGATTTTACCCATGATAGAGGTAACCCACAAGAGTTGTTCAGAGATACACTGCTGCTGAATAGGCAAGGTTCATATTGTTATCATCGCTTACAGCTGTTGATATTTCTACCCTACTTGAATACATTTGATCTTTAAAAAGTCCATGTTAACCTGTGATCATCATCACATTATATGATTTTTTTTCACAATAATGAATATATGTAGTTCAAATATATATCTCAACATGAAAGTGTTTGTTACAGTTAAATGGGATTAAACACGAGGGGAAGCTTGCCAGGTTGGTTCTGTACTGGCATTTTCTGGTTTGGCATAGTTTCTGTCAGGCTTCCATTGCCACATTGGCCCTGGGTTCTGAGTGTCATCTGTGGCTTGACATTGGCTCCGTGGACTGTAAATGGTGTCCCTTCCCTTGCTCCAGTAGCTTTGGCTTGGATTATCTGGATTAGTGACATTGGACTGTGTTGACTTGGCAAATTGGCCTGTGGGTCTGCTGGGTTCTTTTGTTTGATATCGGTTCTGTTGGGCTTGTTTTTTCTGTTTGCATTGCCAGTGGTTGTTTGCTATTGTGTATTTGGCTATACTTTGCCCTGTAGAAATCATGGAATTTCCCCCCAAAGGAAACAAAGGAGGATCTATCTATCGATCTATCTATACCGTTTATACTCGTGTATAAGTCAAGTTTTTCAGCACATTTTTTGTGCTGAAAAAGCCCCCCTTGACTTATACATGAGTCAGCTGTAAAAAATATTTTAGGTTATTTACTTTGTCGACCTCCAGGGGATGCAATTTTTAGGCTAGCGGCACCAGAATTTCAGGATATCATCAGGCGACACTCCTGATGATATCTGCCAAGTTTTGGTAAAGTTTGGTTCAGGGGGTTCAAAGTTATGGACCCCCAAACTGGGTGCCCCATCCCCCATTGTTTCCAATGAGAGCTAATAGTAGATGGGGCTACATTTTGAGGGTCCATAACTTTGGACCCCCTGAACCAAACTTCACCAAACCTGGGTGTTATCAGGAAGGTCTCCTAAAGATACTCTGAAATGTTGGTACTGCTAACATAAACATTCTTCCCCTGACAGGTTGTGTCAATGTCCCTTCTAAAATGACAGCTGCCATCTGCAATTTTAAAAATATGTACACTAAAAATAATGAACTATTATTTTAGAAAGCAGGGAAGTTTTGAGTCACAGTGAACAGGCATGTTCATTCCAGTTTTTATTGTAAGATCCATTGTTTAAAACCCTTCCTTACAAAAAAGCTAAGGTTTTTGTACTTTTAAAGTTATTGTCGATATCCTATTGTTCTTGTTGACCCTCTTTTCCACTTACAGAGCTAGTTTACTGTTTTTCTTTGAAATAAAAATTCAAAAACATTAACCTACTGATGCCTCAATTAATGTAATTTTATTGGTATCTATTTTTATTTTTGAAATTTACCAGTAGCTGCTGCATTTCCCACCCTCGACTTATACGCGAGTCAAGTTTTCCCAATTTCTTGTGGTAAAATTAGGTGCCTCAACTTATATGTGGGTCGACTTATACATGAGTATATACGGTAGTTTAATTTATAGGCTGCTCTTCCCTGTATAGGTTCAATATCCCAGTGCCATAAATTTCCTCAGAGGGATAGATAAATCAATCAAAATTGTACCCCACCCCTAAAATCCACATTCACACAGGGAAAGAGAACGGGAAAAGGAGGCCTACTCAATGGATAAATACTGTTGTTGCCTTAACCATAGACCTGACAGAACAACTATCTTGCAGGCCCTGTGAAACAGTACTAAGTCTCGCAGAGCCCAGGTCTTACTTGACAGAGTGTTTCACCAGGCTTGAACACAAAATCACCTCCCCGTGGTGGTGTGAGCATGTGGTGGTTGAGGTTGTGGTGCCCAATATTTTGTTACCAAATATCTCGCCAACAGAGAGAGTTTCAAATAACTTTTAGAAAATAAAAGAGAGCTTGAACAGGTCACTGCGTGGGGAGGAAATGCTTTTGGTCCTCTGCCCCAGCTATTTTTCTACACCCAAACAGCACTAGGGGGGAATTATTTCCCCATTTTTCTTGTTCCATGTGGAGTATTCTGTGTAAGCAGAGCAGTAGGAAAGAGGAAATAACTCCCCCAGCACAATTTCTGTGTGGAAAAAGATGGGGGAGGGGAGGCAGGAACTCTTGCTCCCCTGTGGTGGCATTCCAAATTCATTTAAGCTCCCCTTTGTTTAAAATTCCGTGTAGTAACTGTGGGGAACCTGAGCTGGCTCTGGGGAGCTCAAAAACTGAAGCATGAAGTGTAGCAGGCAGTGCCTTGTTATTCAAGCAAGGTCAGAAGGCTGAGCTCTACTAACATTTGCATCATAACTGACCAACCAAGAGGCTCTGGGCTGCCTGACCATAGCCCTTTGCATTGTGGCAGTTCCATTTCATGCTTAAGAAAAATTCTGAGGCCTGAGCATACATGGCTTATTAGGGTGGGTCATAGCCTCACTATGAAGTCCCAGTTAAAGCCTCAGACTCTTTGACTCTCTTGCTAACCTGGTTTTCTATTTGCTGGGAGCTTTTTGACCACTGTTCCTACATCGACCATTTCCCTTCAAGTGGTACAGTTGATTTATCACCTCAGGTTCCTTCATGGGGTTGCCAGCCTCCAGGAATTACAGTGGATCTCCAGACTACAGAGATCAGTTCCAGTTCCCTGTAGAAATTTCCCTGGAGAAAATGGCTGTGTTGGAAGGTAGACCTTGATATTATTGCCCACTGAGTTCCCTCCCTTCCTCAAACTACTCCCAAATCTCTAAACCCAGTTGGAAACACTTTTCCTATAGCCTCATCCAGCTTTCCCTGAGAATATGGCCTTATTTTTAATCTTCAAAAAATAGGGCAGATTGTAAATACAGGTAATTTGTGTTTATAGTTCCTTGGAGGGAAATGTTGTGACGTTCAGAGTCTGGGCCTTTGAGGAGTAAAGCGCTTCTGCTTGTTAAAATCCGCTGCTCTCTTGAGGTGAGTTTCACTCCCTGTGTGAAAAACCTGTAACAACTGCATAGTATCACTCGAGACTTGAGATCTGGCAGTCACTTTCTTGCCAGCACATTACCCAGTAAAACAAACAGAACACCAAAGCCAAGTCAAACACTCCCTTCCATAAACATTTCCCTTGGGTTCAGATCCAGCACATATACACTCCTTGTCTCTTACAGGCAATACAGATGTCAGGCTTGCTGTGAGTATGGATGATGTTTCATTCCACAGGAAATATATGCAAATGCAATGATACCTGAGAATGGGGATTCTGTGGAAGGAAAATTATGGGCTGGTTTCTGTGGAAAAGCTTGAGGAAGGAGTTTGGGATAAGCAGCAGGCTGCTGGGGAGAGGAGAGGAGATCCCCTTTGCCAACAATTTCCTAAGCTTTTCTGCGGAATTCAGTCTCATATTTGGGCTTCCAAAAGCAGATGTCTTGACTTTATTTGAATCTTTAGTCTTCTCTTCAAAGATCAGGATGTGGAACAAGCTTGTTGTATACAGACAGCACTTAAATATCGTAATCCTCTGAAATGGTCTCTTCTGTAAGCATTGCTGACAAGAACGGGATTTGCAAAAGATTAGTACTGAGAGATCACAACTTCACAATGCAACTGGCCTGCCTCTGGACGATCTCAGGAGGCCTCAGATGAGATCCCCCCCCGCTTCCATCTTATGCCCTAATAGACTTTTCTATGATAAAATACCTTCCCTGGACTTTTAAAAATCTCTTGCTGCTCAGCACATAAAGAGGCCAGTGTTGACTTACTGAATGATGGATTGAAGGAAGAAGAATGGTGATGCATGTGTGATAAGGTTGCTCATTCTAGACTGGGAAGTTTCGGGAGATATGGGGGCAGAGTTTGGAAAGAACAGAAATTGAGGAGGAATCTCAGCAGGGATGTGATGCCATAGAGTCTACCCATCAAAACTACTATTTTCTCCAAGGGGACTGATCTTTGTGGTTTGGACTCCAGCAGTCATTCTGGGAGAGCTCCAAGTCCACCTGGAGGCTGGCAACCCTAAAACTTAACAAAAGTTCAGCTTTTGTTAACACTTAACAAACTTAACACTTAACAAACACTTAACAAACTTAACAAAAGTTCAGCAGCAGTGGCACAGTGGCTGAGATCAGTGGCTAAGAGCAGGTGCACTCTGATCTGGAGGAACCGGGTTTGATTCCCAGCTCTGCCGCTTGAGTTGTGGAGGCTTATCTGGGGAATTCAGATTAGCCTGTGCACTCCAACATGCACCAGCTGGGTGACCTTGGGCTAGTCACAGCTTTTTGGAGGTCTCTCAGCCCCACCTACCTCACAGGGTGTTTGTTGTGAGGGGGGGCGGGCAAGGAGATTGTAAGCCCCTTTGAGAGAAAGGGGGGATATAAATCCAAACTCTTCTTCTTCTTCTCTTTGAGAGCCAACATGGGGGCTTTCCCCACTTACCATTTGCTGCGCGCTACTCCGGGAAAGTAGCGCGGGGTCCAGCGGCGCTCCCCACTTGCAAGGGCGGCAACCACGCAGTCGCCCCGATGCTGCCGCTCTCCCGGCCCTTCAGCGCGCGTCATTTTTGGCACTGAAGAAATGGCACCTTCTGACTGCCCCACGCTCTACACAACCCTGTGGCAGAAATCACTCGTGCCGGGAGAGCGCTGGGAGTAGCATGCTGCAAATCGTAAGTGAGGAAAGCCCCATGGCATAATGGTTGAAAACCTCTGACACGAACTCCCCAGGTAGCTTAAGACAAAGTCCTCTTCTTCAGCCCTGTATTTGCTTTAACACATGTCAACATTATTAGTATATACCAAAAGCTCTGGTTGAAGATATATTTTTAAAACCAGGGTTTCTCCTGCTGTTTTGTTCTCTTTTGTTTTTATCTATTGCTTTAATTTATTTTATGTTGTTTAAATGCAGTTTTAGTGATGTGGACTATTGCTAACTACTATTTTATCATAATTGATTTCTCTGTTTATTGTTATTGTCTGGTTGATTTGAATAAGCCCCTTCAAATGTTATATACACAGTAGGGGCTATTAATAGTGCTTTAAATACTGCAAGCATTAAATCCATGCCAAATATTGTTATTTGTTGTTATGAGAAATGTACCATTTCTGTTTCTCTTCAGGATGACATTGATCAAGAGTGAGCAACTCAGTACATAAATCTCTTTGCTGTGTATTTTCAGTTGCTTGATTTTTAGGCAAACTTCACCATTTTGACAGATTAGAATCTGGACATATGGACTTTTGTCATACCAAAGACATCATATTGCAGTCCTATGTACCGTTTCTCTAGTTTAGCCCACTGATTTCAATGGGGCTGAACTTGAGAAAAGCTGTTGTTGGATTGCACTGCCAGTCACTTATGCCACTGGAATCATTCTTCCAAATGTATACTATCAGCTTAGCCTTTATGTGAAGGGTTAGCTCTTCCCTTTAACAGAAAATATAGGAGGGATCCTTTGTCAGCGTTCCATCCATTGCAGGTTGTATTTGACTGGACTTGCGGCACACTTGTTTCTGCCTCAGCTTATTACATTTTGGCTTGTGTTTTTGGCACAAATGCTGTTTACCATTTTTGATAGGCTGTTTTCACGTGTCTCTGTGGTTGCATAATAGTTCAAATGAGGATAATATACAGCAATCTGGTTTCCTTCTAGCTGAACATAAGTGAACCCAGATTATGGCTTTTTCATTCTCAAAGGGTCACTCTTTGGATTTAAAAAAAACCTAATAATTGGGAGACAGTGTAAACTGAGGCTATCAAACCAAATGTGGTTGTGACCAAATATGCCCCCCCCACCCCGCCCTGAGGTCAGAGGCACTAATTTGCCCTACTCTCCTCATTGGTTTTTGTTTTGTTTGTTAATTGTGTTCATTACATATAGCATGCAGAATTTATCTGCCTATTTATTTCTTAATTGACACATTTATATTCTACTTCTCAAAACTGGATTGAAACAACGTAAAAATAGGCACATTTTTTTTAAACCCCAGTCAACCTAACACAAAAGAAAAATCCTTCTAGAATTTGCTTTCAACTTGTAATTAAAAGAGTTAGAAATCTTGTAACTGTTTTAATTACAAGTTGAAGGCAAAGAGATAAATAAATAAATAAGAAAGAAAGAAAGAAAGAAAGAAAGAAAGAAAGAAAGAAAGAAAGAAAGAAAGAAAGAAAGAAAGAAAGAAAGAAAGAAAGAAAGAAAGAAAGAAAGGAGCATGCTGGATTTCCAGAGCGACCAGGAGTAATAAGTGGCTTTCTGGATCAGTCTCTCTAGTCTAGTCCTTCTTATTTTGCTGTCCTTGAGAAGCATCTTCACTGGTATGCTAACAGATTATGGCCTACAGCTTTATGTTACTTTGCTTATGAAGTAAGTGAGCTTGTAGTGTTATAAATTAAGAGAAGCTGATGCTTTTTATTTTTAAATCTGAAGCACCTCTTTGAAACAAATCTTCTACCTATCAACCAAATCAAATGCAGACCACCAGCTGTGTGTAACTGACCACTCTGTAGCTGATGATGCCATTGTGCTGTTTTTGCTGCTCCAAAAAGCTTACAGATCTTTTGGCCTCCATAGCCACAGTCTAGGAATTTCTCAATCTCTCCAAAATTCCACCCTCCCCAGTTATCAGCCTCAAAATTGGTAGGTATTTGCTGAGGCAGTGTTGGTGGCCACACCCACAGTAATTGCTGTGTAGATACATTCAGAGGCCTGCATAGATTAGTAGCTCCTGATGCAACAGATCCCAGTTGAAACAATCCTGGATCTCCAGAAACTGTCCCATTTTCTCCATGTAGATTAGATAGGGCCTAAATTATGATCTAAACAGTGCCCTGGAATACCTTGTGCTGCCAGATGCCTATGAACATGCAGCATAGGCTCTCACTGAGGTGATAAAATTATCCCTGAGCTATACCTCTTCAGTTCCCCCTTTCATTTCTTTTTATACTCTCCTGTATTTTATCAGTGGTTTCAGTTCTCCAAATTGGTTTTGTCGATTTGTTTGTATTACATCGTGTACACATGTTATACAGTGGTTATGCACAATTTATATGACGCTTACACATACAATATGCATCATTTATATATATTAGTACAATGATGTAAAATTCTGAAGAATTCAAATGCGCAAAAATGTTGAAAAATACATAAACATTTTACAGAAATGCTAGGAAACAAAATGGCATGAGAATAAAGAATCATGAGTTCAGCTGACAAGGGAGAAGTGAAACTGAAATAAGAACTTTACAAGACAAATAAGAGAAATTTGCAGTGATATTTAGGGCTGGCAGAACAAACAGAAATAGGTTAGGCAAGATAGGAGAGGAAGGGGATTAGCATTCTTCACCTGCAGGCCCCCTTCAATGTAATAATAACTCATTCCCTGTTTGATACATGAATAGGGCAGTTCTGTGAACAACAAATGTCCTTGTGAACATCACTTCTAGCTTGGCTGTAAGCCCAGCTTGTTCCTGTCCGGAGTTCAGCAATATTTTATTTTAAAAAATGCATCATAGTCCATTGTGTGATCTTGATTTCCTATAACCGTCAAATTAGAGAAGCAAAATGTTCTTTCTGTAGAACATATTTCCTGAGTAAACACTTTGCAGATTGCTCTATCTCTGGAGAGTGACAAAGAAAATGCATTTTGCAAGCAAGGAGATATTTGGGCTGTAAAATACTGCTAAGCTGAAGTCCTAACAGAAGTTATTTTCACAAAATCCATAGGATTTGATTCCTTAAAAAAAAAAACAAATCTAAGAACTCAAAATGTTAGGAAACCCTGGGTTTGTAAAAATTTTGATCCTATTCTTTGTAGTGTTACAGGACAAATGGTCTTTCTAGAACTTTCCTAACAATAGAATTACCAGCAATGGTGGTCTGGGTTAGGGTTAGAAAGAAAAATCAGACCAGGAAAAGGGCCTATCACTCAGTCTGCCCTGGCTCTATCCCCCTTACCCCTGCCAAAGGAGGGAGAGAGAGCATGCCCAGTCAGCTCCAAATGGGGGGTTTGGTTGTGTGTCTTTTTTTGTATCAGTGTTGTAAACTGGGCCTAGCTTACAATGAGTATTTGGAACAAAGACCAGACACAACCTTCTGGTAGGAATTAAGCTCAAAAACATTTTAACTGCACCTCCAATGGTTTGGTTATTTCTGCAAAGATTAACCCTTAGATTATCATATCCCCCTCCCCAGTCTAAAGTAAAATAATTTGATGGAATCAGTTGAACAATTTATTAGAGATATGGAGTATGATGACATGTACCTTTAAGAGTTTGATGGGCGGAGTTAAGAGATCCAGAAAAAGCATCTGCAGTTGTAACTAAGACCTGAGAGCTTCTGGTTAGCTGCTACACTTGTTCTAATTGCTCTTATTGTTAGCTGTAAACAAATCTGTTTTAAAATACTATGGTCGTCCTGCCATCCATCACAACATGGGGGAGTCTGCCCAGTCTAAGGAGTCAACCAGGGATGAGATTATTCTGCCCAGGCTTCCCTGGCTGTTACTATTTATGAATCTGTTCTCACAGGTCTACTCCTGAGTGTTATCTGTGAGGCAAAGGCAGCATTGTGGCTGGCATAGACTCAGATAAATCTAGAAAGTTGCAGGGTCAGGAAATTGACCACCATCACATGGAGAATACGCATCCCTATCATGAGACTCTGATCCAGTTATGGCTTTGATGACAGTGGGAGAATCCACCTTAGATACATAATTTCTCCCCACCCCACCAACACTCCACATCCAGGTATTCAGGCTGTCCTGGGCTGCCTGAGCATCTAGGGCTTCTTGACACTGTATTAGAGGCAGGAGATGGTTCACATGATATCTCATAACCAGCCCATCCAACTGGACTGTGTGAGTGATCCAGTTAGAGACACAGACATCCATCTCCTTCAGCTTCATGGGACTGATCTGGCCCTTCTTCCCTACCCTTTCCTGAGTTGGTCTAATAAATAATTTCCTTGGAGAGGGCTGACCTTACCTCATCCCTGCAAGGTGAGCCCTGATGATTTACTAGAATCTGGCCACCTCCCTGGATGGGCCATCCCTTCTCCTGCCATGCCTTCCTCTGATACTTTAAGAGATTGCTCTGCCTGCCTGCAAAGGCCTTAGGAGGCCCCAGCTACTGCTGCCCCCTTACTTTTTCAGCTTGCTTCTAGGTGCAACCTTTGGTCTGAGCCTACCAGGCCCTGTTGCTGCTGCATTTCTGGGCATGGCCTTGCCCTTCTTCTCTTTCCTACAGCCTCTAGCTGGGCTGCCTGCCTCAGCAATGACTGGGCAACGCCACCCCCTGCTAGCATCTCTTCCGGAGCCAGTGATTGCGTGGGTGGGGCAACCACTTCCTCAGCAATGGTACAGTTGGAGCTGCCCATTTAGAATACCTGAATGGTTATATTACACCAGCTTCTTCCATCTGCTGTAGTTCATTCTCTACATTGGCTTGGAACACAAGGAGAACAACTCTCGCTTAGAAGAACGTAGGCCTTAGTACTGTGAGATTGATTTGAATGTGGACCTTTGAGACTTTTAGCTCCACCAGTTCATCATGAAAGTTGTATGACTTTTGCCTCTTTGTCTGCAAATTTCTAAAGCTATCTTCAAGGTCATGTGTGCCACAGATTAAAGATGGCGTTGAATAGCTAAGTCTTGTACAGCCAATACAACTTGGTATCATAGCATTTCCTCCAACAAAGAATGTTGGGTGCATGGTGTTTAAGTATTGCCACAAAACAACTATGGTTTCCCCTGGGACTCTGGTACATGACTTATATTTAAATCATTGCACTTTTACAGAAGGCATTTGGTCAGCACTAAAAAGCCTAGCCAGGAACTTACAGATCCCAGTCACTATTTTTGCCAGTCCCATTTTGGCTTTTTATGAGCTGGTTGAGCCACACTGGTATGAGGAGGAGACATTCTGTAAACATTTAAATAAATAAATCTGGATTTGTTGACTGATACAGCCTCACAACTGACTTGCACAATTATTGTAGTAATTCCCCCCACCACACCAGCATGTAGCGATTAAGAGCAGTGGACTCTAATCTCGAGAACTGGGTTTGATTCCCTATTCCTCCACATGCAGTCAGCTGGGTGACCTTGGGCCAGTCACGGTTCTCTCAGAACTCAGCCCCACCTACCGGTTGTGGAGAGGGTAAGGGATTGTGATTGTAAACTACTTTGAGACTCCTTAAAGGTGGGATGTAAATACAAACTCTTCTTTACATAATATGATCTGTAATTTTCTGTCTTGCCCTTTAGGGGGAGCTCGCACTCCTTAGATGGGCAAATTTCAGGCACGGCTCTAAACGAAGTAGCTGCATAACTAAGGATTCAAAATAGAAACCCCCAATTTGATACTCTTTTTCCTTTGCTTATATTTATCTTTCATACTTCCTCTTTCCTTCAGATCTTACCTACAGGAACTGAACAGTTTGGAGAGAACTAGTGGGATGCTGCAAGATTTCATTGGCTGAGAGGGGTCAACAGCATAATTTGACGGCTGTACTTCTCCTCAGCAGTGTGTTCCCTGTAATGTTCCCAATCTCCAGGGAATGAACTGAACAAAGATCAGTTCACTATGGCCGTTTCCGCACGGCCCTTAAATGGTGCCCTGGGGACGGGATAAACGCCGTCCCCAGGGAGCCATTTGCACAGGCGACCTGGCGTCGCTCCCCCTCCCCCAGGGCGGCGTCAGGCCGCCCTGAAAAACAACCCTTTAAAGGGTTGTTTTTCCCCAGAACAGCGATGAAATTCTCGGGCGGCGCTGCGCGTAACAGCACAGCCCGGAACACGCTAGTCTTTCCCCGTCCCCCACTTTCTCCTGTCCCGTTAGTCAGACAGCTGCTGGCCAGTCGAAGCCGAGCCCACGCTGTCCTCCTCGACCCCTGGAGGTCGGAGGGCAGCGATAAGGGCGGGCTTCGATGGCCAGCGCAGGCCGATGAAGGGGACAAAGGTGAGTGGAACGGGGAAGGGGGAAGAGGCGGCTTCATGCGGAGCCGCCTGCTGTCTGCCGGCCTCTCCAGAGGCCGTCCGCATGCTTGCATGCGAACGGCCTCCGCCTCCACGCCGGCAGAATTCTTGCCGGTGTGGAGGCGCCTCGACGGCCGTGCGGAAACAGCCCTTGAGAAAATGGCCACTTTGGAAGGTGGACTCTATGGCATTATATTCCATTGAAGCCTCTCCCCCAAGCCCTGGCCTCCTCAGCCTTCACCCCCAAAATCTGCAGGTAGTTCTCACCCTGGAACTGGCAACCTTATTTTCCTGAGAGATTTAAAAGAGGATTTATTTTACCTTTGTCACCATATGTTGTAAGCTGGGCCTAGTTTACAACAAGTATTTGGAACAAAGAATAGACATAGGCCCCTTCCGCACACGTAGAATAATGGGTTTTCAAACCACTTTCACAACTGTTTGCAAGTGGATTTTGCTATTCCGCACAGCTTCAAAGAGCACTGAAAGCAGTTTGAAGGTGCATTATTCTGCATGTGCGGAAGGAGCCATAGAATTAGTGTTGCCAGCTCCCTGTCCCCATCTGCCACTTCTGCCCCCAGACAACTGGCTGGCCAGGGAGAAATGGCTGGAAAAATGGCAGCAGCTGGCAGCCACATCCTTACATGGCAACTGAACTTCCAGTGTGCACCCATCAGAATGTTGCCAGCACTGCCAAGGATGCTTTGGTATTTGGGCAAAAATGTTGGATAAAAAAGGAGTTTTCTACAGAATTTTTACCAAATACCAGAACATCCCAGGTGGTGACATGCCAGCGTTACTTCCAGCATGCACCAGAAGTAATGACACTTTCTCACCACTCTGCCCCTGGTCTCCCAATCTGGAATTACCACTGATCTCCAGACTACAGAGATAGGTTCCCACAGAGAAAATGGCAGCTTTGCAGGATGGAATCTATGGCATTACATACTCAAAAGAGCTCCCTCCCCTCTTCAAACTCTGCCTTCCTAAGCACCTTTTCCAAATCTCCAGGAATATCCCAAGGCAAAGCATTTCTTGAGATAAATTGTGGCCCCTGAGGAAATCAATGCTCATCACTGCCACCATTCAAGCCTGGCTTTCTCATGTCCAGGCTCTTGCAAACTCTTTCTCTTTGGAGTCCCTTAGTGGATATGGGAAGTGCAAAGAGACCCTTGAATAGATATTTCCCTCAGGCATACACCTGTAAGATGGAACCAGTTTTGCATTCTCTAGCTTTCCAGCTCCAGCAGGGTCAGCATTCAGGAGAAGGTTAGGCTGTGGGGATGGGGGGGGGGGGGGATGGTGGAATGAAGATTGGCCACTTGAGAAGTGATTTCTAGGACTATTGGCTATCAGTTCTTCCTTCTCAAGAGTCCTGCAAACCAGAAGTCTTTTTATGTTGCCCTTAGTGCTCTGTTCATTTCTAGCATGGGCACGGGAGCTTCTGATTGTACTGACTGTAAACTTCCAGCCCTTTGAACCTAAATAATTGTATGAAGAATGCTTGTAGAGGTGGATTCTGGCCTTTTGCATGTAGCATTCAAACTACCACCATCCTTCTCATCCACATGCTTCTGCTTGTTGGAATGGTGGCTCCCAGTCCTTATGGACAGGAGTGACTGCTGTGCTGGAGCTGATCATGAAACATGATCTGTCTCAGCTGTCATCCCAAATACACTGTTATGGATGTAAAGGCATTCCTGTGCAATAAGGCTGGGATTAATTTCATGTAATCTTGTGAGTATGGCTGTTTCAAGCAACCCTCCCTTTTTGGGTAAACATCAGAACACATTTTAAAGCTGCTTTCCAATATTATGCTTTTTATGATGAATAATGGCAAACAAACTTCTATTTTTGGTAGCTCTCCATTTGTCTTTTTGTGATTTATCAAAAGAAGGTTTATTGCATAGAGAGTTACAACTGTGGAAGAGTGATATGAAAAGGTTCAAGTCTGTGCAGATGTGTCTTTCAGAAGCAATTGCCAAGCCTCAAAACAAATATGGTGATGCATAACACAAGAAAACAGCATTGTGGTTGGCACTACGTAATGCCAGTTCAAAGAGAGAAACTCAGCAAGTAGATGCACAGCAGTTCATACATAGGCAATAGAAATATTGAACTCAGGATTTGAATCAGGAGGAGACTGAAGCAACTATATTAAGAAATACAAGCTCAATTTAGCCTGAAAGTATTTATTTGTTTCATTTGAGTATAGAGGTCTGCAACCTGTGGCTCTCTAGATGTTCAATTGGCCATGCTAGCAGGGGCTGATGGGAATTGTAGTCCACGAACATCTGGAGAGCCTCAGGTTGCAGTCCCCTGCTGACTGTGACAGAACTATGACTCTAATTGTGAATTGTTCTGCGACTTAGGGGCTAAGTAGACATTACATGCTCCTCATATCCTCTCCACATTCATCTTAAGAACTTCAATCACACATGCCTTGTGAGTTTCATTCTTGGAACTCAGATGTCTGGTAAATGGAGGTCCAATTCCTGTTGGAACTGATGAGATCAGGGAAGTTTCACCAGCAGTGCAAATATCAGTCCCCTGAGCCCATTTCAGCTCAGAGAAATGGTTCACAGAGAAGACTATTCTCTTCCTCTTCCTGCATGCCATGATTCAGATCTGAATTGTACCCTTGCACATCTGGGAACTGAGTTCTTTTTTTAATACGTTTATTCAATCTTTTCAATCATTACAGTAAATTCATTAAATTCTATACAATAAAATCAGCATATCTTAATGTGCAGAATGTAGAGTTAGTACATATATGAATTATATACGTGAATATATAAATTATAAATGCATTCGCGTGAACAGAATTGAAACAAAGGAAATCAAAAGGAGTTATTTTGCCATTAAAATAGTAAACCAAGTCCTATACATTAAATCCAATATTCCATAAAATATACACTTTGTAAGTGTCAACAGCATTTTGTGAACCAATTATATCCCCTTATTTATTTAAATATTTTATTAACTAGTCCCAATTTTTATTAAACTTTCCAGGATTGTTTCTTATTTTCCAGGTCAGTCTGTCAACAGACATTATGGATATTTTCTTTTCCCATTCTTCCACTTTTGGTATGTCACTTCATTTCCATATTTTTGCGATTTCTATTTTTGCAATTGTTACTAAATAGAGGAATTGTAGTCCATGAACATGTTCTACATGGACTACATGGACTACAAGTTAATGTTGTTAATTATTACTTTGTTTCTGGACATCCCTAGAAGAATTGTTTCAGGACGTCCTTCTATTTTTGTGTGAAATATTATATCCAAAATGTCAATTATCTTATCCCCAAAAATTCGTATTTGACGGCATTCCCACCATATGTGGATGAAGGAGCCCACTTTCTTTTTGCATTTCCAACATTTATTTGCATCTGTCTTTTAAAATTTGGCTAGTTTAGCAGGGGTGTAGTACCATCTATGGAAAATTTTTATAAAATTTTCCTTTACATTAATAGCTAGGATGAATTTGTTACGTCTTTCCCAGCATTTGTTCCATCCTTCTAGTAATATTGGCCATTTAATATCTGTGGCCCACTTTATCATTACTTCCTTTACTGTTTCATATTCTGTTTTGTATCCTAGTAGTATTTTATACATTTTATTTGTCAATTTTGCAATTGGAATTGATGCTGCATATTGAATTTAAATGTTTTTAGATGTTTTAAGTAACTTATTGGTTTTTATTATATTGTGAACCGCCTAGAGCCCTTTGGGGATGAGGCGGTCTACAAAATCTAATAAACAAACAAACAAATAAATTTTGTGTCATTCAAGTTGCAATTGGAAGAGGAGGAGCCTAATCTAAGGAGTACTTTCCTGGTTGTCACAAGTGGCTGGGTAAATCTGGCATCACCTATGTGGAAGTACAAGGGCATAGGAAACACCTGTAGAGACATGTGATTCCATGGACAGCCATTCAGAGAATGAGGGAGAACAAAGAAGGCACAGAGAGAGAAGAGGTCAGAGTGCAGCTCTCAGGGTAAGACTAGGAGAGGGACACCCTGTTCAAGGAGATATAACACTTATGCACACTTAGAATGATATAGCAGCCCCACCCAATGTCCAGGCATGCTGAATCACTCACTCCAACAGAAGGGATAGGAGGAAATTTTGTCAGGATGGTTTAAATACTAACCTTATGGGGGTATTCTAGATGAAATCACAGAAAAGCAAAGTATCATAGAAGTATTTGTTGCAGTTATCCTGAATGAGTCATTATTTTTAAACGATGGTTTTATATTGCATAGCACTATTGCTATACACAATAAACTGATGACTGACTCTGCAGCTAGGGTGTTGTTTAATTGCCTTATAAAAAGTGTAGTGATGAATCAACATAGGTCAAACAGCCAGTTTTTAAAGGCAAAGGTTTTTGTACGTTTGTCATGCTTAGCTAGGCTTATTTAATTGCTTAAAGAATTATAATTTTTTCTTGCATAGGTGCATTACCTGCAAGTAGAAGAATTTTTCTTAGGTTGTATTTGGAGCTTGGTTCCACATTGCATGGGCAGCACAATTAGTGGAATGGGAAATTTGCTGTCAGAATTGACACAAACAATGGCTCATTCTGCACATGCAGAATAATGCACTTTCAAACTACTTTCAGTGCTCTTTGAAGCTGTGCGGAATGGCAAAATCCACTTGCAAACAGTTGTGAGAGTGGTTTGAAAATGCATTATTCTACGTGTGCGGAAGGGGCCAATGACAAAATGGGGTGCCACAACTGAAAAGGCTCCGATTGTGGAATACTCTCCCCCATCTATCCACCTGGGATTGAGCTTAGTAGGCTTTTGTTATCAGGCAGTCATTTATTTAGCCAATCATTCTGCTTAGGTTTTTTTTTCTAAAAAATCATGTTATTTATTTACTTTTATTTTATTGGATTTCTCTCCTGCCCTCCCCGGGCTGGTCTTTTGCTTGTGTTAGGATGTTATATCCAGTTGATTGTTAATGATCTGCTGCTTTATTATTGGTATTTTAAAAAACCTAGTCTGTGGTTTTAAATGTTTCATCAAATAATATCTTTGTTTTGTTTTTAAATGTTGTCTTTAATCTTTGTTGTAGGTTTTAGAGTATTTTTGCTCAGTTAAGTGTTCATTGTGTATGGCATTTCTATATTACTATATGAGCCACCTTGTGTGCCAGTATTGGTTAAGGAGTAAGAAATATATATTTTAAAAACAACTAACTAACTAACTAACTAACTAACTAACTAACTAACTAACTAAATAACTAAATAAATAAATAAATAAATAAATAAATAAATAAATAAATAAATAGCAAGGTAGTCTTGGCAGTGGAAGAATGTGGGTAATAAGGCACAGAGCATGTCATTGCCCTGGACTCTAAACCAGTCTGTCTCCCTGTCCTTTCAAAAATGCTGGATTGCATTTCAAAGATACCAGAATTTGTTTGGTCCAGTCCTTAAAGCCATAGTCTGGATTTTTCTTCATTTGCTGCTGTTTCTAGCTGAGCTGAACTGGTGTCCTCAGCTGCCCTCTGGACTAGCACTAACAGGGTACAGTCTAAAGGTCTTGTTCTCCTGTGGCCTGTCCCAGAAGATCTTGTTATTTGTTCTCTGCCTTCAGAGTTATCAAGATAGAGGTTTTTCAACTTTTCCTCTAACCTGACTTCCCTGTAGCCTAATTGTGGAGGCTTTGTAACAAGGTAGAAATCTTTTAGCCAATGATAATGTAGACCATTTCACCCATACAGAGTTGTATGAAGGTAAATCATCCATATAATGTGACATGGTCACAAGTGGCGTGCAGGGGGAGTGGACACAGCACTCAACCAACTACATTTGTTCATCTTCAGAGTAAGACTACTGTGCAATGTTCAGATTCATGCTTATCACAAATATGATTTTTTTTCTTGTTTTATCTGGAAACTGCCTTGTATGTGTACCTGGAAATGAGTTGTGAACTCTATGGCTTGGCTGCACTGAGGTTTTCATGGATGGAAGGGACTTCTTTTTGTGGAGAGTGACTTCCTTACCTTCCTCCTCCTACTGCAGCCAAGAATACCTCTCCCACCCCAAAATGTTGCTCCTGGGGAAAGGGGAACATGGAACATGGGGGGGAGGGGTGTGGGAGAGAGTCAGAGATCTACAGCTAGAAGGAGAAATTGACAAAAATCCATTCCATTATCATCCACTAAACCCTTCATGGGATTCAAGCCTATTTTCCAACATGACAAATTTCTCACAAAATGGGTAATGTTGTTAAGACTAGCCCCCCCCCCCCCCCCAATTTATTAGATTCTTTACAGAGCTCTGGGCCAGGAGGTGGCCTAGCTGAGGTGGCCTAGCTGAGATTTGTCATTCCCTCAGTTTCTGAGGGAATTTCAGGGAGATACATGTATTTCTAACTGCGTCTGTCTGGCAGTTAAGAAAAAAAAATAGCCCAATGTGATATAATCGCACCAGCATTTCCTTCCTCTCCCCCACCCAGAAATAGCAGCCATTTGAGTGGAGTGGGAGAAGGTGGGGAAAACATGAATATGATGTCAGCATATCATGTATTTTGTCAACTACACTTTACTGGGGAGAGATGAGAGAGGAATATGCAGATGAGAGGCAATGATGCATTCCCCTGAAACTTCTGGTTTGGCCTGAATCGTTTTTACGATGGCTGTAGCAGAGAAACAAACATGTAGGTATCCACTTAGAATCTATTTATGCAGAGAAGCTTAATGGACCATGACTATGAAATCAGCAGGGCATGTTTCAAATAAACCTGATTTGTGTCTTTCACATGCTAATCACACAGCAAGAATCTCATCCATTAAACCGACCTCTGGGGTTAAGAAAACAATGTGAAAATTGTGAGGAATGGCTGAGCAGAAGAGCTGGAGAAATTGACATGCTCATTTGAGAAGCATTACTTCACTGATGTATCATGTTGTTAACAGGAATGGAGGAAGAAATACTCTACACTGGATGAAAAAATCAATACATTTCCTTGATCACATTCCAGTACAGAGTTAAACACATTGATTTCAAACATACGCAACTCTGAGCTTTGAGTTAATACCATATTGTAAAGTCAGTTTCAGTCTTTAGCGCCAATTAGCCAGGTAAATTAAGTTTTCCCTTCACATTGCCACTTCAGCTTTCTAAGATGGGCCATAACTGTTGCATACCTTAGAAATTTGCTTGCAGGTGAGTTTAGTTCACGGGTTGGGATTTGATTGCGTTTTTTAAAAAGTGTTTGTTTTTTCACATTCTGGAAAATAGAAATCAACCTGGCCAGTCTTTTGCAACTTGAAACAAGCTATCTGACTTTTTGCTACGTTGGCATCATCACTAATGCTTGAACTTTAGCAGGATATGAACGTCACAGCTGAATGTTACCTTTGAGAGCTTTGGTTTGTTTGACTTGGACACAGGACTGGGAACTTGGACGGATGCTGAACTTTGATGTCAGACACAACAGTACTAAGGACACTGCTAACATTTAATATCAAGTCTATTTTGCCAAGAAACTTGGCTGGCCAGGTCTACTTTCCAGCAACCAGTGCTCTATACTGCCAATAAGGCCTCATATGTTTTGGGCCTCATGTGGTTAATCACCAGCAATGCCTATGTCTGTTGCTAGCTCCATAAATGTTCACACTAATAGTGCAACCCTCAATAGAGTTGCACCCTTTTAAATCCATTGACTTCAGGGGACTTAGAAGTATCTAACTCAGTTTAAGACTGTGTTATAACTATTGCTATCACCAGTAAGTGGCTTATAAATACAAGGTGTGTGAATAGGACAGAAAGAATGTTCTGTATGAATGCCTTTGGGCTTTAGGGGTGCAGAAATTAACCACAACACATATTTGACATATAAAGTCTTGGGGAGGGAGCCTGTTTATCTTTCTTGTAAATCTTTAAATTATGAAGATGATTGAACACATAAAGCTATGTTATGACAGGTCACACTATTGGTGCATCAGTGTTACTTGCTCTGACTGGAAGTCTCCAGCAAAGAAAGGGTTTTCTCAATGCCTGCTACTGAAGATTTTTTAATGGCAGAGGGGGAGATTGGCACTGTATGGATTCAAAGAATGTGTTCTACCACTGAGTTTACCACCTTAATCCTGCATCCTTTCCCCTCACTGACAGAAGAAAATCATTAATGGTACTCCAACGGTCTTAATTAGTAAATGTTATGCATTCTTTCCTAGGAAAGGAGCCGAAGGCTGTAGTGCCAAAACTCCCCCAACAATAGTTAAAGGATAGCAATTACATTCTTGGAAGGAAACTCAGTGTTGTTCATACGAATGAACAAGCAATACAGAGTAATTATGGATGTAGCAAATGAGATTGAAGTGGCATTTGACTTGCCAGGAAAATTCTCAATGGGTTGCTGCCCTGAAAGACCCCTGGTGGCGAGGAGCAAGTGCCCCCTGAGATGCTGGAAGTATCTGGGTCACAGGGACAGTGGCAACGCGTATGGGTTTGACCACTGATTGAACCTGCGCCTCTGATAATTGGCACCATGGCCTCTTAGCCATGCTTTAATGCCCCTCATCTGTTCCTGGAGAAGTATATCCATATTACATTTATTCCTGGCATTCTTCCATGCTGCGGATTTTTAAAGAACACTAGGGTGCATTTGTCCAACTTCCAGTTTCTAGCACTGACCTGGCAGACATTTCCATGCAATTCACAAGCAGGCTTCTTCGACAGGGTGTAGTGCAGTGGTGGCAAATGTATGGCACAGGTGCCAGAGGTGGCATTCAGAGCCCTCTTACAGAGGCACTCGCAAACAGAGTTGCCCCCCCCCCCCACATCTAGGCTGGCCTGGGCCGCTGGGCTTGATTATTAGCATTAAACTTAAGACCTAGTTTTGGGAAAGCAGTGTAGGCAACCCTGTTAAGCACTGTTAAACTCCACTGATTTTCATGGGAAGAACTAAAGCACGATCCTTTACCTTGGAGTAAGCTCAGTTGCTGGCAATGGGGCTTGCTGCAGAGTAAACCCTCCTAGGGTCGTGATTCACCCGTTGGAAGAGTTGCACGGTTGCTTCAAAGCAAAGCCACCAACTACCACCAAGCTTACTCCTGAGTAACACACGCCTCGGAGCCAACCATTTTTTCTAAACTAAAACCTAAGTATTCAAGTTAAATTGTCATGTTGGCACTTTGCGATAAATAAGTGGGTTTTGGGTTGCAATTTGGGCACTCAGTCTCGAAAAGGTTCGGCATCACTGGTGTAGTGCCTCAAATAGCAGATTCTGGGAGAGTGGTTGTTACCTCTCCTGTCTACCCATTTCCTTCTCACTTTGCTTGGCAGATGCAGGAGATCCTTTTCCATGTCTTCTTTCTCCCAATTCTGCTTTTTAAAAATGTGGCAAGCAAATGGCTTAAAGAGTTTCCCAGACACTTGCGAGATTCCTTCTTTTTTCTGGAGAGCCACCATCATTTTGGTTGAAATACTTAACATGCTCAAGGAACTACCATATATACTCGAGTATAAGCCAACCCGAATATAAGCCAAGGCACCTAATTTTACCACAAAAAACTGGGAAAACTTATTGACTTGAATATAAGCCTAGGGTGGGAAATGCAGCAGCTACTGGAAAATTTCAAAAATAAAAATAGATACCAATAGAATTACATTAATTGAGGCATCAGTAGATTAAATGTTTTTGAATATTTATTTCAAAGAAAAACAGTAAACTAGCTCTGTAAGTGGAAAAGAGGGTCAACAAAAACAATATGGTATCAACAATAACTTTAAAAGTACAAAAACCTTAGCTTAATCAGCAACCAAGCTAAAACACAACAGTTAAAATCCTTCAAAACTGGATTCCTCATCATCATCTGTATGTCCAAATGTAACCCAACTTAGATTTTAAGAGGGATATTATCAGAAATGGAAAAAGAGTTCAAGTCTTTGACAGTGTGATCCCAATTTTGTTTAACACATGTTCTGCATTCAGATTTTTTAGGATGGTTAAACCAACATTGTCTTTCGTGCTCCTTAATACGAGTCTGAATGCTGCGTTTTCTGCGACAACAGAAATCAGAAGAGCTTTAAAACCTAGAGAAACCCAGAGGACTGAGAGAAACAGCCCACCACAGGAAAAATATTTCCACCATACATCAAGGGAATCACTGATCAAATAGGGAAACTGATGAACAAATATAACCTACAAACCATCTTCAAACCTACCAGAAAAAAACAGCAGATGCTACGCTCAGCAAAGGACAAGAGAGACCCCCTCACTTCTGCAGGAGTCTATCGCATACCCTGCAGCTGAGGAAGGGTCTACATAGGAACCACAATACTTCATGCATTGTAGGAACTCCATTTCTTGATAGGACAGAGTAAATATAGGCCAATTATACTCTGCCCCACATTGAAAAGAGATTCTTTTTGGGCAGAGTTTCTGTTACAGATACCTCCCCCCCCCACACACACACACAGTCATTGCGGGGCAGATCCCATAATCTCTGCTGTTTGTGAAAGTGGGCAAAGAGTGAAGTTTTGCATTCCTTTACAGGGAAGATGAAAGAAATGGCCCTGCACTATTCTTTGTTTTGGGGGTTTTTTGCTCTACCCCACCTCGTCCACTCTACTTCCACCTTCCCCAATGATTTTTTAAACTTTATTTCAACTTCAAGTATTTGTACCATATTAGATCTATCAAAAATAATGTTAGCTGTAATACAGGAATATTGAAACACCAAGGAATATCAAAACAACAAGCCTCTTTATCCTCCTGCTGCAGCAGCAGCAGTGGCAGAAAGTATGTGTGTGTATGGGGGCGGGAAGAGAGAATATCAGTTCTTGGACATGGTCCTCTTCTTCAGCAGAGTGTGGTCCAGGGAGGGGAATTATTTTTGGAAAGCGGCTACAATATTGATAATAATAGCAATATCAATGTAACAGCAATTTAAAGGGCTTTAACAAGACAGCAATCTTGTGACTAAGCAGTGTGATGTGTGCCTTTAAGAGTAAGTTGATAGACAGAGTTAAAAGGATCAGTAAAAGCAGTTAGAACTGATAGCTGGAAGAATTCAGCAGGCAAGCTGTGCAGCAGGCACTGGAGTGCTTCCTCGAGTGCAAACAGAGAAATATGCGGTACTCCACTCCAACCCCACTACTCAGCAAAGACCCCTGAGGAAAGTGTTCCATGCATAATGCGCCATAGTTTCCAAATCCAGTCTAACTAAGATGAAGGGAAATAAAGGACCTTAATCCCGCCCTCATGATTACAAGATGGAGAAAGAGTGAACGTGTGAGTGGAGTTGTGAGAAGAAGCAGGAAGGAAGGAAGTTTCCCTGAAAGTAGCAATCTACACATCAAAGTGACAGTGTCAGAGCAGTACAGAAAAGATTCCCAGAAAAGATTCACTCTCTTTGACGCTAGTCAGGTCCCTCTCTGAAGTCTGAGTTTAAAAGACAATGCGAAGTCCTTCACTTCCAACAAGATGAACCCATTTTGCACGTTTGTATATACTAGAAGTGCTTGTGCAGATATTCAATTACAATTATATTCTTGTGTTCCATGCTGCAATAAAAAGACTGCAGTATGATTTATTTGCTTTCCTGCTTAGACAAATCTCATGGCCCTGGACATGTTCCTGTTTCACTGCATTTGGCAGAAGCAACTGGATCAACAGGCTCGGACTTCGTATCTGCCTACCTGATGTTTAATTCTTGACACATAGAGGGGTCCATGCTGGAACTGTGACTCAGAGAAAACATCCCATTCAGTGGCACTATTTACTATGGCTGAGACATAGGGAGAAGAATGAGAGAAGCTCTCTCAGAATCACTGTTCCAGGGCAGTTGGAGTTTTACAAAAAATCAATACTTTTACTGGAATCCACAAGCACAAAAGGCTGTCAGACTAGTTCTGTCACAACATGTTCACATGCCAAGTGGTACACAAACTTTGCTAGAACTCACAGTCTCTTCCTTGAAGAGTTTAGAGGGCTGAACATCGAAAATAAGCAATGTTGGCCATCCCATAACCTGTTGCAACAGCCAAGATTTTTTCACTGCAATAAGAAACTGTCCATTATTACTCTGACAGTGATATGCACAGAACTGTAGCATCAGCGTGTACCTGCACAGATATTCCTCCTCAGTTCGCTAAGAGTTTGTTCCTTTCTAGCAGCTAGAGGACTATCCCTTTTCATGGATTCAAAGTACAGGAAAAGACAGTCTATCTAAAAATGAGGAAGAACTTCCTGACAGTAAGGACTGTTTGACAGAGGAATACACTGTCTTGAAATGTGGTGGAGTCTCCTTTGGAGGTTTTTAAACAGAGGCTGGATGGCCATCTGTCAAGGGTGCTTTGATTGGTATTCCAAAATGGCAGGGGGTTGGACTTGATGGCCCTTGTGGCTCTTTCAACTCTATGATTCTGTGATCAGTGCCATCCTGAAGAGAGTTACACCCTTTTAAGTCTGTTGAAGTCAATGGATCTAGAATTATCCAACTGTGTTTAAGTCTGCATTGAAAAACAGCAATCCCAAGTACATTTGTTAGGGAGTAAGTGCTGCTGAACACATGACAGCACACTTTTTTCTGAGTGGCCATGATGCACCAACTCTCCCCCCACTTCAAGTATGCTATGACTGGATAGTTGGTGTCTCACTAATGAACTTCTAGGGGTTAGAGCAGGGGTCTCCAAACTATGGCCCTCCAGATGTTCATAGACTACAATTCCCATGAGCCCTACCACTTGGCCATGCTGGCAAGGGCTGATGGGAATTGTAGTCCATGAACATCTGGAGGGCCATAGTTTGAAGACCCCTGGGTTAGAGGAATTGCCAGAGAACTTGTTTGGTAGTTTCACCCATGAGGTGATTGAGAAAAGTCCCCAATTGGTCAGCTTCTCTGGAGGGACCTTTCTGGTTGACTGTTCACCATGTGCTTTTTACACAAGGTCAAAACAGATTAACCCAAACAAATATTTAATAAGAAATAATTAATGATAAGTACTAACAACAAGTTATTATTAAGCCATTGGAATAACAACTTCTAAAAATTTTTTAGATTATTTTCAAACAATCAAATCATTTTACATACATTTTTAAAGAAAAAATTTCTAGTGAGGTCAATGGCCACCCAAAATGACAGAGATTAAATGCAGGAGGTGCCTTTTGCAACACAGTAAACTTGCCTCAGGGAAGGTAAATGCACTTTCAGCTGCATACCAGGAGGAAACACAGGAGAAAAGAAAACATAGAGAAATCAGTGAGAAACTACAAAAAGAAAACAGATGGGAAACAAAGCTGTATGAAAACTCTACTGCAGTTAGAAGCTCAAACTAGAGTCAAAATCCATTGTGGAGATCACAATTGTTTTAAACATTGATCCCCAAGGTAGCTGCCTCCCTTCAAGTAGTGGACCTAGATAGTTTATTTAGAATGTGTGCTGCAGTGTGGGGGTTGTTTGCATAAACAGGAAGGACAGCTTGTCTGAATACCAGCTGTTTAGATAGAAGACAGATCTCAGAACAAGCATCTGTTTAGGAAAAAAGCTCTAGGAAAACAAAGGATTAGAGTGGAATAAAGCCACACCTTCGGTTTATATCACTTGCTCTAATGAACACCTCTTATTTACCAGTTTCAAAGTTCTGTTGTGTAAATATAGATATAAAAAAGATTCATTAGACTATTTGAAGAAGGGTATGAAGAAGGGTTTTGCACAGTTGTATATATGCATGACATGACATCGTCTGAAAGATTTAGGTTGCTACCTAACGGCATTAAGTCTTTACCAACCTGGCAGTAGAACAGTCCTGCAGAGAATAGAAGAATTATGGCAGCCGAAAGAGTATCCCACTGTGCTCTGATTGGCTGGAAGGCTCCAAGGGCAGGAACAACAAGACGCATCTGTCCCCTGTTTCTCCCCACTGAACTGACTTTGGCACTTGATTGGCTAAAAGGTGCACTTCTAATTCTGTGATCCTAGTCTTATTGCATTGTTCACTGGTTGTCTTTGCACTGATTTATATTCTGTAATTTGCCTTAAGTCTCAGCAAGAAAGCTAGACTGTAAATAAAAGAAATGTGATGCTGAACAACCTTGCTATAACTGGAAGAACCACTTGTTGGTTTTATATAATTATTTCAAGCACTCAGAACCAATTACTTTTGAAGGGCAAGGGGAAAAACGTCTTCAAACTGCTGTCACCCTCAGATCACAAAGGCATCTTTTCTTTTTAGGAAATGAATAGATGTGGTGCAGCTACCTGTAATGTGCCATATAATGTGAAAAAAAAACCTTTCTACTGAATGTATGAATGTGCATTACACAAACAAGAAAAAGAAACAAAAAGCACGGGTTTTTTTCTTACGTGTTGAAAGGATGTCACAGCTCATTTCACAGTAAATTTTGAAGGGCTTAGCAGTTTTGTATTTAACAGGCAAGTCATGGAGAAATTTGAAAAGAGAATGAAGACAAGATATGCTCTGTAATGAAGCTCCTCACGCATTGATTTCTACTTAATTCACATAGAGCTTTGCTATTCAAGCATAACTGAATTTCACGTGATGTATGCCAATTACATTATATCATTACATTCATGCTCCTTTGCCTTTATACTACCCAAGTGGGGTAGCCTGTTGTAAAAAATAAATAAAAAGGGGTCTTGTGGCATATTATATGATGAACAGATTAAAGGGAGCAAGCTTGTTTTCTGCTGCTCCAGAGACTAGGACCAGGAGTAATGGGTTCAAGGTGAAGGAAAAGAGATTCCACCTAAACATCAGGAAAAACGTCCTGACAGTAAGGGCTGTTTGACAGTGGAATTCACTGCCTCAGAGAGTGGTGGAGTCTCCTTCTTTGGGAGGTTTTAAAGAGAGGCTAGATGGCCATCTGACAGGAGTACTCTGATTGTGTGTTCCAGCATTGCAGGGGGTTGGACTAGATGGCCCTTCGGGTCTCTTCCAACTCTATGATTCTATGATTCATCACATGAATGAAATCACACTTTTATCAGCAGAGTATATACAGAGGGGAACAGAGGGAAAGAAAAAAATCACAAAGAGGTCCTATGCCCAGGTTCAGAGAGGCACCTGGGGCAACAAGCAGCAAGTCCATTAGTAGTTACAAATCCAAGCACCCAAACAGAACTGTAAATCCAGAAAGCACAAGTCAGATCACAGTCACAGCGGCAAATCCAATTTAAAAAGTCCAAATCCAGGTCAAACACAAAGTTTTTGTTGGATTTTACAGCCTTGCATGCAACAGCAGCATGGAATTCTGGAAGATCTCATTCTAAAATTGACAGTTGAAAACTGTTGCTGTCTGACTGGCTGAGGAAAGATGTTGTTCAGTGTACTGTCAATTAAAGCTATGTAAAAGTCTCTGTATGTAAAGTATTGTAAACAATACTTGTTTTGGTAACCAAATTGTAACCAAACGATGAACTGTGAATGTATCAGTATATAAGTGTTACTTTGTATATTTATATAGTCTATTTCTCTCTAATTATAAGCAAAGCTCTTTTGTGATTTCTGAGGTTAAAAGGTTGGTCTTTGCCAAGATAACTACTTTTAACTGAAAGTGGCGCAAAAAGCTACATTCTGCTTGTTACTCTGCAAACAGGAATCTATTATAAAAATATATCAGTTGACCTTCAGTTTTAAGGTGGAGGTCACCAGCACATGCACAAGGGCTGTCAACAGGGTGCTTCCATGCTGGTTCACTCTTCTCTTGCTGCTTTTATCAGGGAAACCCTGATCAAGAGCAGGTTCAACTCTCAACTTGCTGAGTCTTCCACAGACACTGGCCATTCATCTCTGACTGAGCAGTCCCTCGGGCTGACAGGCAGAAGTTGACTGGGCTGCCAATCTCGTGTTACAGCGCTGCTCCTGCACTTCCCTCCAAGCCCACCTTCTTTGGTGTTCTAAAGGCTCTGGTGACCCTGGAGGTAATGCTGGTGGCTGCAGTGTTTCTGTTTCAGCCTTGGAATCTGGGCTGTGGAACTGAAGGTGGGGCACACTGTCTTCAGCCTGAGATTCCCCTTCTGCACCAGACAGAGTCTCTCAAACTTGTCTGGTAGGTCTTCCTGCAGCCTCAAAGGACTGTGGCCAGTTTCTTCTATCTCTTCCTCATCCAAGGAGGCATCAGCATAATATTCTGCAAGATAAGCCTTTGTACCATTTTTTTTGCCATCAAGTTGTAACTGAGGCCCCTTCCCCACACGCAAAATAATGCGTTTTCAAACCACTTTCACAACTGTTTGCAAGTGGATTTTGCCATTCCGCACAGCTTCAAAGAGCACTGAAAGCAGTTTGAAAGTGCATCATTCTGCATGTGCAGAATGATCCTGACTTACAGTAATCCAGTAGGGTCTTCAAGGCAAGAGACAAGAGATGTCCAGAGGTGGTTTGCTTTTGGCTGCCTCTGCATATAGTGACCCTGCTATTCCCAGGCAGTCTCCCAAGACTAACCAGGGCCTGCCCTTTTTAGCTTGTGAGATGTGATGAGACTGGTCTGCCCTGGTCTGTCAGGTCAGGGCAGACACATCCTTCCCTGATGTAATTCAGAAACCAGTCTGGTATGTGCTAAAGCAGCCCAACTGATCCCCTAAGTCAGGTGTATCATAATATTTTGTCCATCCACTGGCCTCCATAGTCTTTCTTCAAGTGCTGTGTGCTCTCACCATAGTACAGTGAAACTCCTGTTATCTGAAACTGCTTATCAAAAGCCCCTTGTTGGTTGCTGTGCAACCCTTACAAATATAACCTTAAGCAAATAATACTTCTGATGTGTCAGGATTCTTTCTTATTTCTCCAATGTGACATTCTCTAAGCCACCTCAACACATAAGGTTTATTAAAATACAATTTTAAAAATACAATTTTGCAATCAGAAGTGCCCAGATAGCTTTTCAGGGTTACTTGGATTTTGAAAAAAATGGGTACTGGATACTCTTGCTGCATTTTAAATTATGTCTATTTGCAGATGTATGACTGAGCAGGTGTTATGGGGGTGTGGAAGCACACACAAGCAAATGATAGAACAGATTCATCACAACATCAATCCCAAAGTGCAGCTTCTGACAGTTAAGTAACAACAACAGTAAGAAGTTAGAACTGTTTTTCTTCCTGTATGCAAATAGAAATTGCCCAATTTCTTGGGTTTTTTTTTCTCATCCTCGGTCCATTCTCACAAACCCATCTAAAGATGTGAGCTGATCATCCATAATAGCTGAAGAAATAGATATGTCTAGTAGCACTATAGATACCAACAAGAATTTGGGGGGTGGGGTGCGGGTGGAGTAAGTATTAAGCTTTCAAGAATCAAAGCTGAAATGGAGATCTCTGAGCCCTTATATCCCAGCCAGAAGGTGGGAGTGGTGTTGTGAAGAATGCTTTTAGAGGATGCAACTGTACAATGCCCATTATAACCAGATTGATTAGAGCAGAGGTAAAATGCTGGGGCACAGATCTGAAATGAGAGAAAAATCCTGGGTCCCTATTCTCCCCAAGTGTGACCCCTCTGTTTTCAGCATGTTTCCCCGTTGCAGCAAATCCACAAAGGAGTCTTGTGTCATCTTAAAAACAAACTCATTTATTACGTGGCATAAACTTTTGTGGACTGTAGCCCAGTTTATCAGATGATCGAAGTATGGCCACATTGTTATGAATTTTTTAATTTAATTAATCTCAATCAATACTCACAAACAGTCCAGTAGGCAATCAAGTAGCTTTTATTGTCACATCTATAGAAGTGGAGGATAACCGCACCCTTGGGCGTTGGTCATCTTGAAGATCTGTGTGCAGCAACAGCTTACTTTAAAGGCCCCCTACTCTGTCACTCTGGCCAATCAGGATTTACCACATGTACATCCAGCCGGACCCAGAGGCTCCCATTCTCCTAACAAGGCAGAAGCATGCATTGTTCACGTGTTCTAGCACCCACTCCACAAGCTATGCCATGCCTTTTTTACATGGCATCCCACCCCTAAAAACTCTCCAAAAGTCTTATAATATGCACTTCTCTTTCTATTTTGCCAGCTTGGCAGTTTGGTTAAGAAATATAGCTGATTTATATTGTTTCCGTATGCTGAACACGAGTTTACTGAAGCAACTCTTCTTTTTATATTTTACACCTCTACAGGTTTCTGCTCACTTTCCTTTCTTGCCCCGTTACTATGCTGGCCCTACTGGCCCCCTCCTCCCCCTTTATTGCTTAAGCACAGCATCAGCATTTTTCTATAATTATACCCTTGAACCAAAGTTGCAGGCCTGTTGCAGGCCTGTGGCCTAGCAGCAAAAGCACATAGCCATATCCTGTATTTTGTATACCTCACCACTTTCTGAATGCTGATCCATAACAACATGTGCACACACGCTGGTAGAATGTGTACAGTAGGGTCAATGTACAATGGGGTCTATGTAAAGGTGAGTTGTGCCCATGAAAAGCACAATGACAATCTTCTGAAATGTATTGTGTGTTCCTGCATTGCAGGACTTGATGGACTTGATGGCCCTTATGGTCTCTTCCAACTCTATGATTCTATAATTCTATTAAACTAATTTAGCATCAGTAGGTTGGTAAGAGCCTTTTCATGGACAGCCCTGACTAACCTCACTTTTTCAGATCTCAGAAACTAAGCAGGTCAGCCTTGGTAAGTACTTAGATGGGAGATCACCAAGGAATATTGGGGTTGTTATGTGGAGGAAGACAATGGCAAGCCACATCTGTTAGCCTTTTGCCTTGTAAAAGCCCTAGGTTGGCTGCAACTTGATGGCATTTTGCACAGGAATCCATTGTACTTGTTAAGCTTCTTAATTCATTCTGGTTCAGTAGTTTGTTTCTGAGGTCCTTTTGTTGAAGAAAGTTGCTAGTCTAAAAAGTTATGTCACAACAAACCTGTTAATCTTCAAAGTGTCAGTGCCACAAGACCTTTTGTTCTTCGTGTAAAAATGTACACTGTCCATGCCACAGGGTGAGTCAAACATGATCCTTCATAGCTTGGCCCAAGAACCTTCTAACTATTCTGAAATAAAAACTACAGAGATCACAATATCTGGTAACACAAAATACTCTAAAACAAACTGTAGGTTGCTGAGGGGTTAGTGTAAGTTTTTATTAATGTGTCTTATGTTCGTATGTTCTTAGGTGCTTTTTTTCAGTACTTGGCTTGGTGGTACTATGAATATTTGCATTCACAGGCAATTAAAGTTATACACAGATCACATAGTTCTACTAAGCATTCTCATTTATGCCTGGCATCATCTGATGAGTCTTTCATACATGCCCTAGGAATTCATAGTACAGAGTAAGATACAGAAGGAAAATAATCTGATCTAGTGTTTTCAAGATACATGCAGAATTTGCAGCATTAGACCTTGCTCAGCTTCCGACCTGATCATTTGACTCTGCTCAGGAGAAACAGGAGACTTGTGATATTTGCCATATTTGAGGAACTATGGCCAGTATAAGCCTCAGAGAATGGTGGGATGGTCTGAGGCATGGTTACTGGCTACAGATATCACACGTAAGCTCTGAGTTTTTTTAGATAACATCTTGATAAAAGACAAACATATACTAGCCAAATCTTTCCATTCTCATTTCCAGGAGAACAGCAACCTAAGCATGAGTCAGCACTATAAACAAATAAACTGATATGGCCTAGATGGCAATGTAAGTGCCTTGGTTTCTAAGTATGTTTTGGCATGACACGCTATGACTGTGCGTCAGGAGAAGCCTTTAAGGACTTCCTGGGTGGGTATTTTATAAAGTTGCGTTGGAATCATGATCTAATTTTTGGTTGCCTTAAGTAGATTTCAAGAGCTTGTGAAACAGAACACAGCTGTCACAATAGGTAGACATCCAAATCCGTCTTCTTGGCCCCATCAGTTTCACTCATATGAGAAAAAGAGAAATGGGAAGGAAACAGTCAACTAATACAGACTAGGATGGCTGTCAGCTGTCACACTTGGGTCTGGAAACTTGATGGGTGATTTTGGGCCACTTATTTTCTCTCAGCTTAACGTTCCTTACAGGGTTGTTTTGAACATAAAATAGGAAGCGGAGAACCATGTTTACCACCTTGAGCTTGAATGAGGTGTGGGATAAAAAGGCACTGGTTAGGTTGGGCAAACTCTGCATTAGCCCCTTGTTGAGTAGCTCTTCCCTAGCATCAGAGAGGCAAGAAACAGCTACTTCTGTTTAGCAGAGTGAGTTAAAGCATTCCAGGTACGGTATGCCAGGGATTCTCCTACTGGTTACAATTTCTGATCAACCCAACACAATATAATTATGCCACTTAGTTCAAAAGCAGATGTCCCAACTTGCTTTTGCACAGGCCGTGGTTTAGTTAATTTACATGTTTTATTTAATTGTGCAGCTTTATTTGTGAACAGACATTGCAGAAATGGTAAAAGATGGAACTGTAGGAGACCCAGGACAAAGACAGGAGACTCTAGCTTTGTGAAGAAAAAAAATGGAAGCAGACTTCCAGAATGGAAATGTTGTGTTTAGAGTTGTTTAGAGTCTAGCTTGGAACATTCCTGGAGATTTGGAGTCTACCCTGTGCAGTTGCTGTTTCCCTTCAGAGGAGCTGACCTCTGAAGCCTGGAGATCAGTTGTAATTCTGGTAGAACTCAAGGCCCTACCTGGATGTTGGTAACCCTAGTGGTGATACAGCCAAATGCTGAATTTTACAGAACATGTTTGGAGGCTTATGAATTTCCCACTTTTAGGGTGCTTTCCGAGGCCAGAGAAGCTAATTGTTTTGCTAAGGATGCTCAAGTGCTGTGCTGAGTCAGTGTGAATCATGCAGTGCATAAGTGCCCACACAGTGTCAGGAGTCAAAGAGTTTGATTTTTGTTTTTTTTAAATGACTCTAAAGCTTTCCTGAAGTTTGTTCCAACTTCTTGCAGCCCTGTATCTATTCTGGCCCAGTCCTTTTGCTTGTTTCCACAAGATCTCCTTCAGATTGCTCATTTCTCCCTGTTCCCCACCCTTCCTCTCCCTGACCTTTTAATATCTACTACTATTGTTAATGTAACCCCCATGCCCAGAATGGGTTGGCCCAGAATGGGTTGACCCAGAAAGGGGTGGAGTCTGAAGGGAAGCAGAATGCTGCAGAACTCAGAGCTCTTTGGAGAAGACAAGGGTACCAGACTCGGACCTTGATTTCTATAAGCCCTTCACACCTTGTTAAGGTAATTTGCAATATTGTTGGGAACTACTGGGAAGGTAGTTGTTGTTTTGCTGTGTTGTAAATGTTGGAGTTTATTGTTTCAGGGTTTTCTTTTGTGGTTGTAATGGGTGAGAGTTCTCCTGGAGACCTTCATCATGTTGCAACCTGTTCATCAAGCCCTTGGAGTCTCTCTAGGGTTTCAGCCAACTTGCAAAGAAGATTTGGACTTGGCAATATCAGTAGACTGTAAATAGGCTGGACTTGGAAATGCAACCTGAACAGGACCTTGAATTGTAAATCGCTAAAATGTTGATGTTTTAAAAAGTGTTAAAATTGTAAAGAAAAAAGTAAAACCATTTTGTTGTTTAAATTTGGTTCCTTGTAATCCCATTCCTAGTTCTGCCCCACAGAACCCACAGAAGGAGAGTTACAAATGGCTCTCAAATCCAGCGTGGGGCTTTAAAGTGAGATTGCAAATATAAATCTGTTTGCAAATGAAAGTGTGCGGCAAGTTGGGGCTTGATCCCCATAAAACTGTTTTGTTAAGGAAAGTTCAAGAGATGTTGCTGTGTTAATTCTGAGAACACTGTTTGGCAGTTGAGGATGAAGGAAGGGATTCCCAGTTGCAATCCCCCATCCCTTCTGCAAACTGTTTTGGTTGAATTTGCAACATTTGTTGGAAAAGTCTTGCAAAATTCCAGTGCAGCTAAATTTACAACAATAGGAAATCCTTGCTAGAGAAAGACAAAACTCTGCATTCAGATGTAACTAAAATGTGGTTCCTCCAAGTACAGGGATCTCTTGGGAAACTACCGTGCAATGATTCTAAGAGTTGTATTGTAAATTACTTTCGTCGGGACGAAGGAATTTTAGTGGGGGAGAATAAACCCCTATGCCTGTGAATGGGTTGGCCCAGAATGGGCTGGACCCAGAAAGGGGTGGAGTCTGAAGGGAAGCAGAATGCCGCAGAACTCAGAGAGCTCTTTGGAGGAGATAAGGGTACCAGACTCGGACCTTGATTTCCTATAAGCCCTTCACACCTTGTTAAGGTAATTTGTAATAATTGTTGGGAACTAATGGCTGTAGTTGTTGTTTTGCTGTGTTGTAAAATGTTGGAGTTTATTGTTTCAGGGTTTTCTTTTGTGGTTGTAATGGGTGAGAGTTCTCCTGGAGACCTTCTTATCATGTTATGGTGAACCTGTTCATCAAGCCCTTGGAGTCTTCTGTTGGTAGGGAGCCAGCCAACTTGCAAAGAAGATCTTTTTTTTTTTGGACTTGGCAACGTATCAGTAGACTGTAAAATGAAGGACTTAGAAATGCAACCTGAACAAGGACCTTGAATTAGTAACGTTAAGCATGTTGATGTTTTAAAAGTGTTAAATTGTAAAGAGAAAAGTAAACCATCTTTGTTGTTGTTATTTTAAATTTGGTTCTTTGCAACTTCCATTTCCAGGTTCTGCCCCTACAGAACCCACAGAAGGAGTATTACAAAATGGCCTCCAACCAGCGTGGGGCTTGGAGAGTGAGGAATTGCAAATATAAATTGTTTGCAAATGAAAGTGTGCAGCAAGGATTGCTTTGATCCCCATAAAACTGTTTCCTTTGTTATGAAAGTTCAAGAGATGCTGCTGTGTTAATTTGAAAACACTGTTTGGCAAAGTTATATGAAGGAAGGGATTCCAGTTGCAATCCCCCCATCCCTTCTGCAAACTGCTTTGCTGAATTTGTAACATGTTGTTGGAAAGTCTTTTGCAAAATTTCCAGTGCAGCTAAGTTTGGAAACAGTTGGAAAATCGCTTGCAAAGGGAAAGAGACAATATTCTGCATTCAGATGCACCAAATGTGGTTCACTCCAAGCACAGGAATCTCTGGGGAAATCACTGTGCAATGATTTCCCCAAGAGTTGCATTGTAAATTACTGTCGGGATCGACAGGAATTTTAAAGTGGGGGAGAATGTAAACTCCCCATGCCCAGAATGGGTTGGCCCAGAAATGGGCTGGACTCCAGAAAGGGCAAGTGGAGTCTGTGAAGGGAAGCAGAGATGCTGCAGAACTCAAGAGCTCTTTGGAGAAGAGGAACAAGGGTACCAGACTTCGGACCTTGATTTCTATAAGCCCCTTCAGACGTTGTTAAGGTAATTTGCAATATTGTTGGGAGCTACTGGGAAGGTAGTTTACTGTTGTTTTGCTGTGTTGTAAATGTTGGAGTTTATTGTTTCAGGGTTTTCTTTTGTGGTTGTAATGGGTGAGAGTTCTCCTGGAGACCTTCATCATGTTGCAACCTGTTCATCAAGCCCTTGGAGTCTTCAGGAGCCAGCCAACTTGCAAAGAAGATTTGGACTTGGCAATATCAGTAGACTGTAAATAGAAGGACTTGAAATGCAACCTGAACAGGACCTTGAATTGTAACGTTAAATGTTGATGTTTTAAAAGTGTTAAATTGTAAAGAAAAGTAAACCATTTTGTTGTTTAAATTTGGTTCTTTGCAACTCATTCCAGGTTCTGCCCCACAGAACCCACAGAAGGAGGTTACATTAACATAGCTCTGAAAGCTCTCAGCTGCTGCCGACATGCCTCAGTGGAGCATGGCACACCTCCTTCTGTACTTTTTTGTACATTATTTTTGTGAATCCAGAAACTCATTCTGAGAAACACACAGCTGTCAGCCAATGCAAGGAATGTTTTCCTCGCACGGCCTCACGCGAGCATGGTCTTCCCATGCCCTTCCCCATCTCCCACTGTGGCTAGCAGGTCAGCTTGCCTACTGTTTGCAAACATTTTGCGCGAAATATTCTCATTTGTTGTCAGTGGGGCAATTCTGTACAGATTTTTAAACAGTGTTATGAAATGGCAGGCAATGGCAAACCACCCTTGAATGTCCCTTGTCTTGAAAAACTTATAGAATCTCCACAGGTCAGCTGTAATTTCATGGCACTTTCCATCACTGCCAATGAAACGGAGGTTGGTCTAGTACAGGTGGAAAATGATTGTTCAGTCACATTCACTCATTCTGATAGTGAAATCTCAGCATTGGCATCAACTACTACAGGTTTATTTATTTATTTATTGGATTTATATCCTGCTCAATCCTTGAAGGTTCCATTGGTTTAGTGTAATGAGACAGCAAATCTAATATCTGCAAAATTCATTATCAATTACATTTTAACATTTCCCTTCCTCCAAGTGGCTCCCAGTAACTTACACAGTCACCATAGGTAATTCAGGTTGAGACAGAATGACTTGCCCAAGGTCCATCTGCTGAGCTAGGGATCTGAACCCAGAATACTGGCTTTTGGGGGTATAAGACTCTGCCAGGAGCCTGTATTTATACATCCCAGGAAACTGAAGCTTGTTTCAAGCCAGGAGTAGCATTTCAGAGCACAGATGAGGATAAGATGCAGGCAGATTTTCATAAACTTCAAAAAAAATCCCACAAAATGTGTTTGACCCATAGGTGGCTGAGCAAACTGCATGAGTGCCTGAATCATACCACTTTCCATTTCTTTGCTATGCATTATCTGTTTCCAGTCTGATAACTTCTAAGGAAAACAGGTAAGAAATCATGAAAGTTGGATGTTTTTTGAAGTGGAATCACTGTAAAGTTCAGTGCTGTCTCTCTCAGAATTCAGTACTCATGAGATGATACTAATTAGAATAATTTTAAGATGATGGGAAGACATACTAAAAGCATCATCATCTTTTTACTTGCTTTCTGGATTCTGGCTCTTAGGGACTTTTTTTTGTTAGCAATAACCAATCAGACTTTTCTTGATTAAAAGAAGGGTGAACTGAAAGTCTTACGGTTTTGATTGCAAGTCACACAGAAAGCATGCAGTTTATACTGAATCAGAGTCAGTATTGTTTACTCTGGCAGCAGCTCACCAGGGTCTCAGGTAAAGCTCTTTCAGAAGGGTGGATTCTGCCCAGAATAAAAATAACATCTTTAGGGCATCATAAAAAGATCTGTTTTGGGATTCTGTGTTCCCACAGCACAGGAGAACAGAAATGTTATCAGCCAAAACAGATCTTTTCCCACCTGCTGCACAAAGCTCTGGTCAGTTTCACAGGGGTGCCCGCCATTTTGTGTGCTGCAGCAGATTCTCTGTGGAGATTCCCCACAGAGGTTTCCTCTGCTTGCGGCTCATCCATTTGATATTTCACTGTAAAAAGAAGTAGATAAAGTTTGTTTATCCTAGCGATCCTGTTCACGTTTACACCATTAACAACTTAGAATGCCGGATGCACCCTTTCCCCCTCCTCCCTGCCTTTTGCTCTGCTGTGGTGCTGCAAACTTTGGATCAGCTTGCAGCACCTTAGCAGTCAAATGGGCTGGAAGGGAAGAGGACAGGCTCTTCTCTTGCCCTTCCCCACCTTTAAAACTGGAAGCTGTTATGCTTGGCTTCGCCAAAGGCTACAGTTAGACCTGCTCCCTGAAATGGCCTGATTTTACACGTTTGTAAAGTGGTGAGAAGGGGACACAAGAATGGACGACCCATCAATTTACGTTATTTGCCATCAACTCTCAGACTAATGAATCAATGACCTGCAAAACATATTTTTGTAAGCAGCCTTGCTCAGGTCATGCAAACGGAGAGCCATGACTTCCTTTTTTGAATCAATCTATCTCATAATGCATTTTTCCCCTACTGTCTTCAATGTTTCTTAGCCTTATTTTCTTTTCCACTGAATCTTTTCCAATGATTAAAGTACAGTAGCTTCAGTTTACTCATTTTTGCTTTTAGCATCATAATATACCAGGCTCATTCAGCACATGCAGAATAATGCACTTTCAAACTGCTTTCAGTGCTCTTTGAAGCTGTGTGGAATAGCAAAATCCACTTGTAAACAGTTGTGAAAGTGGTTTGAAAATGCATTATTTTGCGTGTGCGGAAGGGGCCCCAGATAAAGCTTTTCTTGGGCTGTACTTCATCAGGCTGTGAAGGCGCATGAAGCATGTTTGGTGTTTCTCTGTCAAAATTATGTGTGCTGTATTTCAAAAAATGTCTGGGAAAAGGCTAGGCTGTAAAACTTTCTCTTTGAGTTGTGTTTTTATGTGTGCAGAGGGAGGAGAGAGAGTATTTAAATACTATAGATAAATAAAATAATATAAAAGTGTAATTATCCATAGAGGTCAACATAATTTATTGGATTATTTAAAAGCATTGTTGATTATATATGTTGATTGTATATGTACACATAAAGAAAAATATGTATATGTATATAATATGGAGTGGGGGGCATTTTGTACTTTTGCCCCTTCAAACAAACATTGGCCCTGGGCTCACTTCCCTTTTGAGTCAGAGCCAGGATAGTATAGTTTTACATTCCTCATGAATTATTCAGATCAGCCAGAATATTATTTCCCAGAATTATGTGCTGTACTTTCTGCTTAATTTGTGCTTGTCATGGATTTTTCCTGTTTTGGATACTGAGAAAATTCCTGGATAGAAAGTAAGAGGGCATTGTTGTCCATGCATTAGTCTAGTATTTGTAATTTTTTAAAAAATAATTAAATTCATGTACATAATAGAAATTAAGAAACACGTGCTAAACATTCTCCCTTTGATGTTGTATTGATTCCAAATTCTTTATCGAAGTCCAGCTATGGGCTGTATCCCCAGCTGGATGAGGTATTACTTTCTGTCTAGCATATACACAGTTCTCCAGCTTGTGTGCACATAGTCAAATTAAAACAGGACACTGTGTTCCTGGCAATCAACGTTGGGGCGGGGAGGCTTGAGGTTGGGAATCAGGAGGTTGAACTGAGTCTTTCCTCCTTCTCTTCCATGTGAATGGCTGGCCAAATTCCAGCTATTTTATTGAACTAGACCAGCCCTGCCTGCTGTACATTTGTTCTCCTGGACATGGACTTCTGAATTTGGGTGGGTTGCAGTACAATCCTATGATGGGTTACTGTAATTTAAGCTAACTGCAATCAGTGAATTTACTGGGGTAACTCAGCATAGGATAGCATTGTTAGTAAATTGTATAATAATTAAACTTTTAAAGACCTGTTATTTTGTGTTTGTGTGTGTGTGTGTGTGCGCGCGCGTGTGTGTGTGTGGAAATGAGTCTAAAAATATAACAAAAAATACTGCAGACTCTTTTTTTAAAGACACAGACTTGAAACAGGTTATCCAAGGATACTCTGATTGCAACAGACAAGTTGTGTACTGTGAGATCAACAAAGGCAATGTTCATGCAAGCTGGAGTCTGTCTGGAAACAAATGGGGATTGGGAAATTCTAGGAATCTGGAGCCAAATGTTTGCTTCAGAATTGAGGGGCACAAATGGTACATCCCATCTCTCTCCTCCTTCAAGAGTGAAAAACTGGAACAATTGTAGGGACCAAAATAACTCAGGGTAGCATTCTCTAGTCTTTTCAGATGCGGGAACCAACTGCTAACCCACTCAAGCTATATGCGATTCACTTTCCGTATGTCACTGTATCTGTCTATTTTGCTGTCCCCCATTCTCTTCCTGCACATTTTGTTATGGCTCATGATGCTCCCCCTCATCTTACTGCTTTGCACTCTCTTTCTGTATTAGTTTGCTTTGTTAGTACCACAAGGAACTCAGCACAGTGTCCATCATTCTCCTTGTCACCATTTTACCCTCCCAACAGCCTTGTGAAGTAGATTAGGCTGACAGGAAAGCAGAGGGGAGCCACCCTCCCACGGCTGCCTCAGTCCGAGGTGCAAAACATGAGGTAAATTGGCTCCCGCTGCCCTGTGGCCACTGCATGTTGAGAGCCGAGGATCTCCACCCCAGTTCCCCTCCGTCTGAGGCGCAAAACGTGGGGGGAATAGGCTCTGCTTCCCCTCAGGCCCCCTGCACACCAAAGACCATGGCAGGAACCACTGGGAGAATTGCCCCCTCTCCCATGCCCTGCGGCCGCCACATTTCGAGGGTCAAGAATGTGCCAGGAAGCTTCCCCCTTCTGAGCCCTGTGCTCTTCCAGCCTCACGCAATGCTGACTATAATGGGACACTCTGGGGAGAAATGTGGAGGGACCCTCTCCCACAAGTTCTCCTTACATGAGTCCAGGGGGCTTGGAGGAGAGTGAATGTCCGCCATGTTTATCAACATGAAGAGCTTCTCAGATTCCAGGCAGGGGGAGCTGGGAGCAATAGCCACTAGTCTACTCCAAACTGTGTGGCTATCATGATCGGGGTGTGTGGGGGTGTGATATTCCTGTCTTCCCCAACAATCCTTTTGAGCTCCTCATGGAAGGAGCAGGTCACCCTGTCATTACCTGACACCCTGTTGTGTTGCACAACAAGCTTGTATTCTCGTTGCAGTATCTTGGTCTTGGTGCAGCATTTGATGGCAGTCCTGCTGTGACCCTGACTCATCATCTCTACAGCCACCTCCTTGAAAACATCAATGTTCCTATGGCTCTTGGTAAGGGCCCACTGGATCGCCTGCTTGCCCCTGATCCTGATCACGTCCCTGGTTTCTGCCTCCTTCCAGGCGACACCTCTCACTGGTCCCTTGGCAGAGCTCCCACCGTAGACCCCAACAATAGTGTCGCCACTTGTGCCAACCATTGTTGTCTGTGCACATCAATTGCTCAAAACCACACTAGCAGTTGCTGCCAACCCCTCCTTAACACTGAACTTAAACTGGTCATTTCCCATCCAAGGTCCATTTTTGGCCATTGCCATGCCCACAAAAAGACTGTGCTTCTGATTGGTTGACCCACAGTGAGTGGGGTGAAATGAAACCCCCTTTTTTCCAGTTCTGGATAGGGCCTGGCACAGGCCTCAACATGGCACGTGGCAGCAAAAAACAATGGGACGCAGCATCACATCATATTCCCACTCACGTTCTCATATTTTCGTGGAAAATAAGAGACTCCTCCCCACTTTGTGATTTGCCCACTAACATTCGGCCCAAAGCAAACATCTCCCTAGCTGTGCACTCTGAGCAATCAGTACATGAACAGGAAAGAAAATGGGGACATTTTGGGGCTTCACTCCTGATTAACCCAGGTAAAATGGCACCCAGTCGATACCATGAGCAGAAAACGTACTTGGGGGAATGTTTCGGGAAGGGCAGGCTGCAACGGTCGGCAGCTCAGCAGAGTTGAAAACTAACATGATGTCATGTGGGGAGATCAGGGGGGCGGGTGGTTCTGCTTCCATGGTGTTTGCATGGTAGTGGATTCAACATGGGATTTTTGAAAAGAATCGCCAAACTGGCAATTTTTGAAAATCCAGGGAGGAGGGAAATATCGCAGGACAAACCTGCTTTAGGACCAGGAACCGTGCAAACTTCTTGGCTGAACTGGAATACTTCCCTTACTCAACCCAGGATATTTGGACCGTGCAGAAATGACCATAGAAGCTTAATATGCAGAAAGTAACATCACCAAATAACATCACTTAATAACTGCAGCAGAACAAACTATTATTAAAGGGACAGATAGAGGGGTCAGTTTAAAAGCCCACAGCCCTATCGGATAGACAGCAGCTCTCCAGAATCTTAGGCAGAGGTCTATCACATCCTCTACTACTGGATCCTTTTAACTGAAGATAGACTTCTGCTTAGATTGGCACTGTAAAGGTTTTGCAAAGGCCCTTTATACAGGATATGCTTTTTAAAATTGTTTATAAGCTTGGCTTGTCCCTACCTTCTTTTAGCTGTGAAGAGAACAAAGTACAACAGAATTTGTCATGGCACCACATTCAGGCTTGGCTTAATTATCTTTCTTTAGAATTTGCTTTGGTGAATAATTTAGTTTGGAGGCTAGCTATGTTATCTGACATCTCCAATGTATCTTGTATTACCTAGCAAAGGCTATTTTTCTGTGGCTGAAGGACAAACCTAAAAATAAAGCAACCTAGTTTGCCGTCCTCTTCCAAATCAACCATCCACTCATTCTATTGATAAATTAATATGACTGTATGGCTTCAGGCGGAGGGAGACAAGATTCTTGCAGAATGGGAGAAATAACGCTTGATGGTAGGGAAAGTATATGTATTCAGTACATTTCTTGTTCTTGCTGTTCTCAGTGCTGCACTAGGACATTTGAGGGCACTGTGGGGCAGAAGTCTCCAAATCTAGGGATTCAGCATTTCCTTGAAAACAAAAGCCCTGGTTTTCAAGATCAATCAAAACAGCAATATAATAGCAAGCAAGTGTTTGAGTTCCTCAGTTCCCCTTGTCAGGTTGGATGACAGAAAAGGGACAGTGAGGTAAAAAGTGGGGTATCTTTTTAAATATATTTTGGGTAAGGTTGTCAACTTCCAAGTGAGGCCTGAAGATCTCCTGGAATTACCAGTAATCTCCAGATGATACAGATTAATTCATTTTGATGCCCTCCCCAAACACCACTGTCCCCAGGCTCCAGCATCAAATCTCTAGGAATTCCACAAACCCAGTACAGGCAGCCCTACCTTAAAGGGCACCATAGGGCTGGCAAGGTTCCTGTATTGTGCCTCCTAGGGCAGTGCCTTTCATTAGAGCCTCCCGTTTCCAAGCGACTGTGCAGCTTTGTCAATGGGCTGTTCAACAGTTTCTGTCCCACATGAGTTGTGCTCCCGCGTTCCATCAGGGAAAGTGATAAAGGATGTGCGCATCCTTTATTTTATTTTTCCATTATGCTGTGTTGTGAGTAATGTGGGTAGATATTAATTTTAGCTTTTGTAGCATGTGATAACATTGCTATGGAGGAGTTAAAGGAGCAGTCAAATTATTGCTGAATTACAAAGTTGTTACTGGGTGGACAAAGGCAAATCCCTTCCTTTACTAGCATGCCCATCCCTTTATGTTCACTTGAAACAGGAAATATGGGAGGCTGATGTTTATTTCATTTATAAACAGAGATCGTAGTCAGATTTCTTTGACTGGCTACCAGAATTATCACTTTTCTTCTGTTCCTTACAATGAAAATGCACAATATATATTTTTCAGCATGTAGCAGAGGAACTGTTGGTCCAAACTTCAACTTATTGCTTATCAAAGTTCCTTGTGCCTTTTTTAAAGCCTGAATGATTTAAACAAGAGTTAAAAAATCTGACCATAGCTGAACCCAAATATTTGTGTGCCAGTCTAAAGAAGCTGAAATGTATTGGTTGTTGTGGGTTTTCCGGGCTGCGTGGCTGTGGTCTGGTAGATCTTGTTCCTAACATTTTGCCTGCATCTGTGGCTGGCATCTTCAGAGGTGTATCACAGAGCGAAGTCTGTTACACACTGTTACACCTTTGAAGATGCCAGTCACAGATGCAGGCGAAACATTAGGAACAAGATCTACCAGACCACGGCCACACAGCCTGGAAAACCCACAACAACTAGTTGAATCTGGCCGTGAAAGCCTTTGACAATACACTGAAATGTGTTGCTGCGCAATTTTAAGGAACTACCAAGGGAAAATGCCCAATATACCACGTGATCTATTTATGAATTATTTTGACGCAGTTGCTGCTGACAAGTTCCTGGGATTGGTGAAGGCCACTTCTTATAGATCCTTCCCCATCCTGGCTACTGAAATCATGAAGAGCGACAACAATGAATCCTTAGTATCTATTATAAATCAGTCATTAACTCAGAGAACCTTTCCTTGGCCATTCAACGAGGTGGTTAGCCATCCACTACTTAGAAACCATCCCTGCAGAAAAATGATATGGTCAACTGTCACCCAGTCTCTAACCCAGTGGCGTACCTAGGCAAACTGGAGCCCTGGGCAAAACCTGAGTTTGATTCCCCCCACCCACCCAATGGGCGGCCACCCTCTCCCACCATGACCAATGATTTTTTCCACCAGGTCGTTTCAAAATCACCATCACATTATAGAACATGCCCCAACTCACAAATCTGAACATAGCAATGGGCCATGCCACACAGCAGAAATATATATTTTTGAAAACATTTTCAAAATGCTTTCAAAATGTTTTATTACTACTATGAAAACATTTTATGGTGTTGTATCCAGTCCCCCCAATTGGGGGAAACAGCATCACTTTCAATGTTATTTAAACTGGGGACCCCAGATTCTCCCTTTACGGTGGATTTGAAAGGAGAATCTGGGCTCCCTAGTTTAAACAAATAATGCTGGAATCCACCCCAAACAGCATTATTTTTAATGGTGTTTAAACTAGGGAGTCCAGATTCTCCTTTAAAATCCACCTTAAAAGGAGAATCTGGGGTCCCCAGTTTAAACAACATTGAAAGTGATTTTGTTTTGGGGTGGATTATCCCCCACCCTGAAACAGCATCATTTTCAATGTTTTAACTGGGGACCTCAGATTCTCCCTTTAAATCCATGCCAAAGGGGGTGGATTTAATAATAATAACCTTTATTAGGCATTGAGAGAATAAAAGAAAGAATGAAAACAAGCATTGGCAGGAAGGGGGTGGATTTAAAAGGAAAATCTGAGGAAATTTAGGGGGTGCCTGCTGTCAGGGGTGCAATTATGAAGATAGCAGCACCAAAATTTCAGAGATTTTTTGAGAGATTCTCCTGATGATACCACCCAGGCTTGGTGAAGTTTGGCTCAGGGGGTCCAAAGTTATGGACCCTCAAAGGTGTAGCCCCCATCTCCTATTAGCTCCCATTGGAAACAATGGGGGATGGAGGCACCCACTTTGGGAGTCCATAACTTTGGACTCCCTAAACCAAACCTCACCAAACCTGGGTGATATCATCAGGAGAATCTCTCGAAAAATCTCTGAAATTTTGGTGCTGCTATCCTAAAAACTGCACCCTCTGCAGGCCAAAAACAGAAAAACACTGAAAATACAAAAAATCCCACAAACCTGCAGTTTTTGCACCCCCCACAAGGGTGCGCCCTGGGCAACTGCCCACTTTGCCCAATGGGAGGAACGCCTCTGCTCTAACCTGCCCTTTCTGGACAAGTGATTGACAGAACAGTAGCAGACCAACTCCAGGACTTCTTGGATAGCTTATCAGCTCTAAACCCTTTTAAGTCGGTTTTCAGGCTGGGCTATGGGACAGAGACCCCTATGCTAGCTTTAGTTAATGATCTCCATTTGAGAATAGACAAAGATCATGCCTCTTTGTTGCTCTTATTGGATTTATCTGCAGTCTTCATACCATCTTGTTGAGATGTCTGGAGGCAGAAGTAGGTAACACGGAATCTACAGTGAAAATTTGAGAAAGAAATCAGATCAGAGAAAGAAAGGGGGGCTTGTCTGTTCAAATCAGGGAAAAACAGAGAAAAATCAAATCAGATAACAAAAAGGGAGGCATCTGTTCAAAGGTGGAATTATGTGTTCAAATCAGGGAAAATCAGAAAAAAGAAATTTGATCAAATAAGAGAAAGGACAACTTATCTGCAGCCTTCCTACCATCATGCCATCCTGTTGAGATGTTTGGAAGCAGAAGGAGGTAACAGGGGATCCTCATGGATTGGGCTCAAAGGGTGGATTTTGGAAACCAACTATCGACAGTGTGGGATCTAACCTGTGGTATACCACAAGACACAAGTCTATCCTCTATGCTTTTCAATTTCTATGTAAAGCCCTTAGGACAAATCATTCATAGCTTTGTGGTTGGTTGTCTTCAATATGTGGATAGTACCCTGCTCTACTTACCCTCATCCAAGTCTCCTGATGATGCCATAAACGTCCCGAATCACTGCCTGGTTGCTGTGGTAAATTGGCTAAACACAAATAAACTGTAACTAAACCCTAAAAAGACAGAATTAATGTTGGCTGAGAAGGTAGAGATCTTAAAGGACACTCCCCACTTTTGATGGAGTTTATATGACCCTTGCTGAGTTGGTTAAGAGCCTTGAGCTGCACTGGACCCAATGTGATTGCTGTAGAAACAAGTTAATGCAGCTGTGGAAAAAAAGGCTACACAGTGCAGCCTTCTCCGGCGCAGCCTCCCCCAAAGCTGTGCGGCATGGCCCCCAAAGCCAGCCCAGAAGTGTGTGGTGCAGCCTGCTGGGGTGGCCTGCCCTGCTGGCTCTCCAGCAGGCCCCCAAAGGCTGCACCATTGGCCCAGAGGTGCACGACCCGATCAGTGGGCTTCTGGCTCCTGCAGGCCCCTCACAGCTGCCCCCCAAAGCTGCCACCTTCCCTTGCCTCCCCTTGCCCAATGTTGGAAAGGCAGGGGTGCAGGGGTGCAGCAGTCAAGTAAGTGGGAAGCGGGGGTGCAGCGGGGGGGGGCACACAGCAGGGGGCGAATTGGTGGTTGATCCAGTTGAATCCCACCACTGCTTTGGACCCTCATATTTGTGAGACTGCATCTCTTCCTGTGCACAGCCACTAAAACTTCACTCATCTGAACAAGATCTTTTGCAGGTGTCAACCTTCAAAGGGCAAAATCAACAACTTCCCATCCATGTGCCTTCTCTGTTGTGGCCTCCACCTTATGGACTGGCCTACCCAGGGGGCATAGCTACAGAAAATAGCACCCAGGGCAAGCACTGAAATTGCGTCCCCTGGACTCTGCTGTAGTGGGCAGTGGTTGTGGGGGGCGGGGGGGGGGGCAACACCAAGCAACCCTAGTTGTGTTAATTAGAAGGGATAGAGGGTCAGACACACTCACACTGCGGGAGGGAGAAGAAAGAAAGGAAGGAAGGAAGGAAGGAAGGAAGGAAGGAAGGAAGGAAGGAAGGAAGGAAGGAAGGAAGGAAGGAAGGAAGGAAGGAAGGAAGGAAGGAAGGAAGGAAGGAAGGAAGACAGGGAGCAAAAGGAGAGAAGAGAGAGAAAGGGGAGTGAAAGAGAAGAAAGAGGGTGACAGAGAGAAACAGGATGAGAAAGAAAGGGTGAAAGGAAGAGAAAGGGGGAAGAGAGAGAAAGGGAGAAGAGAGATCTCCCGTGGCAGCACCGGGAAGGGAGGGGACTTCACCCCCATTCTCCATCCCCACCACCTCTGCAAAAGCCTGTGTGGTTGTTGCCATGGCATATTGGACAGCAGGTTCTGGATGGGGGAATCTGTGGGAACCTGAGGATCTCCCTTACCCAGAATCCAGTATCCCAGCACAGCCTCCTTGGCTCTTCCTCACTGAGAAAGGACTGTAAAGGCCATGCTGGGACAGTGATTATGGGTGGTGGGTTCTGGACAGGGGAATCCTCAGGAATCAGAGAACCCACCCTCCCAGGATCCAGTGCTGGGGTGCCAGAGTCAAGGTGGGTGGGCACTGAGAGGAAGACTGGCAGGGAGCACAGGAGGCTGCGGCACAGGCGGAACATAGAAGGGGCAGCAAAAGGCTCCTCCAGCTCCCCCCTCTTGAAAAGGAGGGGGAGACAGGCAGCTGATGCACCCACCACATGACCCATTGGGACTTGGTTTCCCCTCTCCTGGCTTTTTGCAAACGGTACAAAACTGAAGAGGACTTTTCTACATAGGCAATAGAGTTTGTAACCCTGGCCATCATCCCCTGCCTTATGAAATATTGGATTTTCATATCACTCCTTGCACTGTGTGCTATAAAATGCCAGTTTCCATGTTTGTATGGGTGGATAGCAGAGTGTCCAAACTAAAAGCAAGCCTCAGGCAAAAGGTCTGTTTGCAAGATTAGATCAGTGAATGAGTTACTCCAGGCAATAGATTCTGGAAGCCTCATTAACCATGGACACATCTTGATTACCACACCCCGGTAAGGTGTTCTGATACAATGAATCCTGGAAAACTCCCTGATACTGGACATTATCCGGGAGGGGTCTTTTATCTACTGATAGTTTATATTGGACGTCATGTGACTTGCATGGAACGCTGTAATTTTTATGTAACTTATGTATTTATTGATTGATTGATTTTAAATGTAACTGATATTGCTGTATTGTTTATGACGCTTGTTGTCCACCGCCCAGAGCCCTTAGGGGATGGGGCGGTCTACAAATATAATAATAAAATAAAAATAAAATAAAAAATTATATTTAATCTGCTTTTGAAAAACCATTTTCCTCAACAATTGCTCCTTTCCTGTATTTTCTCTACCTCTAGATACGATCTCCCTAACAATCAATCCCTTCCTGATCCAATCAAAGCCTCAGTCAAATTTGAATACCTGGGCAGAGTCTTTTAAGATACTCTGCATAAAGCCTTTCAGAGCTCCCTTGATGTAATCACAGAACAATTGGCTCTACTGTCCCGGCATGTAGAAGACAATAGATGAGCCATTGATTAGCTCAGCCCAGCAAATCCAGCAACCCAGAAAATCCAGGAATAGAAACTTAGGCTCATTCCGCACATGCAGAATAATGCACTTTCAAACTGCTTTCAGTGCTCTTTGAAGCTGTGTGGAATAGCAAAATCCACTTGCAAACAGTTGTGAAAGTTGTTTGAAAATGCATTATTTTGCGTGTGCGGAAGGGGCTTCTCTTTAAAATACAGGATAGAAACTTACTAGTTCCTGCCTCAAACTGCTCACAGGGGTATAAAAATACAGTGCACCCCAAGTTCCACGTTCTTAATGCTGCTGAGGCTGGCTCTACTCTAGCGCTAGCTGGCTAGCTAGCCAGCTCCTGCTGCTGGCTCAAGTTCTCAATGCTGGCTCTCAATGCTGACTCAAATCCTCCAGGCTGGCTCCAGCTGCTGCTGGCCCCCACTCTCCATGCTGGCATAGGAATCCCTGCCTTCTTCCAGAACTTCTCTGCAGAATTTAGGTAATGTATAAGTCCCCTTCTCTCCATCCCAACCTATCATCCAAACCTATCTTTTTCCTTCCTGCTTATATCACTTAGGAACTGTGTGTATGCTTCTCCATGTCTTTCTGTGCGATTGTTTGCAACCAAAATTTATATTAAAATATTTAAACTACAATTTGGTCTCTTTTGCATTCTCTGTAGAACGTTTCCAAAGTCAATTCTGGTATAGCTGTCTAAAAGATCCTACCTAGCCTGCCTCTCGCACTGCCAAGCTGAGTTATTTCCCCATGGCTATTTTGAAAAATATATTCATAACTGTTAAGCTAGGTAACAATTTGCACTGTACTAAATGATTCAGAGTTACTTAGATATGTTATTTAGAACCGTTTACTGAAACTGTGATCCTATCACATAATTTTGTGTCATTGAATGTGTCATGTTAAGATTTATACTCATGCTTTGCTTCAGTTCTGTTCTTAGAACTTAAAGGCGGACTATAAATGATGTGAGAAAGGAAGACTATACATGATGCAAGTTAAATATTTGAAGTCAGTAATACATGGGCTGCTGGCCCTCTCAGATTACTGGAAAGCTCATCTGGCCAGAAGGGACTTGTCACAGTTCCCAGCATGCCACAGATTGTTTCTTGCAAGTGAAACTGACTGTGGCACGGAACCAATGATATGCAGCTTTAAAGAGAAACTGTGCCGGCTGAAGGAAGGTTGTCCTACTTAAAGAAGAGAGGCAATGACTCTCTACAGACCATTTTTGACTGAGGCTTCAATTAAATGAGAATGATCTCACCATCACCTCTGGTCGCATAATGAAGGTTGTTAACGACTTGTAGCCTGCCCTATTTTCAGAGTTTCAAGTGAGATTAAATTTATACATGGAAAATTCCAAATCATTATGTAAATTTTATATGGTGTTTATTCATCTTACAACTTTATTTGCAATAGTTATTTATCATCATAACTTGTGAACTAGATAAGCTAGGGAAATAGGTTACAGCCACATCATCAGTTTCTCAGCTACAGTCACAACATGTCTGGCTAATACAGAACACAATCTGCAAAAGGACTAGGATTTAGCTGTGGTCACAGAATGTGTGTGTGTGATGGTCCACACTGCACTCATGTCCCATTTGAATCAATGGAGCAATCGGGTCCCTCAGTAGCTTGTCCAGAAATCCCCAAAGACTGGATGCTGCTAATGCAGCTACACTTAAAAAACCCAACACCTCACTCATGTAGACTGATCTTTCTATAATCTCATTCTCATAGCTGAAAAGGGGAGTTAGGGCTGTTCAAAAATGGCCACAAGTCCTGATAAGAACAGCCAATCCTACCTAGGACGGCAGTATCAAAATGTGAAATGAGTTATTCATCAATGTCCACCATTAATATTAGAATTCATGGTGGAGAATTCATTATAGTGAAATAAATTTAACTATGCAGCACCATTGTAGCTTCTAAGGTAGTGTTTTTATGTGTAGGTTGCTATGGGAAGCCCCACATTTAAATCTGTTTAAAAGGCATGTGAAATGTTTTAAAGAGATCCGCACAGCAAGTAAAAATGGTTCCACACACACACAAAAAAACAACGCTTCCAGAAAGCTGTTTTCTGAAAAGAAGTGCTTGGGCTAAAAACCATATGGAACTCCATGTTTTATTTAGTTCGTTTGGAGAGGGCCATTGTGTAATCGCTTGTTGTCTACTCACATGATGTCAGTGGCTTATGTTTATGGTTATATGTTTATGTACAGATTAAATTTACAAGTCACTTCCTGCACTACTTGTATGTTGCTTAATATATTGTGTAGCCAAGGTAAAGGGTTTCTTTCGTTTTGAGTTGCCACAGCTAATCTATACCGAGTGGTCTGTTAGTGTGTAATACTCCCACCTGAGATATGAAATGGCTTTATTTATTTAATTAATTTTATTTATTTATTTGCAACATTTTAATGCCACCTTTCCACCCAGCTTAGGGTATCTACAGCAGCAAACACCCAAAACCATTAAAACCAATTCTAAAATACATATTAATGAAACAATTAAAAACAAGAATTAGGAAAAAACCCTTAAATTAATAAATAAGAAGAAGGGTCAGTGAGGGAATACCGCGTGAAATAGATATTTCTTCACCCTCTGGCAGAGGACAATAATGAAGCGAGACAAATCTCCCAGGGGAAATAATTTAATGACATTTTCCTGTTCTGAGGGAGGCTGGAGAATTGTAGAGCTAAAACAGATGTGCCAGCAATGCACCTATCCCTACAAAGTGTGTATAAAGTGCAACATAAAGGAAATGGGAGGGGAGAAGCTGTCTGTGTCCCCCCCCCCCCCCCCCCCCCCAAAAGCCCTAATACTGTCTCTAGATATGTATGTAACGTGGCATGGTCTTGGCACTTTCTCTGCCATGATCCAAACTAAGTCTTGATTTCAGTGTGTTGCTGGTGAAGCAAAACTCTCACCTATGGGACTGTTGCATATGCACAGTGTCTTTTAACATTTGAACCAGGTATAATACAGTAGAAGAGGTGGCCTGGCAAAAGAGCCAGGATGTTTGCTTCGGTGTGTACACTTGTGTGGAAGGCTGGGAAAATTAAGCAACTTCAGATAAGTATTATGAGTGTCCTAAGAACACACAAAAACACAGTTGTTCCATGGGATTATCTGGCAAAAGAGTTGTGTCCTGTTATAAAAGTATTTCTAAATATAGTTTCTGGCACTGAAGTCTACTACTTTGGACAAACAAAATATCCAGCAGATAAGTTCTTAGTAAGTGCCCTTTAAAACTTTTACACAATGATTCATGTGAAATTATTTTACTGTTTCTACATTTTGATTTTTATTTGTCCCACATTCTAGTTGTGGACCAAAAAGAGGACGAAAATAAAAATCTTTGTGCCCGAAGGACCTAAAGAACAGATTCTTTGGCCCTTTCCGCACAGGTCAAATACAGCGTCCCAGGGACACTAAAAACAGCGTCCCTGGGAGACCGTTAGCATGGCCAGCGTTGCTGCATCACAGCAGCGCCGGCCTTGCAACTCCCCAGTGGCGCGAAGCTGCTGTTTCCAAACCTCACTCCCTGAGCCAGGTTTTTTGGAAACAGCGGCTTCCAACCGCTGCCATGCGAATGGCAGCGGCTGGAAGGCGCCATTTCCCCACCTTTCCTGAATGCCTTACTGTCCCCTCTGGCCTTCCAGTGCATCGCACAGGCCAGGGGACACCCCCCCGCCCTGCAACTCCAGAGCTGTCGTGCAGGGCAGGGGGGGCATGTCCCCTGGCCTGTACGACATGCTGGAAGGCCGGAGGGGACGGTAAGGCATTCGGGGGATGGTGCAGCCTCCGCACAGGCTGCGCCAGCTTCCCGACCCTTACCGGGACTGTTCGTGTGAATGGTCCTGGGGGTGTGCGTTGGCGTCGTTTACGCTGACACCCCCCCCCCCCGCAGTGTGGCCGTGCGGAAACGGCCTTTGTTTCTGTGAAATTATAACTGGAAAAGTTTTGAGATCTTCAGAGACAGTGATCATTTTGAAATCTTTAACCTGGTCTCTGTTTCTCTTGAGATGTTCTGTACTATAATCCTGCTGGGATCAAAACTCAGTCATATCAAGGGCAAGATGGGGCAAACAGTAGGACAGGGCCCAACGGTGGATACAAAAAACTTAGAAATACAACACAAAGGGATAAAAACCCTGAAATTTCTTATATTTACCAGCTATTTGTTGGTGGCATTTGTTGACCACTAGAAGTTGCACCTAAGCTACTCCGAGCTCTCCATGAAAGAATAGGACACAATTAAAAAAACACACAACTATGATGATTGAGTGGTTCAGTGGGTTAACATTCTATCTGTTGCTCATCTGATCAATCATCCCAGCTGTATAGCTAGTCACTTCTCTTTCACTAGAGCAATGATCAATTCTCGGTTTTAAATTAAATTGCTGATGCCAGCAAGGACCAACATGATCTCTCCAGTTGTGGGAGGGGAATTGACTACTGGGGTAAGCATTGTTACCATGGGACCTAAATGCTCACAATCCTCAGAAAAGCTTTGTCCACAAAGAGTAGTAGTACAAAAGATCTGCTGTTTCCTGTCACAGTCATGCAGTCATGCAGTCTTGATGGCTCCTTTAAAAAAAAGATATACTGCTTTGAATGTAGTATGAAGTTGAACATGGAGGAAATTGATCTCCAGCAGTTGGCAAGAGCAGTGTATAGCAGTGGTTCTCAACCTTCCTAATGCCGTGACCCTTTAATACAGTTCTTCATGTTGTGGTGACCCCCAATGCTAACATTTATCCATTTTACAGATGGAGAACACTGATGCAGAGAGTCTTAGGCGACCCCTGTGAAAGGGTCGTTCAACCCCCAAAGAGGTCGTGACCCCCAGGTTGAGAACCACTGCTGTATAGAATGCAGTGCAAGGTGGAGTTTGGGGAGAGGAGAGACCTCAGCAGGCTACAATGCCATTGAGTCCACCATCCAAAGCAGCCATTTTCTCTGTGGGAAACTGATCTTTAGGTTGTCGTGGGTTTTCTGGGTTTTATGGCCGTGTCCCAGTAACATTTTCTTCTGACGTTTCATCTGCATCTGTGGCTGGCATCTTCAGAGAATTCTAGTTGTGAACCAAAAAGAGAAGGATGAAAATGAAAATGCTACTGGAACACGGCCATACAACCCAGAAAACCTACAACAACCTAGTGATTCCAGTCGTGAAAGCCTTCGATAATAAACTGATCTCTGTTGTCTGGAGATCAATTGTAATCCTGGGAGATCTCCAGGCCCCACCTACACCTTGGCAAACTTTTCTCCAGTAAAGGGGCATTTTAAACCTCCATTCAGTCTGAACATAGATAATTCTTTGTTTGTATTTACATATTCTAAGTTTTGCTTGTTAATTATTAATGAATATTGTATTGTTAGCACAAAGGTTCCATTGTTGTGCGGTTTTCACAACTCAATAATTAGGTACAATAAGCAATTCAGTTCTCCAAGGTCTGAAAGCAGTTTATCTGTATTTTGGTTCTGTATGCATTAAACACATATTAATCATTCTTCTTAGTCACTCACTCCAAAGTGAGAAGTTCAGGGATCAGTTCTATATATGTTGTCAGTTCAACATTTGGTGGTGACTGGGTAAAAATAAAAGAAAGGGTTAAGGAGAATTGCAGCCTAATTCTGTGCAGAGTCACTCAGAAGTAAATCCTATTCAGTTCAAAGAGATCTTGTCCCAGGTAAGTGTGCATTGGGCTGCAGCCATAGCTGTAAATTTAGGTGATTGCTTTAAGCCTAGTGCTTTTAAAAACTATGTTTGATGCTTTATTGGATTGTTTTAGGCTTGACTCTTTGCTGCTTCACATCCACTTTAAAAACAAATTTTCACAGAAGTGGCCAAGGCTGGTAGGCTCCAGTCCTTCTTAAACTAAAGCAGAAACTAGGATACTAGCACAGATTTTGAAGAACATAATGACAATAACATCAGTTAATAACTGTTGTATTATTTTCCTCAGGTGAAGAATCACTTTCAAACTATGTGGTAAAACAGGAATAGGAAAAACCTATTTGGGTGGTGTGACTGCATTTGGTCTGTGGTATTTAAAAAAGACTCTAGTAATAGGATAAGGAAATGGGTTGAAGTCTTGGCTGTTGCCCTGCCTAGGCTAATTTAAGAATAAGCGCTCACATGTAATCCCAGAAACTCCTTTCCTAATGATCCAGGAATAAGAGAAGGGCCAAGTTTCCAGATCCTTCAACTGGCTGACACTTCTGGAAATTCTAGAAATAGGCTCGTCCTAGCCATGAACTCTTCCAGAGGTCCATGATGACTTGATTGGAAGAAGTGGCCTTGATATATCCATTAAAAGAAATTGGTGTTATACTGGTTTCACTGACTAATAAGAATCATTTCTTGATTGCTGTTAACAGTAAGCTCAGCTCTCAACAAATAGCAACTGTCAAATGTTCTAGCATAATGTGAGGCTCTTAGCCTTTAACCTAGATTCCTAGTCTCTGACCTGGGAGAAGTACCTTGAGGAACAAAGCAGGCTTATAAAACACCTACAACAAAATCTCTTTAGCCACTTTATCTCCCAAAGCATTTGCATTTCTTCAACAGATTAACAGCATGGTACAGGACAAGATGAACTCTGGGTATCCAGGATTAGCAGCATGAATTACACTAAACAAGATAGAAAACTGCATTGTCTGATTGATTTTTGAATGGCACTTTGCTGTTCCTTTGCTTAACATGTTTAGATGCAGCAGGATTATTATGTACAATTAATAACTTGGTTGACTTCAGAAGTCCAATATCTGAGAGGATTGTGTTATCTCTAAGAGTTGTCAAAAGACATGATTTCATCCACTGTTGCTTGGACTTAGAATCATAGAGTTGGAAGAGACCACAAAGGCCATCAAGTCCAACCCCATGCAATGCAGGAACACACAGTCAAAGCACTCCTGACATATGTTCATCCAGCCTCTGTTTAAAAACTTCCAAAGGAGGCTCCACCACTCTCCAAGGCAGTGAATTCCACTGTCGAACAGCCCTGATGCTCAGGAAGTTCTTCCTAATGTTTAGGTGGAATCTCTTTTCCTTCACCCTGAATCCATTACTCTGTGTCCTAGGCCCGTTCCGCACAGGCCTCATAAGCAGGGGTGCACTGTTATACTTGATGTGGGTGCACCCCCCAGGGCCATTCGCATGGTGCCCTGTGAACGACCCCAGTACCTCTGTGGTCCATGGGGCTGCTTTTCCATGGGGCCCACCAGCGCAGATCCCCTCTTACCTCCACTCGGCTGCTGTCGCCCTACAGAGGCCAGGGGTCATGCCCCCATGGCCATGGAGACACCTCCGGGGTCAGAGGCCAGGAGGTGTGTCCACTGGGCTCTGCAGGGTGACGGCAACCAGGAGAAGGTAAGAGGGGGAACTAAAGCGGTGTGGGGGAAATGGCGATGTCCACCTGGTGCCATTCACTCGGCACCGGGTGGACACTGCCATTTTTCAAAAGACTCGCTCGTTAAGCGAGTCAGAAAAACACCATTTTGGGGGAGATGGGCTGTTGTGGCTTCACTCCAGCTGCGGCTGCTGTGCGAAGTCCTCCCCCACAACAGCATTTTTACCAGCCCCATGCCAGTCTTTATGACCCGTGCAGAACGGGCCCTAGTCTCTGAGGCAGCAGAAAACAAGCTTGCTCCCTCTTCAACATGACATCCTGTGGAGAAATGGCTCCTCCCCCCCTTTTTCTTTTTTCCTCCACTCCTTCCATCAGGTATCATAGAACTGGAGGACTTTAGAGATTCCAGATGAACCATCAGGAAGTGCTACCTGACCTAGGGGGAAAAGATATCTTGACCCAGCCTGACCAGGTCAAAGGAGGGTGGGGTCTGGGATCTGATAAAGTGCTGGGAGTGAAGGGGCGATGTCTCTTCTCTTTTTCCTTCTACTGGGGAACAGACCTCTTGCCTGGGCTGTGAAGGGCGCAGCCATTTTTGGACCATGTGCTCAGTCAGTAATGTGAACTCTTTGAGAATTGCAACCTTCTAAGTTTTAGATGCCTACCCTATGTTCAACAACTGCTGGTTAGGGTATGTTAAGAGATAGGGGAGGGGATTTGCTGTTTCACCTCCTTTGTTCTGGAAACCCTTGCTCCATTTGGTGCTGTGCTAAAATATACTGGTATCCATTTTTATTTTTAATAAATACTCTTAAACCTTTGATATGGAGAATGGTTCTTTGTACCACGAATGCCCCACTGTCTTCTAAGTAGGAGGAGAGAGAGGAAGGCTGAGCAGCTTTGCCTCCAGGATCTCCAATCTACCCTTTGGAACTCAGGAGAGGGGAACCCAGGAGAGGGGAACCCAGGAGAGGGGAACCAAGGGGAAACTGAGGCAAAGGCCTCATGGTTGAAAAGGAAGCTGGGGAATCCTGCTCTTCCCCAGCGGGCAGTCCTCAAATGATCAGGTGGTGGCAGCTGTTTACCCAGAGAGAAAGCTAGCCCTCCCCAGGAAAAGTTGGCAACCCCTGGGAGAGTGCAGAGAGCGGAATAGGGCCTGCCAGGCAAAGCAAGCCCGTTTCTCCACACATCCCTTCAAATATTTAAACATGGCTAAACATGTCACCCCTTAACCTAATTTCTCCAGACTAAACATCCCCAGCTCCCTAAGCCTCTCTTCTTAGAGCATGTTCAGACCTTTTACCATTTTTGTTGCCCTCCTCTGGACCCGTTCCAGCTTGTCAATATCCTTCTTGAATTGTGGTGCCCAGAACTGTACACAATATTCCTGGTGAGGTCTAACCAATGCAGAATAGAGAGGTACAATTACATCCCTCAATATTGACACTATACTCCTATTGACACAGCCAGTGGTGGGATTCAGCAGGTTTGCACCACTTTGGCAGAACTGGTTGTCAAAATGGTGCTTGTAAACAATCAGTTGTTAAATTATTTGAATTCCACCACTGGAATCAGCTATTAATTTTTTTAATCCCACCACTTGGTACAGCCCAAAATCACATTGGCTTTCTTGGCTGCTGCATCACAGTGGTGTCATAGTGGTGCAGCGGGAATGAAGTTCTGCCTGGTGAAATGTTGATCTTCCTGCAAACTCTTTGTAGGAGCAGGTCAGAAGATTTGCAGAAGTTTCCTTACAATATTAGGACTTGGCAGCTCTTTTTGGCCCCATGGATAGGGTTACCAACTGGCTGGGGGGAAATTCTGTGTTCCTTTAAGAGACACTTAATTGGATGTTATTTACCAGCTGATGTTGTTTAACCCCTTGCCATGAAAAGCTTCAGCTGTGCATTTACATATATTAAATGTTTAAGAAAGGGACAGAACAGTCTTTTCCAGGCTTATTAGCACCCCTAGTTTGAATGCAGCCTTTATGGCTCTAGGCAAGCTACTGTGTTCTTAGCATCAGCATTAATTTTGGCCTGTACTATTTACCTACTTTATAGGATTGTTCTGAGAAGAATGTATACATGAAGTGCCATGAACACTCCCAACTGCTATACAAATCCTTAATAATATCCATCTAGGTTTTTTTTCCCATCAGTGTGGTCAAGGCCCTTAATCACATAGCAGCCTCTAAACTTTTATTATTACTGTTTTTTAAATCTGAGTTATTATCACTGTATTTTAATCTAAGCAGTCACATATTTTATTCCCAAACATGTCAAGAGGTGCGAGTTTGTCTCTTACAATCTGTTCTCATCCTGATGATTTTGAAGTGAGTAAATACAAAATGACTGTGTGAGTGGGAAATGACTTGCCTTCCAAAATAACATGAAATCAGAGATGCATGTGATCTGGATTCTGAGGTGACTAAAAGAAAGCCAGGAAAACTGATTGTAATATGTGAACTTGTTCAACTGGGAACATCTCAGCAAACTGTATGCTTAAACATTGTGCTGTGTCGAAGGGAGGAGGTACTGGTGATCAAATAATACTTTCAATTCTGTTTCCTCAGATTCAGTAAAGAACATGACCAGAGTACTGGTGAAGGGTGAGCAACTGCCCATAATATATTAAACTTGTTCTCATGTCTTTTGACAACATGGTGCAAGGACTTAGTCTTGTCAAAAATGCAAGAAAATTCTGTTTCACTCTCTCCCATTTAAATATCTTGAGTGACCATATATATAAAGGAGGTAATGGGCAGTATGTAATTAAAATGAATGGCTGTGTTGCAGTAATGACTTACAGTTTATTTATTTATTATTTATTTATTTTATTTATATACTAGATTTTAAACCGCCCATCCCCGAAGGGCTCTGGGCGGCATACAGCAGGCCTGCAACAACAAAACATAATAACTTTAAACACAGCAGGCTAAAAACAACATTTTACACATAAAAACTAAGGTAATTTAAAACAATTTACAAATCTATAACCATAAAACACAGCAGCAGCAATAATATATGGTGCCCGATCCCAAGGCCGGGAGGGGACAGTACAGATTAGATAGTATATCAGGTGTGCCAATGATGGCATGCAACACAAGGGCATCCTAGAGGGGGAATATTCCATCTAAGGATGGAAGCTCAGTTAAGAGGTCCTCCAGGCTCTCATCTGAAACCTAGCAGTTATGTAAAAGATAGGGGTGCCAACCTCTAGGTGAGGCCTGGAGTTCTTTCAGGATTATAACTGTTCTCTAGACTAGAGGTCAGTTCCCCTGGAGCAAACTGCAGTTTGGAGAGTCAGTTGTATGACATCATATCCCTATTGAGCTCCCTCCCCAAACTCTACCTGCTCCAAGCATTGGCCCCCAAATCTCCAGGAATTTCTCAAGTCAGGGGTGGCAACTCTACTTGCAGAAAATGATATGAGGGCTGCCATGTTCTGTAGAGCATATTTATCTCTTGTGCCTGTTCACACTGGCAAAAAAATTAAAAAACCTCAGCATGTAGAGTTTCTCTAGCCTCCTTTTTGGAATCTGGCACCTCAAATATGTTTTTATGCTCAAAAGAATTTGCATATTTTTAAAAGTTTTTGTTTCAATTAGCTATAAGAGAAAAATCAGTAACTAAAACATAATCCAATTTCCTCAAGAAAAGGAATATATGTATGATATAGTAAACAATAACAATGTTAAATTTTAAGAAATATTTAAACCAGAGTGCTCAGGGCCAACGTTTAGATTTATTATAATAATTATCATCACCATTTATTTTAAATATTTTATATATATATAAAATTGTAATCTACCTGCTATTCAATTGTTTTTTGTTGAACACCTGTTGATAGAATATAACAACTGACATAAGATGTAACTCAGTCCTGTTATATCCTCCCCTGCTCCCCATTTTCTAAGAATAATGTAAGAATTTCCATAGTGAAACTCTCCAATCGTAATTATGTGCTCCAGAATTTTATTTCTGCTACAAAGCTCATTACATTAATTCTGTAAGATTGCCTAGAAAGAGTTGTTTAGTATAAATAGTGAGATCCTAATAACATGTACTGCTAGATATTTCTGCACAAAAGTATCACAACTATTTCCTATAAATTGGTACATCTTATCAACAAGGTGCTGGTTGCATGGTTGCAATACAGAATTTTCTGAAGAACTGCCCAGACTGGGGCCCTTTCTGCATGGGCGGATTATGGCGCCCTGGGGATGGCAAAAACGCTGTCCCCAGGGAGCCATTCGCACAGGGGGTGCAGCTGCTTTGCAGCCGCGCCGCCCTCGCGCCGCCCGACTGGTGTGAAGCTGCCGTTTCTCAACCTCGCTTGGCAAGCGAGGTTTCTGGGAAACGGCAGCTTGGAGCCGCTGCCGTGCGAATGGCAGCGGCTTCCAGGCGCCTTCCCTCCCCCACGACCAGGCGACTTACCTGTCCTGCAACCCTCCGGCACGTCGCCGAGGCCTGGGGACACGCCCCCTTTGCCCTGCGACTCTGGAGCGGTTGCGCAGGGCAGGTGGGCGTATCCTCTGGCCTTGGCGACGTGCCGGAGGGCCGCAGGACCGGTAAGTCGATCTGACGACGGCGCACCTCTGCGCCGTCATCTTGGCCGATTCTGGGACCATTCATGCGAACGTCCGCCTCCGTGTGGAAACGGCCTGAGAAAGCTTCTAGTTAAGTATAGGTATGCATCATATTATCAGGCCTTTTTGTTCCAGGACTTCTTCACCCAATCTGACTTTGTATCACTAAATTAGTCAGATAGTGGTGTTATGCAGTTGAGAGTGTTATATTATTTACTGTTGTCAATGTATGAAATGTTAACCACATTTTTCCTCCAATGAGCTCAGAACATTTGAACCTTTGGCCTAGTTCATCACTAACTATTGTGATATTCTAAGAGCTATTATGTCTGTAATATTTGCTTTATTTACAAATGTATACACAAGAGGTAAATGTACTTCTTTAAGATGAAAGGACAACCCTTACATTTGATTCCTAACAGTGGCGGTGGTAGCCTCCTCAAACCTGCTTCCCAGTTATGTCATCTCTAAATACAAACTCCCAGCTCTCTCTCTTTGCCTGACTTATTTCCAACTTTTTCTTGTTGTTACATCAACCAGGGTTTTGAAGGAAAGATGGAGACACAATAACAGTGCTATGGTTAGCAGAGATACCTTCAGAAAATGGTATGTCTGCATAAAGTGATTCTATCATTCCCAAAGCTTAGATTATGATTTAAGAGCTTTCTAACCCATTACTTTTGATTGTTTGCCAAATTCACAGTGTATGCAAGAAAGATTGTTGTACAAATCTTGCACAAACTAAAGCGAGCTTGGAAGACTACGTGGTCTTCCTTGTTATAAAATGGAACTGTGGCTTGTCTGATCACCAGCCCTGAGTAACCAAAAACTTTAAATGGTTCTTTTAACCATATTCACTTGCAACTCTGTAAGAAAGAGCTATTCTACGAGGCATATGGTTGAGCCAGCAACGGTTATCATCTTCGCCTCCCCCCCTCCACCCCCTGATCACCTGTTTTAGATAATACATTTTGTTTTTATCTGCCCTTTAAGATCTAGTGGGGCTCACAGAAAGCAGGTATTTTTGCCATCTTGTTTTTAGTAGTTGTATGTATAGTTTTTATATTTTTTGATTTAGATAATTATAATGTGTTTATTTGTGTATATGTTGTGTTAGAAACCTCCCTGAGCCTAAGAGGGGAGGGGCAGGTTAGAAATTTATGTAAATAAATAAAATGCTATTCAGTTCAGTAGAGTATGCATAGGAGTAAATTTACTTAGAAATGGGTTGTGAAAAGCTTGCTGTTGTTTTTGCACTCCCTATTTTTGTCATGAAACTTAGCATGGAAAAGAAATTCACAGCTGCCACTTGACTCAGGAATTATACCATCCAGCTGTCCCCTTGTGGGTGGAAGTAGACCAATCTCCTGCAATAAAGAGGCCTCTGTGGGATGGTTCATTTGACTAATAACATAATGATGAATGGCCTCAGCTGGTGTGGCCAATTTTTGGTATTCATATATGAAGGCAGTTTACATTTCCTAAATATATCACCAGAGAATCACACTGAACTCTCCCATTGAAACATTGTTATACTATGTTCCACAGAAAGATGATAATAAGATTGTATATTCCTCCACCTCCTTCTTTGTTGTAGAATGCTCTGCTTGGGTCCTAGTCCCTACCTAGCCTTGCTACCTCCATCCACTTGGACGTAAACCAATACATTTATTGTGGTATAAGCTTTTGATAACTAAAGTCCATGAGAACTAAAGTCCATTTGTCAGATGCATGAACTGTCTAATGCACCTACATAGGCTGGTTGGTAATTGGTAAACATACGAAGATGGGATTAGATGGGGGACACAAGCTTGCTCGCTAGTTTTAACACACTAGGTTAAAAAAATGCAAGAGGAAGAAGGTGGGTCACAATTCTATGCTGAAAAGAGAAGGAACAGATGGGTTAAAAGACTCAGAAAAACCCTCAAAATATGAACAAAGTCCATATATCCAGAAGTATTGTGCATTCCTGCCCTTCAATCCATAAATCCATAAATTGTTTTGCTCTGTGTCTGTTTCATATAAATTCTATAAAAGGTAAAGATAAAGGTAGTCCCCTGTGCAAGCATCAAGTCATTACTGACCCATGGGATGATGTCACATCACAACATTTACTAGGCAGACTTTGTTGATGGGATGGGATGCCATTGCCTTCCCCAGTCATTTACACATTACCCCCAGTAGGCGGGGTGTTCATTTCATCAACTTCAGAAGGATGGAAGGCTGAGTCAACCTTGAGCTGGCTAACTGAAACTGACTTCCATCGGAATCGAACTCAGAACATGAGCAGAGCTTTGACTAATACTGCAGCTTACCATTTTGTGCCACAAGCTCATAAATGCTGTACTTGTGCATTAATTCCTAAGATATGCCATGTTGTTCACAAGTTCCATTCCAATTCTCTCCCTGCTTGAAGGATTGCTTCATTCTTACTGTTTTCAGCATCCTGGTTGTCTTATATGTAGAGCCGGCATTCCTGTAAACCCAGAGACTGTGAAGCAATTAAAGTTATCAAGATGGTAATAGCCATCATGTGGTTTTCATTATTATTGGTGGATGTGGGTGGCACAACAAATAGACCAATTCAGGTAAAAATAGCAGAGCACAAAAGTAAATGGAATACATAAAGTACCTTTTGTGCCATCATTTCCAGGAAAATAAGCATTCAAAAACAGGTTTTCAAAGTTCTGTTATGCATATGACAGTTGCATAACATATGCTGAAACAGGTTTATTCTCCAACATGAAGTCCACAGCTGGTATTATAAAGGAGAGTTCACTTTTTCTCAATAATTTTATGCAGAGTGCAATTAAATAAAAACAAGAATTGCTAACTAATTAGTTTGAAAAACATTCAGTTGAATTCAGTCTCTCTTAGTTACATGGACTCAGACTAATAAGTAGGAGCAGAAACAATACAGTTGCCATTTGATTCTTTTGCAAAGCAACGAGGTAGGTGTTGCATTTGTCACTGCCCAAGGACGTAGGTAAGGGGGGTTCTCGGGTTCAACCCCCCCATTCATGTCTGAAGCTCCGGCCCTCTGTTTGTGGGTTTTTAAAACATTTTTAATGTTTTTTTCGGTTTTTGGAATGCAGGGGGCACATTGTTTAGGCTAGCAGCACCAAACTTTCAGGGATTGTTTGGGGGACTTTCCTGATGATACTACCTGGGTTTGGTGAAGTTTGGTTCAGGGGGGTCCAAAATTATGGACTCCCAAAAGGGGTGCCCCCATCCTCCATTGTTTCCAATGGGTGCTAATAGAAGATGGGGGCTACACCTTTGAGGGTCCATAACTTTGGACACCCTGAACCAAACTTCGCCAAACCTGGGAGGTATCATCAGGAGAGTCTCTTACTGATACCACCTAGGTTTGGTGAGGTTTAGTCCAGGGGGTCCAAAGCTATGGACTCCCAAAGGGCGTGCCCCCATCCTCCATTATTTCCAATGGGAGCTAATAGGAGATGGGGCTACACCTTTGAGGGTCCATAACTTTGGACCACCTGAACCAAACTTCACCAAACCTGTGTGGTATCATTAGGAGAGTCTCCTGAAGATACCCTGAAAGTTTGGTGCTTCTAGCTTAACAATTGAACCCCTGATAGCAGGCACCCCCCAAATTTCACCAGATTCTCCCTTTAAATCCACCCCCTTTGGCATGGATTTAAAGGGAGAATCTGAGGTTCTCAGTTTAGAAGAAGAAGAAGAGTTTGGATTTATATCCCCCCTTTTTTCTCCTGTAGGAGACTCAAAGGAGCTCACAATCTCCTTGCCCTTGCTCCCTTACAACAAACACCCTGTGAGGTGGGGGGGCTGAGAGAGCTTCGAAAAGCTGTGACTAGCCCAAGGTCACCCAGCTGGCGTGTGTGGGAGTGCACAGGTTAATCTGGATTCTCCAGATAAGGGAATCAAACCCGGTTCCTCCAGATTAGAATGCACCTGCTCTTAACCACTACGCCACATTGAAAGTGATGCTGTTTCAGGGTGGGGGATAATCCACCCCAAACCAGCATCACTTTCAATGTTGTTTAACTAGGGATCCCAGATTCTCCCTTTAAGGTGGATTTAAAAGGAGAATGTGGGCTCTCTAGTTTAAACACCACTGAAAGTGATGCTGTTTGGGGGTGGATTCCAGCATCACAGCGGCTGCCCAGGGGGGGGGGGGGGGCTCAGATTTTGCACCGGGCTCCATTTTCCCTCTATGCCTCTGCCCAGAGGGGAGGGCAGAAGGAACTGCCAGCTGCCGGCTGGGAGCCCAGCTGGTGGGGGGCAGGGGAGGGCAGGGCGGGGGGGTCTGCCGTCCCCGGCCTCGGAGAGCTGCTTTTATAAGCACTAGGCCAGGGGCGGGGCTTGGGGAGGCGTGGCCATGCCCTAGTGGTGCCACCCCCCCCTAAAAAATCTATATCTACGTCCCTGGCACTGCCTTCTGCGGTAACCTTTTGGAGATTGGTTCCATTTCCCATGACATCCATTTGGGGGTGGCACTCACTACCTCCTCTCAAAATTCCGAAGATGCCCATGATCAAAAAGGTTGGGGACCGCTGGTGTAGTGAGACCCTCAGAAAGGTATATACACTATTTGTATGTAGTAACTGTTGTTCATCTAATGGTTACAAGACTTGAGAACTGGAACTAACATACTCTGATGAGCACCATAGACCCACTGGCAATCATATTCACGCTCCCATAGCTCACTCAGTACAAGTACCCTCAATGGACCACCCAAGACTCCTCCTACCAAGGGTTTGGATCATTGTCTGATTGGGAGGAGGGAACACCAGCCTTTTGCCAGACAAGGGAAATGCAAACACTGAGGCCACAACAAGGGAACACACAGGAGGGAAGCTCTCATCAAAGTCAACCCTGTCACCTCCTTTAGTGGCTCATGGGGAAATGTAGTTATTTGGTAAATAGAAGGCTTGGGTTCAGTTTCCAGTAGTGAAGGTACTGCAGGGAAAGCAATATTCCTGTTTTGTTTTGGGGTTGGTTTTTTTGCATAGCAGCAACACAGGAAGCAGAGGTTAAATTAGAATTCGTGTTCCCCACATGCAGGAAGTTTTCCCAAACTGTTCACCTAACTTGGCAGGCACACAGAATCGAGACACATTATAGGGCATTAGACATGTCCAAGCAGCTCTGCCATGGAGCAGGGCAAGAAAGGCACAGAGATATTTATTTTATTAAATTTGTATTTGCCTTTTCCTGGCTCTTGTCAGGATTAGTGCAGATAACAGTTAAAATAAAATACATAGTATACATGATTCAGTTTAAAATTATGGAATTCCAAAATTCAAGTTGGCACCCTATTAAACCTAACATTACACAGGATAACCAAGCTGGGAGGGCCAGAAACAATAAAGTAAGACAAAACTCAAAACCAGAATAACTGAAGAAACAAAACAAAATAAGGAGTCAGGAGGCCAGCTAAGATGTAGTTGTCACTTCCTCAACCATAGGCCCAGCTGTAGTGCAATTTCTACGGTTATCAACTGCCAGTGAGACACAAGGCCAATCCTAATGAGACACTAATGCTGACCATCACACAAAGCACAGGGGATCACTAGAATTCTGCATGTGGCCTTTTGGCGGGATCTTCCCACTTTGCCTCAGCAGGGGTCTATTGCTCCTGTTTGGGGGAAGATTGTAACCTTTGCAGTAGAACTGAACTGGCACTGTCTGCTATAAGGCTATGGTCTCGCAGGGTAATGGGGACCAGGATAATGGGGACCAGTTGAGTTTTCAGTGTCCCCCACCTGCATGCCATTTTACTTATAGCACAGCAGTGGCATGCCAGCATATCTGTTAGCTTCCTCCTTCGCGACCCTGAAATTTTGCATCAGAAAATGTTTTTATATAAAATTTCAGCCAAGAAATAAATGTTGAGAGTGGCAAACTGACTGCTGTGTTTAAATTTCAAGGGTCTGACTTGGAATGGCTTAAGAAAAACATTTGTGCTCCTTTCTTCCGTTCCCCCTATCTTAAATAGGAAAATTCCACCTAAGTGGGACTGTTATTTGTCAATATTGTTAGTTAGCTGAGCCCTAAATTCATCAGAAGAAAATTTCACAGCAGGACAGGCAAAAAATATCTTTAAAATGCCAGTATGGTTGACCCCTGAGAAACCTTCTCTGCTTATAAAGGCATTTCAATTGGCTGAACTGAGGCTAACAGAATACCTCCTCTTCCCACTTCTACTAATCATGAAGAGGAGTAAGGCTGAGTTAAAAGGACATTGTGTATGTTCTTGTTTGAGTGCAAGAATTTGAAAAATAGCACTAGTGTTCATTTTGGAAATGAGCCTGTCTAAAAGATGGGCACCTGAGAAGATAGAACCAGGGTAGCTGGATAATTGTGAAAATGTATGTAACAAATATTGTAAAAAACTAATTGAAATAATGTTTTGGGAAAATGCTTCGTTTAACCATGTGAAGTAAGAGTTTGTAAGAATTCCCTGTGTTTAGGGAGAGAGGTACAGGAATGATTAGCAATTGCACAGCTTTTATCCAGCCCGGTCGTCTTTGCACAAGATATGGGCCATGTGGGATTCAGCTCAGTAGCTGCCTGTGCTGGCAGAAAGGGGGCACACCAGTGCAGCCTAACAGGGAAAGTTGTGCATTAGGTCCTTAATGGGCAACTTCTACCAGCACTTGTTTAAACAAAAACCTGAAGTTAAAAGGAATTAAACCAGAGCGCTCAAGGCCAACGTATATATGATATAGAATCCAATCTGCAATTCAGTCTCCCAGTACTGTTATTCTTACACAAAAGCTTTGAAGCCTGAAGGGGTTCTGAATTGGACTGAAATAGCGGCACTAGGAATGAGGATTTTGGAAGCAATTAAAACAAGTGCTGTGCTAAATTTTCAAGAGCAAAATGTATTGAGGTGAAAGAAGACTTCCAGACGATGCAAACTTTTCCCGATTATTTTCTCCCCAGTGCTTTCTTTTCCCTCAAGTTATACAAGTGCATTAAAGATCAGATGGTAAATGGGATTATGTTGGAACACCTCTAGTCAATCAGATTTGCCTGAGTGATGATGTCAATGAAGACAACCAAAGTCGAAGCATTACTTAAGTTGGTTTGATAATGTACGTATTCCAGTTGCTAGGGAAATCAACCATTCTTGTCAATCCTCAACCATTCTTGTCAGTAAATCAAGTGTCCCACTACTTTCACCAATCACTTGTATCATTTTTTTTCTTTCTGGCAGACCAAACCCCCCTCCTTGCTTTTAATCCTGCCTTTTAGTAGCTGCCTGCATGACAAATGCTGGTTACCACCTCAACTGAGCTTCGCCTCCATTTGAAAAAAAGATACTCTGGTCCTTTCTGCACAACCAAAATATCCTGAGGACATCTTTAAAAACCCAGTCTCCTCATTTTTGTCCATATAAAATTGATTGAAGAAGTGTCAGAGGAGTCAGTGGGGTTGTTTTTTTTTTGTTTCTCTCTTCCTCGCACTTGCCATTTTTTGCCACTTGACTCCTTTGTTCCACCCGCCATTTGCTAAAGTTACCCTGGGATGTTTTGCTCTACAGGCATCGCTGATGGCCGCCTTTTTAGCTTATAAAGTACATGACTCAACACAGCATTTCCTGCCTATTCCAGCAATATATCGGAGAATCAATGTGATTCTCATACTGGGTGTTCGTGTCCTTGAAGACACCTCATCAAAAAAAATTTTTAAACTTGGAAAACAATATATTGCCAGATTCGGCAGCATACGCTGAGTCGACTCGTGTGCTCTATAAGCTAAAAAGGCTGCCGGCCGTGATGCCTGCAGAGCAAACGTTCCGGAGCTTAGCAAATGTTTGGTGGCACAGAGGCGTTAACTAGTAGAAAATGGTGGGTGAAAGGAAGAAAGAAACCAAAAGTGAGAGTTGTGTGATTCAGCAGGAGAAATAAGTCATCTTCTGAGCTCTGCACAGCAAGCAGGGGATGACTTTGAGCCAACTTCAGAAAGAAGACTGCTAATTTAACATTTTTTTTAAAAAAAAACAACAACCCTGGATTGAGCTGAAATGAAATGTCCTGAGGACATTTCAGGGGAAAAGCTGTTAAAGATCAGGTCCTAAATGGGCAACTTCCACCAGCACTTGTTTAAAGTTCCTCCCCAAAACGCATCTTTTCATGTCCTCAAGGGTTTATTTGTGCTCTGCAGAAAGGACCTCTTTGTTCAATACCTGATATTTTCCTTTATATATCTTCTTATGTGCATGCTGCGCCTTTAAACTGTGTTCCCAGGAGCTTTTGTCATGACAAGATAATTCAGGAATAATGTATCTCGAGGCCTCGGTTGAAGCACGCAGGTCCTTCATGAGACAACAGGGAGCAGAATTGCAAGGCCATGTTTGCAGTGAAAGGTTCATGATGACCTTTTATCCAGGAAACTTGCATTTACTGGCATGTGCCCACACACTGCCTGGAATAAATATTTGAATGAGGAAGTTAGCTTTCCTTGTCCCAATTAGGGGCGTCACTCAGAGGCCTTGACCCTGACATTGAACTAAATCCCAGGATGTTGTATCTCCTGGAAAATGTTGGAACAAAGCCAAACCCAAGAGCTGTAGGATAATTTTAGATACTCCTACGTATTTTCCTGCTAGTCTCTCAGATTTTGTGCATGTATAGCTAACCTTGCCCCTTGACTCTAACAATTAAACATTAGACAAAGCCCATCAAAGTGAGAAACTGTAACTTTTCTCTATTGAACTTTTTCCTTGCAAACAGCTAGTGGTTTATCTCTGAAAAAGTAACCCGCATAAGTTATAAATAGATCAAAGGATCAGGTTGTGCTCCTGGCAGCTCTCCCACGTTGTTTTGGCTACACATGTCACAGAGTGGCAACGTTTGTGGCATTATTGTCATTCCCTCTTGTAAGCTGTAAATCGGCACACTGTATTCATGCATCTGTCAAAGCAGGTTAGTAGAACAGAAGTAGAAATGCAAGAGCAGCTGGACTTATGGAGGAGGAAACTCTCAGGTGGATTCTGTTAATATAGAAGATGTACTTGCAAAAAATCTGTACTCATTTGTATTTTTGTTGATTCTGTCAAACTTAGTGATTCGGGGAAAAGAAAAAAGTATTTTCGATGGGAATAATAATGTAGCATGGTTACTACAAAAAGGCAGGTTTGCTTTCCCCTCAACACTGATTTTCAAAAACAAAGTGTGAAAATTCAGATCCCGAAAGATTGCTGCATTTTAAGGTGTGCAAAATGTTGTTCCATCTCAAACACATTTTCTTCTGCAGCTGTTGAGAAGGGATCCTAATGATGCTGTGTTTTTTGTGAATGTCTTTTAATCTTATTGACTAGATTGTTATATGTGAAGTCTTGTGCTTCAAGAAAAGTTCCCAAACTCCTGGGATTGGAAGTAATTCGCAGAGACCAGATCTTCCCTAGCTTCCATTTTCCCAGCAGCCCTCAGTAAAATTGTTACTGAAGGTTGGTGGATCTTGTGAACATAGAGCAAGAAGAGGTAAAGGCCTCCCTGCTTCTTTTCACAAAGAAACCTGCTCTTTACTGCATGCAATCCTATTCAGGGAAGTCCCTGAAACTCATCAGTTGGTTTATTGAGGTACAGAGGACTCCTGGGAGAAGAGGAACATGTACTTCCAAATACTCCTTCTGATCACAAGAGTTTGTATCCAGCTGATGGTCTCCATAATGTCATGCCCTTCTTTTTTTTTTTGCCTTGGCTCTCTTTCCCTTCAGCACAAAAGCACCAATAGATCATGTTGGAGGATGCTTATGTCTCACCCAACAACATAGTATTGCACAGGCATTTTCGACTTTTTGAGCTTCAAGCATCTTTGGAATTCTGACACAAGACAGAAGGCACAATCACAAAATGGCTGCTGGAGCAGGTGTAGCCAATCACAACCTCTTCAACATTTATGACAGAAGCTGTTTAACAGGATGCCTTTTAATCTGGATAGCACACAGAAGTCCTGCTGTACAAAAGCTCCACCTAGCCTCACTCACTTTCTAAAAGCACTTGGTGCGCACCAGGAACGGCTTGGGTGGATGCCATGGCAATGGCACCTACAGGCACCACATTGGAGATCCCGGTCTTGCCTGTCATGCCTGCAGCAAATTCTTTGTTCCATGACTTTTTGCACGCCTGAGGCCACTGTATCAGATACAAGTAAGGTAAAGTCCACAAAAGACATGGCTGCAATACATCAAAAAAAAAAACTCTTGAGCATGTTACAGCTTTTGCAAAAAAAGAAATAGTATTCTTTAAAATATGCATGAGAGTACAGCCATGCAGCTGAGCCCTTTTTGGAGTGGATGAACTTGTGTGTACTGAACCGCAATGTGTTGATTACCAACGCATTTTCCCCACACTTAACGTTGGGAAAGTGTGTGCTAATGACAGAATATTCTTAGAAATAGTGGGGATTAAGTTGTTCAATGGTTGGCTCGCTTTTTCTCTGACATCATTGAACAAGCAGATTACCTAAGAAATTTAAAATGGCGAAAACCACAGCCATTTTGAAACCAGACAAGCCTGCAGAGAAAGCAGAAATGTATTCCCCCATTGCTGTATGGTAGGTTCAATTGATATCATCATAACCTCTCATGGATGTCTTTTATGGGGTTTTAACGCCATCTGCTTATTTATTGCTTTACTGTTGTAAGTTTTAATTGGTATGGCTGTTGTATACATTGTTTTATTACAATGTTTTTATCTGGTTATATTGATCTTCGCTGCCTTGAGCCCTCTTGGGAAGGGCGGGATATACATTTAAAAATAAAAATAAATAAATAATATAATATAATATAATTTTACCACAAAAAGCTGGATTCAGAGCACACAGGAGCTGTTCAGACCAAGTATTGGCGCTTACAACATACATCAAACATGGATATGAGAAGGGCATTAAAACTGCTGTAGCTTTTATAGACTTAACATGTGTCTATTATTCAGTTTAGAGAGAGGGCCTTATATACGTGCTCCTAAAATTATCCCATGTATTAAATTACCAAGATTAGTGAAACAAACTCTGTGCAACTGATTCTTTAAAGTTTACTTCGGATCAGATATCAGTGAGACGAGATTCTTAAATAATGGGGTACCACAGGGATCAGTATCCCCCGTCTCCTGTTTTTTAATTTATATGCTCATTATCTTCCAGAGACTAAATCAAAAAACTTCATATATGTGGTGGTATAGCTCTTGCAAAACAGAACAAAAACAACAAAGCAAATGAGGAAGTTCTAGAAGCAGACCTGAAGAAGCTCGGAATGGTGGCATGGTGGAAGAGATGGCAAGACACTGGGCAACAGAATGAATTCATTGAAATAGGTATTTTGAAATATGGAGATTATGTCCTAATCCCAGCAAAATGGAGATTTGCTGTTTCTACCTTAACAATGCCATGGCAAGAATAGAGCTAAGAGTTAATTATCAAGGAGTTCTTTTAAAACATAACTTTAATCCAAAATATCTAGGAATAACAGTCAATTGAACACTGAGTTATAAATTACTTGACAAATCTAACCACAAAATTGAACACAAGAAATAACATTATTCCAAAACTTATTGGATCTTCTTGAAGAATGGGTGCTGAAACTCTCAGAATATTTGCTTTATTCAGCAATAGAATATTGTTCTTCAGCTTGTCTAAATAGTGTTCATATACAAAAGGCTGATGTTCAACTTAACAGAACAATGTGACTAATAATGTGCTGTTTGAAATCTTCATTGTGTCATAAACTTCCTCCATCACTTCGTTGACAAAAACAACTCTATCAAGAGTTGGAGAAAATAAGAAGTCATGAATGACGATCGATTCATGGGACCTTAAAGAATTTTCAGGATAAGAGACTGAAATCTAGAAATCCACTGGGTTTAATACTGCTCAGTCTCGACACCACATGGAAAATAAAGATGGAATTGTAGAAAAGATGGCAAGACACTGGACAACAGAATGAATTCATTGATTTTAATCCCAAAACACCACTGTTGGGATTTAAGGTACTGAGGAAAATTTGGTGTAAATGAAATAGAGTGAGGACTGACTCTATAGGAGAATGAAGGCTGTCAATGCTTACAACATAAATGGGGATGGATCAGAAACTCCATTTTCAATGTGGACACCCTAAACAAATGGTAAATCATATAATAAAGATGGAATATCAAGTACCTATGTTGATTTTTGCTTTTTTAACGGAAACAGCGCAGCAATGTTTGGAAAAGCTTGAAATTGATTGGTGATTTTTAAATAATGCATATATTTTAAAACTGAATTCATACTTTAAGTTACTGAGGTTTTAAATGGACAGATGGATAGGCATTTGATTGAATTTATCTGTAACATGAAATAATGCCATACGGTAAATAAAATGACTGATGTAAGGCTATGAAGAAGGCACCATCTAGATAGCAGTTGCACAAGATCAGACTGGACTTGCTGCTACATCTTTCCTTCTGACACAAATATTTATTTGGTTATTTAATCAATCATACTTATATCCTGGCCTCCCACACCAGACACAGTGAAACTGCTCCTGAGTAACGGCTACCTGGACTTCTTGCAGCATCCTAAATCTGTCTAAAAGCATGGAGCTAGGACAGGTAGTGAAAACCCAGAGACAGATGATAGTGGATCTCAGTAGAACTGAATGGTCAGATATGGTCAGCTTGGCTAAGTGGACATATGGTGTTATTACAGCTTGAAGATGGGAGCTCAGCAAGAGAATGGTCCCTTTAAGAAGAATGGGGCAGGGGTCATACACGTGGCAGGAGAGCCAGTGTGATGTAGTTAAGGTGTTGGACTAGGATCTGGGAAACCCACATTTGAACTCCTACTCTGCCATGAAACCTTGGGCCTGTCACACATTCTCAGTCTTGACCCTGTCAAAACCCTGTATTCTGGGGCGGGGGGGGGGGGGGGGCCGGAAAGTGTTTGTAGTTTAGGATTGGATTGGATCAAGAATGAATGTGCCTTTTAATTCTTCCATTGTCTTGAGAAAGGTTGTTTGCTCATAGAAGATAATGTCTTTATTATACTAGGGCTCTGGCTGCATGGTTCCCGTCAGGAAGGTATTGTGCCCAGAATAGATCAGAGGCATCATAATATCTGGGGACAGAGTGGGTGGTCAGTTTGTTCTAAAAATGTTCTCCTGCTGTTTTCTCATCTCTTTCATAGGTGAGAGATAACTCATATGCTCTATTGCCAGAACTGTCATCTGGTGCCAGGTGTATCTAGCTGATAATGCAGAAATAGGAGAACCATAAAATTGGACATGATAACATTTTTGGATGCTGCAGCCAATTACAAAAGGGAGCAGAGATCCCCCAGCATTCTTGGAGTACATAATGGCATTTTCCGCATGGACCAAATATTCTGGGATGGGAAGGTGAAATATCCTGGTCTTCGCATGATTTACGCATGGCCCAGCCCACGAGATTTCCCTTATCCCGGGGTTTTCAAAAATCGATAAATTGGCAATTCTTTTCAAAAAACCCACACCCATGCAAACACCGCAGAAGAAGGGCCAGTTTATTTTCCTGCCTCACTGCCTGCTGTCCCTACCCCTGCACCCGCCTCACTGGTCTTCCCTTCTGACATCACGCTCTTCTCTCCCGCTAACTGTTGCAGCCTGCCCTTTCATTCAAGATCCGTCAGCCAATCAGAACATGGGGAAAATGGGAATGTTTACACACACGTGGAAATGTTTGCATGGAAAATGGAAATAAACTGGGCTCGTGCATAATTAACTGGTCTTAACAATAATGGGCAGCCATGCGATGTGAAGGGAGAAACTGAGATTAGAGGAACCCAGTATGTATGATCCCGGTTGTACCCCGGGGTAATTGTGGGCATGCAGAAAACGTCATATACTCATGTGGAGTGCAAATATACTGGTGTAGTGGTTTGGAGCTATGAATTCTAATCTGGTGTACTGGGTTTGTTTCCCCATACATGAAGCCTGCTAGGTGACCTTGCGCTAGTTACAGTTTTCTCAGAATTCTCTCAGCCCCACCTACCTTACAAAGTGCCTTTTGTAGGAAAGGGAAGGTAGTTACAAGCCACTTTGAGACTCCATAAAGTTAGAGGAAAAGTTGGGTATAAAAACCGACTTCTTCACATCAAGTTCAGTAGCCATTTCTGCATCCTTTCAATGACGTTACAATCAGTAAGTGTTACGCATTTGATGCCATTGATCAATATGCCTTCAGTAGTAAGATTTCAACAGATAACAAATATTCACAGATCTTTGAATACCAAAAAGGAGCAATAAGCAAAGTTCGCCTTCAAGCATTCAGATTTTTTGTACCACACTTTTGTGATTAAAGTGGTGAAAAGATAAACAGAGCTGAGGTGATTATATGGTGAACAATTTTGTGAATAGTTTTACAGGTGAACAGTCTGAAGGTATTGGGACTGATCAGTTACAAAGTTCAGTTCAAAGACCTGGCTATTGCCCTTTCTGGGCTTGAACCCATGCACCGGCAGGACTGCCTCACCTGCTATACCCTGCTTCAAAAACTCCACTCTTCTGAGCAAAGCCTTCTGAAGGCAACACTGCAAACAGCCAAAATTGGCAGCTGTGTGTTCCTTTTGGAGATGGCAGGGCAGTGTCATGTCCCACCTCCAAGGGTTCTAGATTGTGCTGCCCATCTTGTAGTCTATTGCAATCTTTATTGTACAACTCACTCTGGTTTATTTTTTTTACTTACATTACACACAATTGTTGTTGTTTGTTTATTTTTTTTACTGCAATGTCCTCTGCTTTTTCAAACTCTGTTCTTCATCATGGGATCCCATGTCTTGGACTGTTTTTTGTACCTTAGACAGCTTTTCATTTGTACTGTTGCCCAGCTTTATAATCCTGTTTCTACTTTATTGCTTTTCATGTTTTTGTAATTCTTTTTGAGCCTCAGTGAGAAAGGTGGGTTATACATGACTGTGGAGTGCACAAGCTAATCTGGTTCACCAGATAAGCCTCCACAGTTCAAGTGGCAGAGCGGGGAATCAAGCCCAATTCTCCAGATTAGAATGCACCTGCTCTTACCCACTACACCATGCTGGCTCTCAGACCAACAAGACTTGGGAAGGGGGCTGCTTTTGAGAGCCAAAGTTCCCTTTGTCAGCTCCAACTCTCAAAAGCTCACCCGCCCCCCAAATCATATTATCTCTAAGGTGCTATTGGATTTGCATCTAGCTATTCTACTGTGGACCAACAGGGCTTTTCTCTGAAGCCATCTGAAAGAGGAGGCTGGATCCCTTTCACGGATATCATTTCACGGATATCATTTCACGGATATCATTTCACGGATATCATTTGCCATATTTTCGGTTTTTCATACTGCAGAATTTGCCCCTGGATGCAGAAAGCAGGCTCTTTCCCTTCTATTGTGTTTTAACAAATTGTCCAAAAATTGCAGATTGTGGATGACATGACAATCAGATTATGGCAACAGCATTTTATTGCAGTGACTTTTGATCTGGTGCTCCCAAATTAGCTCATGTCGAATGATCTACATTAGCAGTGGTGACTGTTTTTGTATACTTCTCATTAAAGCATCCAGGAAAATGTTAAGGATGAGGCTTTGGTGACAGGATTGTTGAAAAGTGTTGACATGGTGTACTTGAAGCTAGTGTGTCATTGTGACTTTGTGACACACACACACACACACACACACACACACACACACACACACACACACACACACACGGTATTTCTGCTAGAGAAAACTTTCTGGAGAAGAAATTGAAGACAGCTGTCAGAACTGACTTGACTTCTAAGCAATTCTTATTTAGCCAACTGGAGAGATAGGGATTTGACAGTGAAGGGCGTTAAGACAGTATAAAGGTTTTTGATGTGCATCTGAGTGGCACATAATACTTTGTGTGGGGTGTTTTGACATCCTGGGCCACATACCAAATTGTTGTAACTCTCTTTTCACCCCCTGATTGGATACTGCATGCTATTTGACCCCCAGAACTTTTCATCCTTGCCCACACTGGCAATCAGAGAGCAAAGGCTTCGAATAAACAATAGAGTAGAAACAGGATTATAAAACTGTAAAACTAGGAAACAGTACAAATGAAAAGCTGTCTAAGGTACCAAAAACAGTCCAAGACATGGGATCCCATGAGGAAGAACAGAGTTTGAAAGACAGAGGACATTGCAGTAAAAAAAAAAACAACGACCAGAGTGAGTTGTACAATAAAGATTGCAATAGACTATGCTTCTGACAGAGAGGACATCTGGGCATATTATCATTTGTCCAACCTGCCACTGAAAGAACACATATCTCATTGGTATTCTTTGGGTATTCATTGTGGGGCATATGGATTGAATTGTAAGATAGATATACAGTGAAGCAATCACACGGCTGCTTCACAATGTGTCATGTATCATGTATCATGTATCATGCACTCACATGCTTGACACACCAGTTTATCTGCCATGATTGAAGAACCTAAAGATGTAGGTTGATTTGAACCAGAGGTGGGATCCAACCAGCTCTCACCACTTCTCTAGAAGTGGTTACTAGTTTTTTCTGAGTGCCGAGAAAGGGTTACTAAAGCAACCTCCCTGCCCAATAGGGACTGGAGGTGCGTGTGTGCGGTGGCGCCACTGTTTGAATCCCACCACCATCGGAACCTGTTATTAAAATTTTTGGATCCCATCACTGATTTGAACTGCTGCTGAGATTGATCCCAAGGGGAAGTAGTCTCCATCTGAAAATCAGCCAATGTGGAGTTGTCCACATAGGGCATTCTTGTGGATATTTACTAAGAACTAAATCCCACTGATGTCTAAAAGCTGGGCATGTGCTTGGATGCTCCCTTAAGTTTGCATAGGATTGAAGGCTTACTATTATTCCACATTAATTCTGGAATACAAACAGATGGTTGGTTACAAGTGACCAAGTGACCCCTGAGAGAGCACTCTCCATACTGATTCTACTTGGATGCAGGCTAAAAGGGAGGAATGGGGGCCAACTTGCCAACATCTCCTGCATCATCTGTTGTGAAATGCTTCCAGGCCTTCAGCTAAGGGGAATGGAAAGTATTATTGCTATGTTTTGTTGATTTTCGCTGCATTTATTGGGATGTTTTTTGTTCAGATTAGCCCACCCTGACCTAAATCAAGTGTGCTCCATGAAGTTTTATGACTCAACCATATCATCCGGATGACTGCAGCGGTAAGATCTTGGAGGAAAAGCTATGCCTGTTATGGGTGCCCTGGGCCAGCTCAGACTTAAAAAGAGCTGGCATGTGTGCGTCACCATTTCTAAATAATTGGTAATTGGAAGTGGGGAGCTGAATGCAATTCCTCTGGAAAATCATTAGATATTAGGCTAGAACATGTTCTCTGCAGATAATTAAGCAGAGGCAGCTTCCTGCTGAGCAGGAGAAAGGAGAAGTGGGAAACAATTCTTCATGTTAGTGATATTAGCTTTATGAATGTGATTCCTGCTTCTTGCCCCAAGCACATGAGCCATCGCCAGACATCAGAGCTTGGCCTCTTGGCTGCAGGGGAAAACTATTCAGTATGAAATGACAAGTGAAATTCATTTGCTATTTTTCAAAGGCATTATGATTGTAATTATTGGGTTGGGTCTAAGCTTCTGCAAACTTGTTCTCTCTGCAAAATCAGATCTTTTTCCTTCTCCCAGCAGTCTTTTGCACCTCCCCGAAAACTCCTGTCAATTCCTACTTCTTGTTGTCCGCACACACATGCATGCACTTATCCCACGCTGAATGGCACATTGTTTTTTAGGGACCCCCAACCCATAGCCACAGTTTGTAGGGGTTGTGGTGAGAGGGGTAAGATGAGAATGATCCCCATTCATGAGCTCACTTGCATCCAACCCATTATCTTCTAGAGCAGGGGTAGGGAACCTGCGGCTCTCCAGATGTTCAGGAACTACAATTCCCATCAGCCTCTGTCAGCATGGCCAATTGGCCATGCTGGTAGGGGCTGATGGGAATTGTAGTTCCTGAACATCTGGAGAGCCGCAGGTTCCCTACCCCTGTTCTAGAGGATTTGTGTGTCTATTCTTTGCTTTTTAAATGATCAATTGCTATATCTTCAGTACATTTGAAAAAAAACTCAGAACTTACTTTCAGGGGTGTAGCTGGGTGCTGGGGGAGCCTTGAGCCACTCCTGATGGCTCAAGCCTCCCCCAGGCACTTCTGATGGTCGGTGTGGGTGCATCGCACACCCCCGCAACTGCATTCCTGTACGGAGGGCTGGGCAGGGCTTAGGGGCAAGGCTGCCTGCCGCCAAGCCCCCAATCTCCATGCAAGCCAGACCCTACCCCCTGGCCTCCATGCAGGCCAGCTGGCCCTAGGGAGGGCAAAAGCTGGCATGTACAGACGCTGGGGGGCAGGGCTCAGTGGCGGCAGGCAGCCCACCTGCCACTGAGTTCCACCTCAGCTCCTGAGTCTGCCTGCATGGAGGTGGGGGGGTGGGGGGTGGGCTGGGTGGGCTGGGTGGCGTTCGGCTGGGGCGCATGCCTTTTGGTCATCTGGGGGGGAGGTGACCCCATGTCATGTGTGGGGGGCGCCCGGTGACTCCATGTTCCTATAGGCCGTACACCTCTGGAACACACATGCGACTGGGCTGGGCTGAACAAGATGGAGTTGTCCATCCAATAAACATGATGCCGTTCAGCCCCGCAACAAGAATCACTGAACCCCAGTGTACAAGGTAATGCCTAGCCCACTGTAGACAGGGCAAGGAGTGCAGGGAAACAGGGTAAGGAGTAATAAAATCAAACATGCTGTGAAACAAAGGCTGCATGGTGCATACTCCTTCTGGTCGCAGTAAGCTTCCCAAACACAATGGGCCTGCAACTGTGACAAAAGCAGAGAGGACTGACTGTGCAGGCAGAGTCACGGACTTCTTGTTAAGACACACTTATCACACACGAACACATTTTAAGCATATTTTTAAAGAATCTAAGCATGTTAAAGACCTCCCAGTTTACGTTTGGGAAAGGTTCTCCTTACATAATATGCAAAATGCAAGATGGGTTGGAGATTTCTCCAACCTGATTCGCATTTCACATCTGTCCTGGGACTCATCTTAAAAACCGTGTGTATGTGTGTGGGAGGGAGGGAGGATGGGCTTCAGAGCACAATGCAGCATCAGGAGGGACTTCCACCCCATGACACTTTTGACAAAAAATAGCCACAGAAGAAGGAGGCTTTTTGTACTGCTGCCAGTTCCATGAGTCTGCCATCATGTCCTCAGGACACATAGGAAACCAGGTTAGTGAAAGTGTCAGAACATGTGTTTAGATGGACAAAATCTAGATGACAGGTGGACCCTCCTTCCAGCAGGTGCCGTGTGCATAATTAGGGCTGTGTGCACAACTGTGTACCGTGTGCAAAGACAGATAAGACATGGGCACCTGATTGGCATCTCAATTGTATATAGTAAGCACAGACAACAGGGTGATGTGTGGAAACACCTGTGGTCTGGCGGAGCACTTTGACAGTAGTTAGCAATAAACAGAACTGCACTGGTGACTGTGTGTCTTTCGGTTCTTGTTTGCATTGCATCCTGCAAGGTGGTCTACTCACGAGTAAGCCACTGCTTCAACAGAAAGTCCTATAGCCCTTCTACCATCTCATTTAAATGAAGACTTAGCTTGAGTTATAGCAGAGAACACGCCAAGGCCTTGGTATGTCAAATACACAGATTTTGCCAATCTTCTGTGGCAACAGAGTAGGAAGCAGAAACTCTAGAATGGAGCCGGTGTGGTATAGCAGACTCAGATTCAAATGCCAATTCTGCTATGGAAACTTGCTGTGTGTCATGATCCGTTCTCCCTCTGTATCGGACAGCGAAGGCGGAAGCAGCCTACCACATACCCCTGTTAATCCCCCCACTGACAGCAAATGAATGTTTCAGGAGTGGAGGCGTGAGAGCAGCTGTTCATCAGAAGAGGATGAACCAGCTGTTGATCCAGAGTCCTCTGCGGGGCCCTCGAAGTTAGGACTTTCTCAGAGTCCACCCACAGCACCCCAAGCAAACAGTCCTCCCGGTTCACCCACCCCTTTAAAGCAGCATCGCCAACAGTTACGCCTTGAATTAACTGAGCGTAGACTATCAGCTCGACTGGCTGCTCGGCATTTGTAAGTTACTAGCAGGACCAGCTCCCTGTAGCAACATTCCATCAGCATCTGCTTCAGTTCCATGGATTGCTCAGAAAAGCCTACTTTCTGGTAACGACCCTTGGACTTTGCCCCCTGGACCTGCTCTTTGGATTTGTGTTTTGGATTGTGACGACCTGGTGGACTGGTGAGATAGCTTACTGATTCTCAGACTGAATTCTAACCAGTGCCTTGTCAGGTACCTTAAGAGACATTTCTGACCTGTGTTTAACCGGCAGTCAATATCTATCAGCTGCACTCTGTCTTCTGTCCATCCTTGACAGTCAGCCCGTGATACTGTGTGACCCACAGGCGTAGCAAGGGAGGAAAGCGCCTGGTGCACCAGTGTGTCCTCCATCCCCACCCCACCCCGGAACGCCCCACCATGCCCCCGGAATGCCCTTGCCACACTCCCACAGGGACACGCGCCCGGTGCGTCACGCACCCCCCTTTGGCGTGACGCCTCTGGCGTGACCTTCAGCCAGTCACACTCTCTCTTGGCCTCACCTACCTCAAACAGTTGTGTGAGGATAAAATGGAGGAGAGGAGAATGATGTCAGCCACTTTGGAACCCTGCTAGGGAGAAAAGCAGTGTATAAATGAAGTAAATAAATGAATGGGTGTTTTTTCTCTGGTTGATTGACAGCCCTTGCCTACATAAGTTCCCATTCACTTCCTGTCCATATTATCCACTGTCTGTCCGCTCCTTCTAGACATTGATTAAATATCTCCTGTCTCAGACTGAGCTTCTTACACCCCTCACTGTAGCTGACTCTGCCTATTTCATTGGCACATTTGCGACTCTCTGCTCAGAACCTACCACACCAGTTTGGTCACGGAGCAAAATAACAGGGAGCCAAAATGTGGAGGCACTCGCTGATCATAAGGACTTGGCATGTAACTTGGTTTGTAAAGGAGAAGACAAAGCACTACAGCTGGGGCTTTGACAGATGCTTCTCAGTCCGCCTCCATCAACTCAGCATCATGCTATGCTATTGTCGCCCTGGTATTTCTACTTTTAAAGTATGGTGAAACATAGATTACAGGCATCAAAAGGTCAAACAGACAGTGGCAGACACAACAGCAGAGCCCTGGAAAATGGTTGGTGGGAGGGGACATACTAAACCTTAACTCTCTGTGTTTTTAAAGCTGTTTTTCTGCTTGTGGTCCTATTTTTGGTTTTGAGTTGTGATTTGTTTGGGGATTTAGATTTTGGACCAATATACTGTAAACAATTTTTTTGATCTCATGAGTCTTCCAGACTGCAAGTCAAGATTTCCTGACAGTACAAAAACTGCTTATAAAAAAATAATTGGATGGGGAAAATATGAGCTGAGAGTGAGAGGACTGACAGAATTGAAACCACAGGAAGGGTGAACAGTGGCCAAACTCTATCTCAGTCAGAGGTGGAGTGAGGGGAAACTGCGCCTGGGGTGCACACACACACTGTGCCCCTGCTGTGGCATTGCCCCCCCTCCACACCTCCTCTATGCCCCCTCCACGCCCCCCTCACAGCCTGGCCATGCATCCACCGCTGCTCCACCTGGGGCACTACGCCACTGTCCACAGGATCATGTCCACTACCCTCAGCCTGGTTCCTATATATTTATAGCAGCTTCCGTGGAGTTGGCCTAAACAAGTGCAACCCTTTTAATGGGGTCTTTCTCATATTTCATTAGGTGCGCAGTTGCACTTGGCAAGAACAAAGGCCGAGGGAGAGAAAACTGATGCAATCTATAACCTCCAGGGATTTCCTCATTGGAACACAAGTCAGGGCTGTTAATTGTGTCCTTAGTTTGCAAGTCCTTTTATTGCTGCAAAAGTGGATTGCTTGGAGAAGAGGTTTCAGTTGGGGGAAGGCATTCACAATGTGCTTAATGAGTTAGTTAAAAAAACTATGATGGATGATGAAGGGTTCGTTTTTCTTCCGAGCAGAAGAATTCAACCTTTCTACCTTTAAGGAACCTTTTGCTCATTGCTTTTATTTCTGCTGAGGATCCCCTGCATGTCAAAGACGATAGCACAGTGTTGGTTGCAAAAATGTCATAATTTCAGAAAAATTGCCTGCAGGCTGCGAGAGTCAGGGAAGGCAATTGTGTTAGCAGACTCGTCTGAATGCAGTGTTCTCACCCATTAGGCTTTGCACTGGAGGAACTGAGCTGGACATGGTGTAACTAGTGACTTCCTTTGACACACAGCTACTCGGAACCTAGCAAGCAAGCAGGTAGAAAGGAGCTAGTAATACAACTGCGCTCATCTGGGGCCTTGCCCTCATTATCTCATTTAAGGAGTTGTAAGCCGGTATCTGGTCCAAGCCTCGCCTGCCTGAAGGATAATTTAGATTGATGAATATGAATGGCCAGGAAATTATAATTTACATTTCTCTCTACATCTTGAGCATTTAAGTTCTTAGTCCGCTGAGTTTCCTTTCTGTAGTGCACTTCTCTGCCTTGATTAGCTGTGAAAAATGTTGTTTAGAGAATGATAATTACATCAGTGGCTCATTCAGCCCACTCTTTAAAAAAAACCCAGAGATTGCTCAGAGCCCTGTGCTACTTATGAAATCACAGTCACCTTCTTTAAATCTCAGTGCTCCATGGATCTCTCTTCCACCACCTCATCCTTGCAAAATTCCTGAGAGGCAGGTTAAGCTGAGAGAGGTCGACCAGCAGTTTCATGCCAGAGTAAAGATTTAATTCCAGATCTCCTAGTCCAGCACTGTAATCGCTACATCACACTGGCTCTCCATTATTTGAAGGCTTCTCACTAGCTTTATATGCATACAAACCAATGGCTGTCATTCCTCATTCTGGAGGGTAGAAGTCTCCAGAAGAAAAATAACATCAGTACTGGCAACTTTAGAAGACCTCAACATTGGTGTCCTTAACACAGAAAGCTAATGAGATAGTGGGGATGCATATCTGTGCTAATGTGGGTTTTGTTCCTCTTATGGCTCATTCTTATTGGGGTGTAAGGTTGTCAGCTCCAGGTTGCAAAATACTTGGAGATTTTTGGTGTGGAACCACAGGAAGGCAGGGTTTGGGGAAGGGAGGGACTTCAGTGGAGTATAATGCCATAGAGTCCCTTTTCCAAGACAATCATTTTCTCCAGTGGAACTTATCTCTGTTGCCTGGAGATCAGCTAAAATTCTAGGAGACCTCCAGCCACCACTTGAAGGCTGGGAACCCTAGGTAGGACACACTGTACAGTTGATGGGCTACGTGAACTGTTGCTCAGCCCCCTGGATTTTTTGCTATGGAGTCTCTCAGGGTTCCATCTTGTCCCCCATGCAATTTAACATCTACATTAAACCACTGGGAGAGGTCACTCAGGGATTAGGAATAAGGTTCTAGCAATATGGGGATAACATCCAGCTCTGCTTCTCCTGAGTAGCTGAGTCAGGTGGATCTGTGAAAGTCCTGAACAGCTGCCTGGAGATGGTAATGAAACAGATGGTTTCATTACTAGGAAGGATGGTTCTTGAGTATAATGCAACCATTGGAGCATCCTTTGAAAAAACCGACAGGTCCTCCCAGCCGCTGGAGTCAGCATTGAGAACTTTAGCAATCGTTCCCAAGGAAGAACTAAAGCCTGGGCTGGTTTTCTCAGCCTTAAAAACCTTGGTAAGATATCAGATATGGGCGAGCAGCAAGCCTGATAGATGTTAGGTCAGCTTTTAGAACCTCTGGTGTCTAATTCCCACCCCCCAATACTGTTCTGACTAATTTAGTTAGTAATTGATGTGGTCACACCTGTTTTAGGGAGCCACTGAAAGTGTTCTGCTTGGAACATCCTGGAGGAGTCAACCTGAAGTTTGATTACCTTCTCCAGCCACTTTCCTTCTCCCTGAACATGATCCTGTGCCTTCAGGGGTCAGGCAGAGATGCAGTTCTCTAATACCAGCCAGTGGTCACCTCTCTGTGGGGCAATTCAATTCCTAATTGGCACCCTGGGAGAAGGTCACGCAGGGGAGGAATTGGCCTCTCTCCCATCACTATTCCTTTCAGTTCACAAGTAGACTTGGGCTGAGGGTCCCAACTGTGAGAGCCTCATCCTCTGACCATGAAGAGTTGACTCAACATGAGGGGGTAGGGAATACTCCCATATCTGGGTTGACCCCCCCCCCCCATGCCCTTAGAAAGGATTTGGTGTGACAAAAACAAAGGAGGGCATGCAGAAGCAGTATAGATGCCATTTTGGAAGTCCTGTGCTCTACTTTGCTCCCTTCTCAAAGGGCCAGCTGGGCTCACACCCTGCCAATCTCTCATAGCTAGTAGTGCATTCTTGCCAAACAGATAACTCATTCCCTGCAGGGGAGAGCACATATATATGGGGGTGGCAGCAGCTGCCTGTCAGCTTCTTTTCTTCACATTGTTCTTTTCTGTGCATGGGAGGGGCCCCATCCCTGGCCAACAGCTGCCCAATTGCATTGTGGGCCTTGGCCTATTTGTTGTGTTGCACTGGGAAATTGGCGGGAAAAGATGTTGCAGCAGCCATTTTAAAACTTCCTGCTTCTGCTGACATAGTCTCCGAAATGGTGTCTGAGGCAGTGGACTCTGCCCCCAAAGACCAGAAACTGTTCCTGACCCACCCTCTGAGGTTTACCCTGGATGGAATGGAGACTGAACTGCCTCCAGTATGCTGGTTGGTTCAGTCTGGCAGCTCTTTTTGGGTTAGAGAGGTCTGCTGACACTATCCTGTGGCCCAAGAGGTGTCCTTGGAGGGGCAGGGGTTGGGGCCTTCCAGAGCTTCTGGAAGTTTTGTCCTGGCCATTTAATTCTGGCCCTTTGCTGTTCCATCCCCAGCACAAAATCTTCAGTCAGTGTAGATTTTTCCCTTCCTTTTTCCTTTAGGACATGAGGAGAAGAGACCTTTTTGGTAGTCTTCTCCTCTACCATTACTGTTCCTCTTCCTGCATGTAGATAAGGGAGCTTCTGAAGTAGCACCAGTGGCGTAACATCCATTTGGCAGATTGGGCTACTGCCCAGGGCATCAGTCACGTGATGGGGCATGTGAGCAATGGAGTCACGTGCTCTGAGTTTGCCTCGTTACGCCCCTGTCACCAACACATTTGCAGTGGCAAAGGGTAGGAAGGTGCCCCTGATGTATGACATGTTTGTCAAATATTTAATACTGGTGTTTTCTACGTTATTAAGTTATTAAATTATTTCCAAAAACTAAGTTATTGTTGAATTTTCTAAAGCACTTTTCTATTGTATTTTCTAAAGCACTTTTCTAAAGTTATTTTCTAAAGCACTTTTCACAGTAAAAACATTTTAAAAGCATTTTGAGAATGTTGTCTAATTTTTTTATTTCTGCTGTGTGGCATGGCCCATTGCTGTGTTCAGATTTGTGAGTTGGGGCATTTTCTATAATGTGATAATGATTCAGAAATGACCTGGTGCAAAAAAAAAATTTTTTGGTCGTGGTGGGGTGGCCGCCCAAGGGGGGGGGCATCCAACTCAGGTTTTGCCCAGGGCTACAGTTTGCCTCGTTATGCCCCTGAGTAGCACCTGTCTGCACTGCAAGACTATAGAGACTGGAAAAACCGGGGCCCTAGAGTCTGGGAAACACTATAGGGTTGGTCAATACTAAAAAAATTCGGTAAAATTCGGATTTGGGTATTTTGGGGCATAAAATGATTTGTATGCCCGAATCCGAATCATAGCCAATTCGGATATGCCCGAAAATTCGGTAAATCCGAAAAATTCGGGTCCGTTTTATTATTTTTTTGAATTTTTGGTGTTTTTACACGTTTTGGCCTGCAGGGGGTGCAATTTTAAAGCTAGCAGCACTAAACTTTCAGGATATCATCTGGAGACTGTCCTGATGATTCTCCCCAAGTTTGGTGCAGTTTGGTTCAGGGGGGGGCAAAGTTATTGACCCTCAAAAGGGGTGCCCTATCCCCCATTGTTTCCAATGGAAGCTAACAGGAAATGGGGGCTACACTTTTAAGGTCCATAACTTTGAACCCCCTGAACCAAACTTCACCAAACTTGTGGAGTATCATAGGGACAGTACTTGTATGATACCCTGAAATTCTGGTGACAGTAGCTCTAAAACTGCACCCCTCATAGTCACCCAAACAATTTCCCCAGATTCTGTGCTCTGTAGTGGCTGGCTGGCTCCATTGCAGCCAATGGGAAATTTCTGTGGGAAGGCTGTGGAGTGCACATTTCTCATGGTAAACCCACAAAACTTTCAGGGTGTCTTCAGGAGAGTCTCTTCATGACACCATCCAGGTTTGGTGACCGTTGCTTCAAGGGGTTCAATGTTATGGGTAGGGTCCATCTCCCACTGCCCCCACCAGAAATTCCCCATTGACAGCAATGCAGAAGTCACTGCAGAAAAAAGAATCTTGGGCAAATTTTGGGGGGTGCCTGCAGGGGCGCATTTTTTAGACATATCAGCACCAAAATATCAGGGTATCATCAGGAGACTGTCCTGATGACACCCCCCAAGCTTGGTGCAGTTTGGTTTAGGGGGGCCAAAGTTATGGACCCTCAAAATGGTAGCCACCATCTCCTTAGCTCTCATTGGAAACAATGGGGGATAGAGGCCCCCTTTGAGGGTCCATAACTTTGCCCCCCCTGAACCAAACTGCACCAAACTTGGGGGGTGTCATCAGGACAGTCTCCTGATGATACCCTGAAATTTGGTGCCACTAGCGTTAAAAATTGGGTTTTGATGTGTCATCGCTCCTGCTACATGAACCTTGCTGCAGTGAGTGAGCGGTGAAACACGCAATCCAGCATTTTAAAGCTAGTGACACAAACCTTTCAGGGTATCATCAGGAGACTGTCCTGATGATACCCCCAAAGTTTGGTGCAGTTTGGTTCAGGGGAGCCAAAGTTATGGACTCTCAAAGGTGTAGCCCCCATCCCCTATCAGCTACCACTGGAAACAATGGGGGATAGTTGCACCCCTTTTGAGGGTCCATACCTGAACCAAACTGCACCAAACTTGGTGGGCAACATCGGGACAGTCACCTGATGATACCCTGATAATTTGGTGCTGATACATCTCAAAATGCGTCCCCTGCAGGCACCCCCAGAAATTTGCCCAAGATTCTTTGTTCTTCAGTGACTTAGCTGTATTGCTGTCAATGGGGAATTTTTGGTAGAGGGCTGTGAGGTGCACATTTCTGAAGGTATGGTCACAAAACTTTCAGGGTATCTTCAGGAGAGTCTCTGAATGACACCATCCAGGTTTGGGGAATTTTGCTTCAGGGGGTTTAATTCTATGGGACACCAAAAGGGTAGGGTCCATCTCCCACTGCCCCCTGAAGTAAAGTTCCCCAAACCTGGATGGTGTCATCCAGAGACTCTCCTGAAGATACCTTGAAAGTTTTGTGGGTTTACCATGAAAAATGTGCACTCCACAGCCCTCTATCAGAATTTCCCTATTGACAGCAATGCAGCTAAGTCACTGCAGAACAAAGAATCTTGTGCAAATTTCTGGGGGTGCCTGCAGGGGGTGCATTTGTAGATGTATCGGTACCAATATTTCAGTGTATCATTAGGAGACTGTCCTGATGATACCCTCCAAGTTTGGTGCAGTTTGGTTCAGGGGGGCCAAAGTTATGGACCCTCAAAAGGGTAGCCCTCATCTCCTTAGTTCCCATTGGAAAGAATGGGAGATAGGGACACCCCTTTTGGGGGTCCATAACTTTGGCCCCCCTAAACCAAACCTCACCAAACTTGGAGGGTATCATAAGGACAGTCTCCTGATGATACCCTGAAATTTTGGTGCTGATATGTTTAAAAATGCGCCCCCTGCAAGCCGAAACGTGAAAAAAACCCCCAAAAATAAAAACGCAATTCGGCTGGTGATCCGAATCCCATGGATTCGGATCTGTTAGGATTCGGACAGTTCAGATTCGGCCCCTCCTCGTCCGAATCCGTCCGAATCAGTGCACATTCGGTAAAAATTCGGATTTGGACTGGCCGAATCTCCAACCCTAAAACACTATACAAATTTACATGGCCCTGCCACCAGGGGTGTGACCTAACCAGCCTGGATGGCTGAAGCCCCACTGAAGGAGAACCCAGGCCCAGGCCCCAAAATCTCCACTTATGAAGGACCAAACACTATGTACATGATGGAAAGATCTCTGCCTGAGTCTCTGGAAAGCTGCTTCCACTCTGAATAGTAGCGGAGTTACAAGGAGGCTGGGGGTACGCGTTGCACTGGGCGCATGCCTGGGGGGAGTGAAAATCACTCCCGATCCCAACCCCTTCCCCACTCACCCCGTGCCCCCTCAGCAGGCCTGGCCCTGCCCCACCAGCCTGGTCCATTTTCAGCTGGCAGAAAGCTGCTTTCTGCCAGCCGGAAAAGGTAGGGCGGGCGGGGGTGAAGCTGTGGGGGAGGGGCCACAGGGGGTTGAAAACACGGAGTGCACCCCGGGCACACTCCTGCCCAGCTAAGCTTTTGGACAATGCTGACCTTGATGGACATAAGGTAACTTCATGTGTGTATGTTCATGGGTGAGTAACACCTATTGTTTCAAAACAGAATGCTTGTTTTGATATCTATTAAAATATCTCTGTCCCTAGACTGGAGATAATGCAACATATGTGGCTATGGCTATTGATGTGGAGTGGGCCGATTTTTCTCCGTTTACTGAGCCTAGTTGATAGAAGCTGGTAGGCTTGTTCCTGTGGAACACGCAGACTGAGTCATCGTATTCCTTTGATTTTAATTGCCTTTCTCATTTGCCGCATTGTTTCTCATGTGAAAGAAGCATCAGGAGGCTGCTTTGAGCACAATTTGCTGAACAAAGCAGCGTTGCCCCCTCAAGTCCCCACGGTGCTCTCTTTTGCAGGAAATGTCCTCAGAATTAATTACTATACCAAAGATGTTCTCATGGCAAAATGGAAATATTTTTCCCTCCAGTGCGCATTTGTTTTAAATTGAGAAAGCCAAGCAGAGGCTAAAAATAGGGCCCTTCAAGCTGTTGCCCATGCGATTGTGGGCAATAGATTTGTTACATAACAGGGGCTGCGTTATGTGGGAAAGAGCTGCATTCAACAAAGCCAGAAAGAGACCTTATCTGCTCAGGGATGGGTGCCTTGCTGACAATGTTCAGTTTAATACTAGAGTCCCAAAAGACAGATTTGTGGTCCAACCCACAAAACACGGAGAGCAAGAAAGATCAAGATTTGGACTCTATATAAAAGAATTTATATGTATAAACTAGAAGGGGAGTTTGAAACAACTAGTAGAAAGTTGTCTGTGCAGTCTTACCAAACATTTATATAGTGTACTTCCAAGTGACCATGCCACTCACATTTTATTATTTTGGCAGCAGTCCTTTAAAAGGTCCAGCAAGGGCAGGGGGCGGGGGGTCAGCATTATTATTCTTCCTATGAGTACAAATGGGTGAGGAGCAAAGTTAACAGTTTGGCTATTGGCTGCATTGGGGGCCTCCCAGCTCACACACTTAGCCAGGGCTGCAGGTGGGATGGGGGTGGGGCTGGAATTCCAGGGCCCAAGTCAGTTTCAGAGCCCAGTAAAGCTAGATTTAATGAATGTATTTTAGTGCATTTCTGCACTGCAGCCATTACGAAGGAAGAGAACAGGAAACAGGCAGACCCTCTTTCTGGTTGGTCCTGTTTGTCGCCTTTTTCAGCAGTGATTTATAAAGACAGCTCTTCATGGCTGCAAACATTTATGCTGCTGTGACCCAACAAACCTCTTATTTTATTCTTATGAAAGATACAGGGCATGTAAGTAATTTTATCCTCATTTTTGCAGCGGGTTTAAAAATATTATTCAGTGATCCCACAGCTTCCTCTCAATCTTTAAGTATGGAACAGAATTATTGAAGTATGTGGGAATAAAGGAGATTACAGATTTTTAATATTGAGATAAGGCACTCTGTACATGCTCCAAAATATTTTTCTGCCACAATGCAGCTAGTGCTGAAAATAAACTCTTGGGCGAAATTCTAGTTAGATCTTTGCACAAACTAACTACAAAAGACAGGTTCCAAAGGAGTGACCATGGTAGTCTGTTGCGACGACTCATAAAGGTACCTTGTGCTTACCTGCCTCCTCTTCCTGGACAAGGAAATTGATTTCTCACATCACCCCAATCCCCCCCCCCCATTAAGCATTCTGTGAGTATAGGTTTTTTTCCTAGTAGATATATTTTCAAGTCTTTTTGTAGTTAGTATTGTTAGAGATAGAGGCTAATGTCTCACCAAATTCAACTGGGCTTTTTCCCAGTTAATAATTATTATTTTATCCATGGTAACAGAAAGCCAATGATTTGTTTTGTTATGATATTTATTTTGGATCAGAATAGAAGGAAAAGGGGTAGATGGTATTTTTGTCCAGGGGTCCATGGTGGCTTTTGTCAGCCATGCTTTTGTTGCTAAATTTATTTATTTATTTATTAGATTTATAGGCCACCTCACCCCCGAAGGGCTCAAGGCGGCTCACAATACAGCTGTTCCAATAACAGCACGTAAAATACATCACTAAAACTAACCACATTAAAACAAATTTCCATAGCAGCAATTTCTTAAAATTTAAACAGCAAAGTTAAGAGCAAGCAAAATTAAAGACAGGCGCCTGATTACACTGGCCTTGCTGACACAGCTGCTTGTGTCCAGTGTGAACTTCTACTGCTCAGCCTTAAGCAAGCATTCTCTCTTCAGCAAGTTTAGTCCATTCTTTGTCAGTTGTAAATCTCAGACTTTGATCCAGAACCAGGGTCCCAGATTTCTGGCATCGCGCTATTGTATAGCTCTACTCAACGTCTTCCTTTCTACTGCTGTTCTGTTTCTACACCACTGTAAAGAGGGAAGGGAGTGCAAACCTTAGATCCAGGAGTTAGCAAATGCGTAGTGGCAATGGGACATCTGGGGGGGCTTGCCCCGGCCGCCGCCATTGCCGTCACGTGTCGGTGGTGGGGCTGGGGTGTTTCGGGGCGTTTCTGGGTCGGGGCAGAGCAGGGGCGGGAGGGGGCACATGGGCAGCAGTTCTCCCTCCCTTCGTCACTGGGAGTTAGTTAAGAAAATATGGTGGGTTCTTTTTTCCACCTTTGGGGAACATGTATCTAAGAAAAGAAATTTTGGGTAAATAGTCATTCACTATTAAGTCTATAACCAAAGTAGAGATCAACTTCACCGCACTGATGTATTTATTTAACATAGTTAAAACATGAAAATAGAATTTTGATAAATTGATACTATATATGGTTATGGCAGCTAGATTGTTATACGACCAAACCTGGAAAGTTTGGAGAATACCCTCATCGGAGGATTGGCTGATTAAATTACATGACTTGGCTGAAATGGATAAACTATCATCTTTGCTGAGAAACCAGCTCTGGGATTTTTTTAACAGAGATTTGGAAACCATTAATAAGCTTTCTAAAAGTAAGATATCCCCATATACCAACTGCAGATTTTGAATTGTAGGCGATATGAGAAAAGAAAGTTGGAAACTGCATTTTGTATAGTTTATGTAAGCTAAATAATACCATATTGATTTTTTTGCATGTCTTCTTTTAATTAACTGTTCTCCCATATGTAATTTCCAATACATGAAAAGAATTTAAAATGGACTATATTTTCTCTATGGTAATAACTTCTCAGTGGCCTTTGATCATTTTTTGAATGAGTTATTCCTGGACAAAAGTTGGAACAAAATGTATAACTGTGGAAATCATATTGTTGATGGGTATTAGTTTATGTAGATCTTAGGATTTCATTTAATATGTATTCAAAAAGGAGCTTATTAAAAAAGAGAGAGAGTACACGAAGCAACAAAAGAGGCTGCTCTGTCGAGTGAGGGGTTGAGGTCCGCTGCCTTCTCACTCAATCCAGCATGTCTGTATTCTTCACTTGAGGGTCATACGAAATACAAAGGAGAGCACCCTATAAATAGCATCGTCTGAACTTCTGCCAGTGTATTTTGAGACTTCATAAATGATAGGGTGAGCCAGGGGCTCTACCTGCTCCATAATTGGTGGGTTACAAGGCAATAAAGCCCGGCGCCTTGTGTTAAGATCTGAGGGATTCTCAGGTTGTGGCATCTAGAGTTTTCACCAGTTTAACATTCCAGCTAAGACCCAGTGTTGCTGTGTGAAGAATCTGAGCCTGAGTTGTGTACCACAGGGACTGTCACCACACCACACCCCTCAGTTTGGCCAGGTTTTAAATTTCAGTGTTGACAGTAATTTCCAAAGCTGAAAAGTGAGTGGCTCTCTGCATTCAAGTACATGACTGAAGTAGGACTGCACAATTTGTGACACACAAAGCTGAATGTATCCCGCCAGCCATGATATGTAGCCTGTTAACTGTTTAACAGCCCCCTCCACCTTTGCTATTCTGACAGGCAGCAAACACAGAAGGGTTATTTGACTCCTGGGCCTGGGTAGTTGTGTGGGTTTGCGTTCAAAGGTCATTGAGTCGCAAGTATTAATCCTTTGCCTAAGAGAAGTTGTGTACAATGAATACAAGCAGCCCAGATTGTTGCTGGTTTCTCATGTAATGTCATCTGCTCCTGGTGCAGCACAGTAATTGTGTAAATGATCACAAACGCACTTGATAATCTCAGGACTTGATTTGACAATACAACAATCTGTGAATGGATCTGCAGTGTGTTTTTGCTTGTTTCATACATATATGAAGCTGCTTTACTATGGGCCAACCCATTAGTTTTTAAAGGTAATTGTTGTCTGTCAGCCATACTACAGGGCCTCAGCAAGAAATCTTTTCATCAACTATTACCTGCTCCTTTTAACAGGAGTTGCTGAGGATTGAACCTTCGACCTTCTGCATGCAAAGCAGATGTTCTACTGTTGAGTCACAGCCACTCTCCATTAGGGTAAATGACAGCTCTAATTCAGATCAGTGTTGTGGAACTGAAAGGGTTGTTGTTTTGAGGAAAAAAACCTCTTTCCTCTTGTGCCATTATCTGACTTCCAGTGGATCACCAGAGCTGCAGTTTGCCTCAATGGAGGGAAACAGTATGGTTTTCCCCAATTGCTCCATGGGAAAAGTTGAGGAAAATGTATGGAGGTGGAGAGTTATATAGACCCATAAGTCTCAGTGCAAAGAAAATCCCTACAGCTGCTATTTAACATGAATAAAAATAAGCTGGAGATGTGTCTCTCAGTCCCAGTATGTCATCCTCTCTTATTGTCAATCACAATTCCCAACCTTTTCAGTATGATAACACACAAATTCAAATTTACTTGGTATAAAGCAGAGGTGTCCAGCATAGTGGGGTCAGAAGCCATGGTGCCACCAATAGCTTTTCTGGTGCCTTCCAGGTGTCTTTAGGAAGTTGGTAGGCCATGCAGGACTTTTGCCCAGCAAAGCTTCTGATTAAGTATTGGAGATTTGATTGGCTATGCAGATTTTTAAAAAATGTTGCAGCTGCCACCATAGCACAAGGATCTGCATAATGTTGCTGAAGTTAAGCTGTGCTAATCATTTTGTGACTGCCATTTTGTTGCTGCACCCACTATGCCGTGTCAGAATTCCAAATGTGCCCATAGGTTGAAAGCCTGAGGCCCCTGGTATGGAGACCTATGCAAGGTTGGCTCAAGGTTGTTGGTTCCCGAGAGGAATATGACCTTGGCACCCCTTTAGTTCAGTAATCCATTTTCTACAATGACTAACTAGTTGTTTTTGAGAAACCAGCAAATATCCTACAAAGGGCACAGCTGCCCCTACTATGCCCCCAAGCAAGTAACAGCCTGATTGCAGCCTTTTATGTGGATGCTATATTCCTAACTTTAATCACCATCTCCTTCTCTATTATTCACTCTAACCTCCCCCCCAGATGCTCACTCACTCTAGTGACCATCAGTACACATGTTACTTGATTGATGCGTATATGCCATGAAGAAACGATACCAATTAATGTACCCCATGGATGATACTGTTTCCAGGGTCAGCTCTTAGCTTCCAAAATACAAAAGAGAGCAATGTCAAGGACAGCGCCAGCTATTAGGAGGGCTGGCCCAAGACCTACCTTCAGAGGCTTCTACATCCACTTTTGGGTCCAAACCCACAGGTTGGGAAACACTGACCTAGCTAAATATATCTTTTAGGGCTGCTTCTTGAAACACCAAGAGGAAAATGAGTTTTGTGGACTTTACTGCTTCTTTGTCCACTGCTTAAGTACTGTCAGAATTGTCTTATGGTTGCCAACTTTGGATTGGAAGATTCCTGGAGATTTGAGCGCAGAGCCTGGGGAGCATGGAGGTTGGGGGTGAACCTACCCTCCAGAGCTGCCATTTTCTTCAGGGAGCTGATTTTTGTAATCTGAAGATCAGTTGTAATTCTGGGAGAACACTTTGCTCCATCTGAAGATTGGCAAACTTAATTGTCCCTCTTTATACAATGGGTTTGTCTTAAGTTATTATCATATTAAAGCAAAGGAGAGCATCCTCTTCAGATGTTCACTAGATCAACCATATTGTTTAAAATGATTCTGCACCATAAGAAAGGGAGATACTAACTCCATGGTGCCGAACCTTTGGCACTCCAGATGTTATGGACTACAAATCCCAATTGGCCATGCTGGCAAGGGCTGATGGGAATTGTAGTCCATAACATCTGGAGTGCCAAAGATTCGCCACCACTGCATCTTCTGACTGGGCCGCTCTGCTAGATGTTGCTGCTGGTACCTCATCTCCTGTCCCCGGGGGATTTGTTAGAGCTTTGGGAGAGTGATTTAAAGTAAACGTTTGGTTGATAACCTTCCTTGTTCTCCTAGTCTGTATGTACATGTGGTATTATTTTGTGTTCTGTTTCTTTTGCAGCTTTCCCTTCACTACCCTGCTGCTGCATACCTGGCACCTCACAGCTGCGATGACACTTCCTTTAATTTCTTTTCCCACCAACTCAGTTCAGCAAATGTGTCTCTGAGGCCAAGGGAATTGCTTTCTTTGCTTTGGGGGAGGAGTGCAGCTGTTCCTCTCTTCCTTCCTGTAGCTGCCTTGTGATGTCTCATGGACCCAGATCTCTGACCTCTTTTGAAACTGATAACAAGCTTAGCAACTCTCCCGCCCCCCAGCATTGGCTTGCTTAAAAGCAGGAGGGCCACAGGATCCTAATCCAGCCTAATAAAAAAGCAAAGCAGAACAAATCTCACGACAATAATTATAGTACTGCAGAGCCTTCCCTGCAGATGGGATAGAGGGCATGCAAATCAAATTTGCGGATGACACCAAATAAGGAGGGGTAGCTAATTGCAGGGTCAGAATTCAAAATAACCTTGACAGATTAGAGATCTAGGCCAAACTAACAAAATGAATTTCAACACGGAGAAATGTAAGATATTACACTTAGGAAGAAAAAAATGAATGCACAAATATAAGATGAGTGATATTTGGCTTGAACTCAAGACGAACATGAGTCAACAGTATGATTCTGGGCTACATCAATATGAGTGTAGTGTCTCAATCGAGGGACATAATAGTACTACTCTATTCTGAGTTGGTCAGATCTCACTTGAAATACTGTGTCCAGTTCTGGGCACCACAATTCAATAATGATATTTAAAAGCTAGAGCAGTGATGGCAAACTTTTTCAAGACCGAGTGCCCAAATTGCAACCCAAAACCCACTTATTTATTTTACTTATTTAAAGTGCCAACACGGCAATTTAACCTGAATACTGAGATTTTAGTTTAGAAAAAATGGTTGACTCCAAGGCATGAGTTACTCGGGAGTAAGCTTGGTGGTAGTCGGTGGCTTTGCTTTGAAGCAACCGTGCAACTCTTCCAATGGGTGAATCACAACCCTAGGAAGGTTTACTCAGAAGCAAGCCCCATTGCCAGCAAACGAGCTTACTCCCAGGTAAAGGATTGTGCTTTAGTTCTTCACATGAAAATCAGTGGGGTTTAACAGCGCTTAACAGGGTTACCTACACTGCTTCCCAAACTAGGTCTTAGGTTTAATGCTAATAATCAAGCCCAGCAGCCCAGGCCAGCCTAGATGTGTGTGGGGGAGGGGTGATTCCCCCCCCCCCACATGATGAACTCTATTTGCGCGTGCCCACAGAGAGGGCTCTGAGTGCCACATCTGGTACCCATGCCATAGGTTCACCACCACTGAGCTAGAGCATGTCCAGAGGAGGATGACCAAAAAGATAGAAGGTCTGGAATCCATGCCCTATGAAGGGAGACTTAGGGAGCTGGGTATGTTTGTTCTGGAGAAGAGAAGGTTAAAGGGTTACATGATAGCCATGTTTAAATATTTGGATGTCATATTGATGTGGGAACAAGCTTGTTTTGTGATGCTTTAGAGACTAGGAGAAGAAGCAATGGATTTAAACTATGGGAAAAGAGATTCTACTAAACATTAGGAAGAACTTCTTGACAGTAAGAGCGGTTCAACAGTGGAATATGCTGCCTTGAAGGGTGGTGGACTCTCCGTTTTTTGGAGGTTTCTAAACAGAGGCTGGATGGCCATCTGTTGGGAGTGCTCTAATCAGTGGCGTAGCTATGGAAAATGGAGCCCAGGGGACACTCCACATTTTCTGCCCCCCATGGGCCCCCTGCCCCCCACCTCCCATTTACCTTATCCAGCAGCCGGGCCTGGTGGGGCAAGGGGGAAAGGAGGGGCGTGTGTGGGGGCGCGACGTCTCCAGAGAGACGGAGAGTATGCCCACGGTCCACCAGGCCAGCCAACAGGCACAGGCCTCACCCCGGGTGGCACGTACACATCGCACCCAGGCCCAGCTATGCCCTTCCTGCTTCCTGGAAGTGTTGGGGGTGATTTTCTGTCCCCCCCATGTGTTGCCAGGGGCAAATGTCCCCACATGTCCCTGTTGCAGTCCCCACATGTCCCTATCCCTGTTCTGTCCCCCCCATGTGTTGCCAGGGGCAAATGTCCCCACATGTCCCTGTTGCAGCTATGCCTATGATTGTGTGTCCTGCACACCAGGAGGTTGGACTGGACGGCCCTTGTGGTCTCTTCCAACTCTATGATTCTATGATCACTCCAGCTTTTCTTTTAATTTTGAAAATTTCCCTACCCCTATCTCATCGCCTTTCAGAAACAAGTCTATTATATAGAACTCTGGGTAAGTTTATTCTCCTGCTTATGTGAGCCAGGCTGTAATGCTCTATTCTTTGGCACGATAGGAGTTGATAACCTCATAGTAGGTTTTTTTGGTGTGTCATTCATTATTATTGCTTCAATTGAAGTGTGTGGTTTGAATTGTACCATAGCTTGGATTGTTAAAAGCAATTCTGGGCGAGCATTCTGAATCAGCTTGAGCCTGACCCACAGTGCAATTACAGTTGTTCACTCCTTCACGCACAACTCTGTAGAAGTTCAGGCGGAATTGCACTGCAAGAAAGATCATTGGATTTTGAGGCCTACGCGGTTGTCTGGTGCGCCTTGAGCAGCGTTTCCTGTCCAATCCATCTTGTAATGCATGGGAGCTTGGCAAAAGTAGACTAGTGCTCCTTTTCAGCACTGATCTGTACTATGTGTGTTTTGGAAACCTAGAACAGCAGTTCGCAACCTTTTTGGTATGGTGACCCATAAATCTAAATTTACACAGTATAGTAACACATCCAAGGCTGGCCAAAGGCTGTTCGTGTCTGAGGCAACCTATTTCCTTGACACCCATCTAGTTCAGCATTTCATTTTCTATAGAGGCTAACCAGATGTTCTTCACAAAACAACAAACATCACATAAAGGGTAAGTGACATTCTGACATATACAGCCTTTGCATATGGAGGTTACATGGCACCCTTTAAACACGCTCTCCCTCTCCATTACTCCCTCTAAGAAATTCACTCTAGTAACCATCAGAACGTATTTTTTTGGTTAACATGCATATGACAGCAAAGAGAAAATACCAATTACTGCATGACATGGAGCAGTGTTTCCCAATCTTTTTGACGTTGCAGAATCCTTGCCCTCACTCTTCATATCTCATGGTATCCTGTGGGTGGTATGCCCCTGCCATCCACCCCCACTTCCCCTCCCAGTGCCCCTGCTTGCCACTCCCCCCAGAGGCATATCTAGGAAAAATGGAGCCCATGGCAAAATCTGAGTTTTCCGCCCCCAGGCTCCATTTTCCCTAGATACGGGGGTGGGGGGGGAGAGAGAGTGAACTGTATGCTGACCTCACAGAGGAGTGCCCAGGTCTACCGCTGGGCAGGCCAGAAAGGGCCCAGGTCTACTGGTGGGCAGGCTGGGAGGGGTTCAGTCAGCTTGCTGGCACAGGCTCTGGAAGGTCAGCGGCTCATAGGGCCCAGCCTGCCCCCTGCGAGCACCCTTGTCCTGCCTTGTGACCTTCACAATGCACACATGGAGATTTTCAGATTGATAGGCTGACAGGGAGGCCTGGGGGGGGGCAGAGGCCGTGATTGCTGCTGCTGGCTTGATTGGTACCGTGTGGGGGGCGATTCTGCAAAAGGAGGGGGGCCAGTAGCATTGTCGTGGTATCCCTGGAATGTGGTATCTCAGGGTACTGCGGAATCACGGTTGGGAATCACTGACATGGAGTACACTGTTTCCAGGGTCAAATCCGGGTTTCCAAAATACAAAAGAGGGCAACAGAAAGGGCTGCACCAACCATTAGGGAAGGCTGGCTCACAACCCATTTTCATAGGCTTCGTGATCCACTTTTGACCTGAACCTACATGTTGAGAAACACTGACCTAGAAAACAGCAGTACTCCTGGCTTTAATCTGGAATTGGCAAACTTGGTGGTTTGATATCAAAATCCAAATTAGACACAGATCCACTCAACTGAACAGATGTGAGGAGATCAGAATTATTGCATGGACTGAGGAAAAACAGCAGGCAAGGAATCAAGCATACTTGTTACAATGTTTTTGATACTGCTTATGGACTTTGAAGAATTACTAGTGGGAACTCACTCCGACTGGAATTACTTCTGAAGAAGCAATCAAGGGCCCAGTATGCATGGCGAGCCTACCGTGACCAGAAGGAACATTCAGTCCTCAGTCTTTCGTTGAGGGCATGTTTGCTGTTATTATCCATTGCTCTGTTTCCCTACACTTCTCTCACCCTGTCTGCAGTGGGGCAGGCATTACCCTTTACCCTTGGGTTCAGTGCATTTGTTATGGCGAGACTGAATGGCATCATGTTCGCTGGGTTGATAGCACTGCCCTGCATAGGCCAGCCCAGCTACATGCATATTCCCGTCGCATGTGGTCAGATACCCCCCTCCCCCCTCCAGAAAAAAAAAACCTCATCTTAGTAGTTCAATAGCTAGAATAATTCAAATATGCAGCTGGGTATATTGAAATTTATATTGAAATTTCATTATTGAAATTTTGGCCAAGGGTGTGTGTGTGCTGTTTTCACCAACCACAGCAGGAGAAATCCTCTTGCAATAATGTTGGTGCTTTTTTGGAGGGAGGGGGACACTTCCTTCATGATACTGGGGGTGAGGGGAGACACAGCCCCAATCTAATGATCCTACTGCAGCTTGCCATTCATAATTCATCCTACCGGCATTCCCTCCAAGCCTGTTGATAACTGCAGTGACTAGTGGATGAGAGAAGGTGAAGAAAATGGCCTATCTGCCATTTAGAACCAAACGTCATGTTTTCAGATTCAAGAAAAGGTAGCAATTTTGCAATGATTCTCTGCTTTCATCAGTATTGTGCTATAATAAATAATAAATATTGAAATAATAACAGATCTGAAAAGATTCTTTGCCCACTGTTTGTCCATTGTTTCCATCCTTTGGCGGGGGGCGGGGAGAGAAAGGGAGCAGTGATGATGGGACCTGGACCACCATTAACAGTGTGACCCACCTTTTGGCAAACTCTCCCAATCCCCAATCCCCCCCCCCCCTTTCCCTACAGGCTACCAATGTGTTCTGTTTAACACAAACTACTTAGTCTCGAGTCTGTCCAAGCAGACAGCGCTAACTATAATCTTTATGTGTCTAAATGCTACCCATCTGGGTCAGAAAACAGTTGGCCTGTCGTGGGGGAGCGATTGAGGGAGGAGGGAGGAGGCAGCTGCAGGGAAGGGGGAAGGGGAAAGGCATGTATGGGAGTTTGAGGGAATGAGAGGGGGTGAAGCTAGGTAGGATGGCGGTTGGCTGAGGGGAGATGTCTGGGTCAAAGCTGTGCTTACTGGCAAATCACCATTGCTCTAGCAGCTAAGAAAATTAAACTCACACTTAAAATGGGGTTGCTTGGTCGGTGTGGGGAAACTGGAAAGTGAGGGCGGGGCTCGGGGAAATACGTTTGTACAAGAAATCTTGCCCTGACAGTCATTCACCCTTGCCTCAAGGCAGAGACCTGTACATAGTTGGCCTTAGGATCATGCTGCAGAGAGATTGCATGCAGCTACTTGAAATATTACAGCTTCACTGGCCCATTTACACCGACACACATTTGGAGTTTTCATTATTAGTATGCATAAATGAAAATCAATTCAGCTGAAGCAAGGAAAGGATGAAAGAAAGAGCGACTAACCACTAGGATTTAAAAAGTCATTTTCTCAGCTTCAAAGGCTAGTAAGAACATTATGAAATATAATCACATTGCAGGGAGTATGTCTTGGAACATGTAATTCCACCCTGAAGTTCCTATTCTTAGTTTCACTATTCCTTCAGGGGAGGTTGAAGGGAGGCTTCAAAGGAAACTGGCGTGACTCATTTGTGCCACCAAGTCTCAGTGTATGAATGCAGGCAGAAGGGAAGCGTGGCTGATGTTGTTACATGTGCAGGGCTCCGATTATGACTCAGCAGATGCCCCCAAGCTCTGATGGCTCTTTCTCTTAGGAGTTTTTCTTCCTTTGGGAGCACAATTAAATGAAAATTTGTGCCCAAAAGCCAAATCAAAGCTGCACAATATCTAGGGACCCTACCTGCTGTTTTCCTGAAACAGTTTGCTAAACTGAAGCAACCCAAGCTGCATAGAGAGTTTACCATTTGTTTCTCAATGCAATGGGAGAATAAGCGACTGTCAACTACAGGGCTCAAGACAAAAGTCACACAGGGTCCACACTGAGACATGATCCCACCTCGTAATACAATCTCATGGGTCATGAAAGGGGGCGGGGAAAGGCCTATTTCATTTCTGGAAGAACATAAATAGATCATACCATGGTATTAAGCTTACAATTCAGAAAATGGAGCATGTGAACAAATTACTTCAGTATTCCTTCTGTATTTTTTTCTGACATGCAACAGTCCTGGATGGGTGTGTGTATGTGTGTACTATTTGGCCCTGACAGGAAATCCACATGTACACATGGGAGTTCCCCAGTTAGCCAAATGATCCTCCAGGACTGTTTCAGGTCAGGAAAACTGAGGTGATGGTAGTGAAACCCTTTCTCCATTGCACACCACAGTCACAATATGAATCTGTCATTGCAGCAGCCATGAGAACTGAGCAGGACATGCTGCAAGTCAGGTGTGACTGCTATACTGTCAGGATTCAGAATAGGGTTGCCAGACCCAACCTTGGTACTCTGTAGTGTGCGAACTAGTGAATCACCCATTTGTTGGAAGTGAAGGACTGTGTGCTGTTTCTTGGACTCCAAAGGAGGATTATAGAGAACATAAAGAGTCAAAGGGATAGATAGGTAGGACCTGTGCATCCTTTCCTTCCTATTGCTCTGATGCTATCCTTTGGATGTGCAGTTGCCGCTTGGGTTGGGCAATCTTCCTTTCTTCTGACAATCTCCCTTTCTTCTTTCAATCTTCCCTTCTTCCTCATCTTGCTACCAGGACAGTAGGAGACCCTTTCTGCATCTCCATCCCTTGTAACTAGTTAGATGCAATTAGAATCCTATTTCTATTCTATCAGATCTATGGTTTACCAGTGTATGGGACAAAATGCTTATTATGAATATCTGCCCAGCAGCTACAAGACAACATGTTTTAAATAATAGTCACCTGTTGTTACATTTTTGAAAGTATAACTTACCTTCTTCAAAAAGACAGCTAAATTTATTTGCATTTAATGTTTATGAACAGTGAATATTGGTAAGCAAGACACCTCCCCCAACCCTTTTTTATTTTCCTCCCATTTTTCTTCTTCCCCTATTTAAAAAGCTATTTGGACGCTGATTGTTGTTGTTTGGTGTTTGCTTACTGCTGTTCAAAGAGATTAAAAATAAATGGGGAAAATTTTTTAAATGAAACAACCTGGGTGGTATAAACATTTTTAATTGCACAGTGGCTTAATAACAGCTCTCTGCTTACCATTTATTGGGTTGCAAACAACCAAGCAGTCATTACAGCAGTTTGAGTGAGGAATTCTCTGCAACTCTGCAGGCCTTTTGGTTCCTACTAGACCTGTTAATATGCAGGTTCCATTGGTGCTTTTGACAAGTCCTTGCCTACTCTGAAAGGTGCACCCCCCTCTCTCTCTAAGTCTCTCTCAACCCCCCTCCCCCTTACTTCTGATTGTTGACGGCCACTGCAATCTGTGCTAGAGTACATTTTTTTTAGTATTGGGAAGGATTTGGTACAGCTCAACTGTGAGAGAAAATAACTGTCAGCGCTTCAGTAAGAGAACACAATGCCAAGTATCCTAGGAACATGTTGTGCTCATAATTCTTTTTTTAAAAAAAATCAAAGGTACCTTTTCTAATGAAAAAAAAAGGCACCAGTTCAAACATGAAGGAAAAGTGAGAGATTTGAAACAGGTCAAATCTGAATTCAGGTATTTCTAAGAGATGATTCCTAGTACAGTATGCCTACAGACAGCATTGAGCGAGGCAAGTGGCATCATTAGACTGTGCTGGCACAGACTATTACTGATCTGCACTAGCAGTGTCAGTCTCCAGGTGGGACCTGGGGATTCCAAGAAATTACATCTAGAATACAGAGATCACTGGAGAAAAGGGATGTTTTGGAGGGTAGACTGTATGGCATTGTACCCCACTGAGGTAATTGTCCTCTCCATTCTCATTTTCCAAATTTCCAGAAGTTTCCAAACCTGAATCTTGCAACCCCCCCCCCCCCCCCCCCGGCCCCACAGGTGGCCAGGAGTCACTGGCAACCCTAGCCTGCTCACAGGAGTGCTGAAGTAGCCTCAGAGCGCAGGCTCTACCTTTTGCACAGGGCACTGCTGTCTGCCTCAGTTGGCAGATTCCTTGGTCTCATTGAAGCACAGTAAATTATTACATGCTTTTCACTACAGGGGCACCCATTAGATTTCCTGCCTCCAGAACCAAAATGTCTTTTGATCCATTCTTAAAGACTACACCAACATGAAAGGAAATAACTAATGCTACTCCCCTCTGATCCTACTCAGTAGTGGTAGTTAATATGTTCATGGGTGTTGCCCCTCTAGCCAACTGTAGGCCCTTTTCCCTTATGGTGCAACAAGACACTTCCTCTTCCACTGCTGCAGCTCCTCCTTCCCCTTACTATCCCCACCATATACTGCACACTTCCAAACACCTTGTGAGGGACAGCTGTGAGAAAAAAATTCAGTCTTTGTAGTGTCACAGATTGACAGCAGGAGAAACTGTTTCACCTTAGGAAGGGTTGGCAGTTATAGAGATGAACTGGTGGTTGTAGAAACATGTTGGGAATTTTTTATTATTATTCCAGACCTACATATTTTCACATTGTGTGGAAGAAATAAGGAATCCCTCTCATATGAGTCACATCTAACCATTGGCTACTGTGTTCTAGCAAGCTTCTGCAGTTATAGGCCAGAATCCAGATTGACTAGGACCTTCTTCACATGTTTGTGTGTGTGTGTGTTTGGGGGGATTGAAAAGATCTGGTGTGTGTGTGTGCATGTGCACGCGTGCATGCACACACATGATGCACCAGCCAGACAGCATCAACAACCATGTATCTATCTGCTTCTGTCAAGGGGGTGGTAGATGCCACGCACTGTTGTTTCCAAGTTAGGTCACACATCATTCTGTTTTTGTTTTCTTTATCAGTATCGGCACAATTTCTTTCGCCTGTATGTTCTCTAGAGATGTATTAAAGTAGAATAAATCTTGACGTGTAAGAGACTGACTGGATTCCTACCTGAATGCTTTTCTGGAGTGCCAGTGTTACCAAACAGCTGCATTTGAAGCTCCTCCTGGCATCAGACAGGTCAGAGGAAATAATGACCAGGAGATGGTGGAGGTGAGTGACAAAAGGGAAAGGTCACTCAGAGAGTTGGGGAGCTGTGAGATATCCCTCCTGAGGAGGTTTGGTTTCTCTGTGCCAAATGTCATCCTCACCTTTCTGGGCTTCTGTGTGATGTTGTGTCTTGCTCACTTGTTTGTTGGCTGTGTTCACAAGTCAAGAGATAGAGAGTAATACACTCAGAGGTACTGAATATTACACAAATACCAAAGTGTTCAAGCTAAAAGGGAATGATTCTTCACTCTTTCTGTAGCAGAGGTTTTTCCTGGAATTTTTGGAGGTACCGGTATGTATGAAACTATCAATTTGTCCAAGAGTGCCTCTCCACACCCAAGCCTGCATACCAGCTGAAATTAGAAAACAAAAATTTCTGACATCACAGCCCAAGCGACATGCACGTGTGCAGTGTGCTTTTTGAAACATCAATGGAACCAAGCAACCCAATCTTATACATGAGTATGACTAAGTACCATTGGTTTCGGAAGAATTCCTGAATAGCTTTTAAGTTGTAGGAATCCAATGAATCTCCTAAAAACCCTATTTAAATGCAAATGTGTAAGATCAATAGCTAGCTGTACACATGCCATCTCTGTTGTGGCCCCATATATTTAAAGTCCTACCTGAGGAGATCAGGAAGGCTCCCACACTTCTGTCATTCCACAAACTGTATTTCCTGCTATTTAGGACTCTGTAGGGCTGTGGAACTTCTAGTTAAGCAGTGATTCAGAGCTAGAGGTTTTAGACTGAGAAGGAGGACCATGTTTACGCAAGAACCTCACTTCTGCAAATTCCCGGATGCCTCTTTTCAGTGACTCACTGAGAAGAGATAGCCCTCTGTCTGAGATTCTCATGGCCCATTCCATGGCAATTATCTAGTTGATTCATACCATTACTTGACAACTCTCTGGTCCTGCCTCTGTATTATTCTGTAAAATCAAGACGAGAAAAAAAATGGCTGTTCCACTCCAACTGAAAATAATAGCAAACTTCCCATTGGTGTTAATGAAGGAGGATTCCTGCTGGGGATAATTCAAAGTTATTTCATAATTCTCTGCATGTTCAAGAGAAGGTTATGCTAGATTAGGGGTGTCAAACGTGTGCCAGGGACCCGACCAGGCTCCTTGAGAGGACTTATCAGGCTTGTGAGCCAGCTAAGGCAACCTCCCACGCCCCCCGCCCCCCCCAGTCACATTTATGTCCTATCAGGCCCTCATAACAAATAACTTTGACATCCCTAGGTTAGATTGTTTCTTCCTATTGTTTTCAATATGGAGGGGATCTTTTTTTATATACAAAGAAGCTGTTCATTCCATGACACCATATGCAGTCTGAAATGGTATAATCCAGACAGAGGATTAATAGACTCACTGCGCCAAACTACATGTGATGCTTGAAATGGGGGATACTTGCACAAGAGCCAGAGAATCTGGAATCAGCGAGTGATGACAGAAAAGAATGGCAGGATTTTAGCATTCATGAACAGGGGCACATTAAGAGATCTTGAAACCCTAAGCAATGTCAAGTTTAAGAAGGCCCATAGTATTATAAAACAATGATACTTCATTGATAATTGATAATTTTTTATTATTGATAATTAAACAATGAAAATTTTAGTAATGCTACACTTAACTTTCTGCTTGTCTTAAACCACAGGCTTTCCTCCTGTCAATCATCAGTTCCTTAGGCAGACTGGAGTGTGCAATCCTCCCTCCCCTTAAAAAAAGCATTTTAAACGGTCTGTGTTTACTTTTGTTTTGGGGCTTTCCAGAGAATTCTCATAGGCCGTTTCCGCACGGACAAAAGGAGCGACGCGATGACGTCGTAAATAGCAACGCATCCGCGAAAAAGCGTTCACACAGACAGGCGGAGCTGCGTGCATCAGGAGCCCCGCAGAAATGTGACGGTTCGCACGGAAGCGCTGCGGAAGCGGCGTCTCGCCACACTCCGTGGCGGCTGCGCACTCGCGAAGCAGCACCATTGGCTGACGTGACTGCCCTGATGTCCTGCCCATCCCCCATCTGTCATTGCCTCCCCTCCCAGCTACTGTCAGTCCCAGTTCATGTTACCTGTGAGACCAGAGTGTGTATGGGCAGCCACCACCTGCACAGGCGACATGGATCTGGGAAAGGTGCTTGACCATGCAGGGAAATCACCAGGGACAAACGTGTGTGTGTGTGGGGGGGGGGACGGTGACCAAGCTTGGCCTTTTGGCAGTCACCATTGTTGAGAACGGCTTCGTGGCAGCGGTTCGCACGACTGTGGCGTCGGTGCGTCACATGTGGAAAAAGAGCGCTTTGAAGCGTTTTTTGAATATGGCGTCTTCGCGCCGATTAAGCATTTTCGCGACGGCTCGACTGCGCACCTCCGCCACTATGCGTGCGAACGCTCTCGCTCTGACGTTTCTTTTCCCGTTTCCACGACGTCATATTTCGCCCGTGCGGAAATGGCCATAAAGAAACAAAACATGGTGGCAGCAGATAAAGGTATTCATATGTGGTTGCACTTCATTCATATCCCACACTTAACTGATAATGTGATATAGGGGAATTTTGCACACTTCCTCACAGAAAAATATCCTTAGAAAACCTATAATAACTTGCACCTCATTTAAAAAACTTGCATAACTTGAACGATTTGGCAGATTACAATCGGATAATAAAGGTTAAGGCTGCCAACTCAGGGTTGGGTTGTTCCTGGAGATTTTGGGTGTGGAGCCTGAGGAGAGTGAGGTTTGTGGAAGGGAACTCAATGGGGGTATAATGCCATAGAGTCCCCCCCTCCAAAGCAGGCATTTTTCCCCTGTAATCTGGAGATAAATGGCAACTCTGGGAGATTTCCAGGCATCATCTGGAGCATGGCAACTCCAGACAAAAAGGTTAAAATAACATGAGGGAAAAGGGATTGGAGGCTTAGTACTGAGTGTGTGCAAGACACAAACTGATTTGGGTTTAGTACTCCCTTTAATTTTGGGCATTTACTATATATCTTAACGTTTGGACTAGGCAGCAAAGTCCAAAAGCCATTATAATAAAACAGAACTACAGGAAAAGTTAATTTCTATTTGCTTCCAAACATCCACAGCCCTATTTAAAATTATCACCCCACCCCCATCACCGTTAGCCTAGCAAGGAAAAATGCAAGATAACAGTAACTGAGGGGAGATCAGGAAAATGGTCCAGAGGGGCAAAGGATGAGAACATTCTCCCCCTGTGCCGTTGCTTCAGTCAAGTTCAGTGCCTCCTTGTGGGTGCCTCAATGTCAAAATAAAAACAGTATAACAACTGGTCACTGATCTCCCAAAAACATGCATTTTGGCCGGCTTCTCCCTTTTCATGTACAGAAAGAAGAGTGTGGCGTCTTTCTTCAGTGAGTCTTGTTCCCCTTGCTTACTGAATTTTGGCTGATCCTTCTTGCAGTGATGCCTCAATAGGTCTGAAGTGCAATTTCAAGCTAAGAGAAAGTTACCCTTTGTCCTCTCTAATCCTTGTTTATCTGAAGATCTGTGCAAGTAGTCCGTTTCAAAGCCACAACATAAGTAGTTTAAGCCTCAATTGATGTGGAGCAGCCTAGTAAACAGACTTTTTGAAAAGAAGTAGAGTTTGTGCTGGCAGAGGGGAAAACATGTCCGTGCAGCCCTGAGCCACCTCCTCAAGTGGATTCAGGCTCCCCTCATCTGGAATGGGCCATTAGTCCTTTATGAATCATGTACAGAAGATCCCAAGAGCTAACAGAGCTTCTTTCTCATCCTGTTCTGAGAATTTCTAAACTCCCGTGTGGAGTCCGTCTCTTTCTGGGGTCAGTCCTAATATTCCTGCTCCCCAAAGGAAGAAAATACAATTCAGTTTTCCCCGTCTTTGCTCTTTAGAGACAATAGTCGAGCAAAGTGTTAGATGGTAAATCAGTTGACCCTCATCCACCAGGTCCAGCTGCATAACTAAAGACTGAAGTTTTCTGAGCTTGGGGTTTAAGACTCATCTCCTGGTGCCTTTTGCAACTGAGTTCAAGTCCACAGGCAGAGTATAGCCCCAGCTTTGAAAATACTGATATGATTTCTAGGGTGGATATTATTTTTCCACCACTGCCATAAACAAATGGCTATTGTCATACTCTTTTGCCATCCCTGACATGAAAGTCAAGCAGAATATATAAGCAAAACTGTTCAAGCTAGAGCACGTTTGAGAAGAGCGACCAAAATGGTAAAAGGTCTAGAACCCATGCTGTATGAGGAGAGACTTAGGGAGTTGGATATGTTTAGTCTGGAGAAGAGAAGGTTAAAGGTGACATGATAGCCATGTTTAAATATTTGAAGGGATGTCATATTGAAGATGGAGCAAGCTTGTTTTTTGCTGCTCCAGAGACTAGCACAAGGAGTAATGGATTCAAGCTGCAGGAAAAGAGATTCCACCTAAACATTAAGTAGAATTTCCTGACATTAAGGGCTGTTTGATAGTAGAATATGCTGCCTCCAAGGGTGGTGGAGCCTCCTTCTTTGGAGGTTTCTCAACAGAAGTTGAATGGCCATCTGTCAGGAGTGCTTCCATTGTGTATTTCTGCATGGCAGGGGGTTGGACTGGATGACCCTTGTGGTCTCTTCCAACTCTGATTTTATTATTCTAATAGGCAAGGAATGCTGCAGTTCTACAGCAAAAGATGTAGCTACAATATTACAGTCTGTTTACAGACTTTTAAAAATTTACCATGCAGTGGTGCTAATTTGTGCTCATGTATTTATACTGAAAACATCTGGATAATTGATTCTGTAGATGTGAGCATCACTTCAGTTGTACTGCTTCTGCAGTACAGAGGTTGTTCTGCTTATATGCTCCCTCTCTCCTCCCATGGTTTAATTCCATTTTTAAATCCTAGGTTGCAGGGAAGAAACCAGTAGGTCCAGGCACCTGCATTCAGAAGTTGATTAAAGGTTTCTGAAACCAGAAAGTCTTCAATTGTGCGCTGTACTTCAGGGAAGATGGGAAGGAGCATATCCATATGATAGCAAACCAGATTTGTGCCCATCACAAACAAATCTGCATTAGTATATCTGAATGTAGCACAAGTCAGAATTGCATCACAGTGCAGGTCAAACCTGTAAATATGCTATGGGCATGACTGGCATCATATCCCGTGACTTCCTTTTTTAATTGCAATCTGTGCTGACGATTGCCACATGAGAGCCTCTCTGGAATGCCTGGATCTTATCCTTCACCAATACAGAGGACAGAGAAAAATCATGAATAATAATAATCTTTTAATCACTTTCCACCGAAGATCACCATGTGCTTTAAAAGGATATATGTTAAGCCTCTCCAATCACTGTGATGAAGAAAAAACTCAGCGTGATCCCTTCTCCATCTGCTGGAGCTGCAGAAACATGTGTGTGTGCCAGCTGCTCTGTCCAGACCTTGCTGATATGACACAGTTTCTCACATGGACTTCCCTCGCCTCCAGTTTAGGTCTCCAATAAAACCTTGCATTCATGGCAATGAAGTTGCTGGGCTTGTAATTATGAGGATGATAAAATAATAATCATAATCATAAATGCCATGAATGATCCATATTTACGATGCCTGCTGACAGTAAGGGAAAAGAACTCTCTAGGGATATTTATAAAACTCTTTCCACAAAGCTGCTGAATGGACCATGTAGCTGGGACAGTGACTGCATGTGTAAATTCTCTGTTGATTGATTAAAAACTTCACCTGACCTGAATTTTATACACAATGATTACTCTTTAGGGCCTGTTTCTGCTGTCTGACTTCTTCTCGGGTAAATAAAACAGGATTCCAACAGCATCTTAAAGATAAATTCTGTCATACTATTAGATCCATGCTTTCTGTCATGTATCAGATCACATGAGGAGTTTATACTTATCCCAGAGTTGCTCTTGAGTGACTTGTTAAGACAAGCCCCACTAGATTCACAATGAGTCCTCACTCCCAACTCACTCAAGTATTCTTCACAAGACAGTGACCAGCAGTTCCTGGAAAACCCCAGACTGATGATGCACATATTTCTTGATGCACATATCTCTGAACATATTTCTTGATATATACAGCTGGCTCTCAGTCTGTTGCCTACCCACTTCTCTGCATTATATGAACCATCATATTTCCATCGTTTATTTTCAAAAATTTACATCCTACCTTTCTGACCTCATCAGGGTCACCAAGATGATTACTTGATCAAAAACAAACATAATAAAAACACATCTTAAAAGCCACAAAAAACCCAACAAGAACACATTCAAACAATACAGGACAATAAAATACACATTAATAAAAATGACAGTTAAAACACAGGGCAGGATGGAGGGATTGCTGAAGGAATGCCAGATTGAGCAAAAAAGTCTTCACCTACTAGTGCAGTGGTGGCGAACCTTTGGCACTCCAGATGTTATGGACTACAATTCCCATGCTGGCAGGGGCTGATGGGAATTGTAGTCCATAACATCTGGAGTGCCAAAGGTTCACCACCACCGTGAAGATGGCCACAGAAGGGGACAGGCAAGTGCCCCTCGGGGAGAGAGTTCCAGAGCCGTGACTGAGAAGGCATCTCCTGGGTTGCCAACCACCCAGTCTTAGAAGGCAGGAGTACTGAAAGCAGGGCCTTGGAAGACGACCATAGTGGTTAGGTAGGGTTGTTAGGGAGTAGGTGGCCCTTCAAGTATAATGTTCCCAAGCTACATAGGGCTTTAAAGGTCCACACCAGTACCTTGAATTGTGCCGAGAAACAGGGAGCCAGTGTAAATGTGCCAAGATTGGCGTGATATGGTCCCTACAACTCATCCTGGCTGCAGCATTCTGCACTAACTGAAGTTTCAGAACGCTTTTCAAGGGCAGCCCCACATACAATAATTGCAGTCATCTAATCTAGATTTAGGGAAGGATGGCAAGAATTCAAATCACCCAGAGTCAAATCACCAAAACAAAAAACTTTGAACAAAAATAGTATTTTAAAAAGCACAATTTTCGGCACATACAAAGAAACACAAAATAGCCGTTTAATTGTGGCCTAATTCCAAACGAACTGGAAACTCACAGATAATGTTTTGGCAGAGAAGTGCCTCTGCAAACAACATTCTCCTGACAGGGAGTCTCTATTGCCTCCCCTCTTTTCTATAATCCTATCCCAGAAACCCCGCTCCCCACCCAACCGTAATCCCGTTTCCCTACTCAGGCCCCTAAAAGTAAACCTGCTCTTTCTGCCTCCCTCTTCCTAACTACCCTCCTCACAATCTCCTGTGAGGTTACCTGTCTCCTCTGGAGACCATATCCATCCATTCCTCCCATTTCCTGGACACATATGCTGTCCCCAGTGCATAGCACTAAGTGTATTTATCCAAAGGCTCCTAGCTTTCTTTGTAGTGTTCTTTAGGTTCTATTGCTTTAAATAGAATATGGGATGGCAGAGGGGAGACATGGAGTATTAAAATTCAGACCAGTTCAAATGAAAACAGTCTTGGAAAGCAATGCTGGATTATATAAGCAACTGTAACAGGATTATAGCAACTGAGGAGGAATTTTAAAAATTCCCACACTGACAGCCTTCCCCTGAGTCTGCCTGGAATGAGTCAGTGCTTCCCCAGTACTCCTAAACTAGGAAATGGTATCTATTACATTGTGCAAGCCATCCTAAGCACAGTTCAGAGACGTGGAATAGGGCCATTGGTTAATGGCTGGCTGGATTTCCAGGCATGTAGACAGTATTTGCTGGGAATAGGCAGCTGGCATTTTGCAGTGACTTCAGGTGAAGCTGAGATGAACCAGAGCATATTAGAAGAAATGGTTCTTTACAGTGGCAGAAAACTATATGTTCACAAAATGACACTTGGCAAGATAATAGGCATGCTTTCTCAGGCATATCAAAAGTCTTAAAGTTAATTGATGTAGTAGGCAGCCCTTTCCTACACAGTGATATTTTTGTCTGCCTTTTAAGATATGTGTATTGTGTATCAGAGTATAAGAGTTGAACTGACTTAATATCATCCCCTTTCGAGGTAGATTTATGGTTTCTTAATATAGAAACAATAATAAGGGATAGATCGCTTTCAGGTGGCTAGCCACCTGAAGTAGTAGTAGTGGAACAAACATTCAGTGGTAATCTAAAGATCAGCCAGCTTTTCCAGAGTATAAGCTTTCATGAATAAAAACTCATTTTGGCAGGGGAATAGATCAACATATTGACTTACCTAATGTCAGCAAGCACAGACAACAGTTTGTCAAAACAAACACTTTGTGCAGGTCGCCCAGCAGTTTTGGGCTGTTTCTCTGAGTCCCAGCCATTTCTCAAGTTCCTCAAGCACCCCCTCCGCCACCCTCCTGGCAGCATGTACAACTGCCATGGCACCCAGATTCATGGCAATACATTCTACATTGACTGGCCATTGCCAGACAGTCCTTTTATCCCTTTTCTTTCTTTTGTGTGTTGAACTTGCGAAGCTACGCAGCTTCACTCCAGTGATGCCAAGGCTGTATGTGTGTTATGTGGACGGGCCAGATTCTCGGGTTCATTCCCAACACATGTCATTAGTGGCCATTGTGGCTGTGTAGCTACGCATGTGTTGATAACAAAATTAAAAATAACAACAACAGAAAAGAGCTTTCATGCAAAGGCAAGGGGAAAACCCGATTGGTTTCCATGGCCTCTGATGGATCAGAAACGCAGCACACATCATACGCGGAAACAGGACAACATGTTCATTTCTACCAGTTGTAACTTGTTACAACTATGCTGTGTGGAATCCACCACTTTCTCACATACTCTCCTTCTCCACAATCCCGTCATTGTGGTGCTGTGTTCCACCTTTAAAGGGTAAACAGCCCATTAAGTCAGCTAATTATAATACCTTGTTTTTTAAAGTCTTATCATTTGTTTTACATCTAAGTCAATGTTATTTTGTACATGCATGTTTTCACTCTGCCATTTGGGAGTTGTCGCTCTCCCCATTTAATTACTTGACCATACTGCACAATGAGAGAGCAGCCACAAGACAGAAATAAATTAAACTCCACCACCATAGATACTGTGCAGCTACAAAGCTGTTCAGCACACTGCTTGAGTCAGTCAGTAGTGAGGCGAGGAGCTCTCGAGTGATCACAGCGGCCAAAAACATTATGTTCACAGAGAAGTTCTCAGCATCTTCAAAAACTGCAAGAACCCTTCCACAAACTGATGTAAGCTATAGGGACAACATACATGTTTTCACAGCATACAAAAGTGTACATTAAATTTCTGCCCAGGACTGGTATCCCAATGGAAAATCAGTCTTGAGCTAAAACAACCCTTTGACCAAGAAATCAGCTAAAGAGAGCATATGAAAAATGAGTCAAGGGATTCTAGTTGCTTGCATTTACTTTATTAGTGTGAGCAGTACCAAAAGTGACCAGACTTTAATGTCTAAAGAAGTACAAAAGAGGCTGTCCCCAAAGCAATATTTTTAATGTGTGGCTTTTCTTTTGTTCCATCACGATTGCTTGCTCCCAAGTAGTGATACTGACATCCATGGTAAGTTACATGGTGGGCATAATACAAAAAGAAAACACAGAGCATATCCTTCAGCTATTTGGGAAGCCCAGTTTTCAGAATTTATACCAAAAATTAACACTTGATCAACTGTAAGTATTTCTTTACTGTTTCTCCTGCCATTGTTCAGGCAGGCTATCCACCTATCTGATAATTTGTCAGTTTACTAATTGAAAGGCACATATGTTCTATAGGGGAGGAGGTGATACATGAATACACAGTGGTGATACACAATGGTTAGTATTGTGACCAACTGACTTATGCTGCAAACAGGCAGAACTTTTTTGCAGAGACGAAGAGGAGCTTCAAGGTTGGACTGAATGCAAATGAGAACCTTCCAAATCAGCCCCACGGCTCTATTTCACTCTTCATTAAACATGGATGTTGGTGATATTTTGTTTGTTTGTTTTGAGTTATAACATCTATAACTCTAAGGTTTCTTAATGCCCTGGTTGATCTGTATAAAGATTCTTTTAAAGTTTAGGTTATTGATGTTTCAGTATGTTTTGTTTGTATGAATTGTTTGCATTTAACTGTATTTTGTAATCTGTTGCAAGCACCCATCGGTTTAGTCAATGAAAGATTAAATTTCTGCAACAAATTGAACTGTACAAATATAATCCTGAACTGCTTGTTTATACTTCAAGGGAGTCTGACAGTGTCTTTCCCACATTATGCAATCGTAAAGCATTTTAATAAAATATTAAAGCCACGGGAGAAGGGAATATAGATACAGCACTTGAAAGCTGCTGACACACTGCATTCCTCATGCCACTTACTCTGAATTCTCCCACTTGATATCTGATGGAGCATCCAGAGGTGTAAGGGTGCACAGGGATTTGGTACATTCATACCAGCACAGCTGACAAAAAAAAGAGCTTACATAAAATGTTATTTAATTTTGATCAAGATTACACTTAGGAATTGCTCCAGAAGAAGTTGTATACCAAAGTAGATTGTCCTCTCTTTAAAGAAAATAGAAAGGATGAACAAAGGAAATACTGTTATTCTTGTTTTAGTAATTGGGAGTACGGGGGTGCAAAGGAAAGTAACTTTCCACTGATATCAACCTGGACTGAGTTAGAACTGATACTTCAGATACACAAAATTCCATCCATTTGTTGAGCCGGCCAATCTTGTGTAACTGATATAATAAAGAGTGTACATTTCAGGCCTCCGAGCTTTTCTGGACTGCCATTTACAAAACAAATAATTGCACATTACGGATTAATTAGGGTTTCACTGGATATGATCAGGCCAATTAAAATTAGCTTAGAAAAAGTTAATGATCATCCATTAATTACAACCCTAGGCAAGAAAAGCACAAATCCACCTGTTATCCCCATTTCCTGGCTTACTGGAAATGGCAGCTGCTCACACACCCACTTATACTTTAAGCTTTAGGGGAATCCCAGGACTAAAGATACATTCCAGATAACAAAAAAACCCTGACACTTACACTGTTTTAGCCATATTTTTTGTAGGGATGCCAGTCTCCAGTGGGATCTGGGGATTCTCTGGAATTACAACTCATCTCCAAACTCCTCGAGAAAAGGGATGCTTTGAAGGTTGTACAGTACTGAGATGTCTGTTCTCAGGCTTTATTCCACCCCCCCCCCCCCAAACTTCAGGAATTTCCCAACTTGGATCTGGTAACCCTACCCACATCCCCAACCAGTGTCAGGGGGCCTGGCAACCCTGTTCTTTTGACATTGTTCAGTAGATTCAAAAGGAGCCTGACTGGGACATTCCTTTGCCAAGTAATTCTTTTAACACTTAGAATGGGACCTCATGTTTTGATGACTTTTCCAATCAAACCTTTCCAACTTTCTTGCTTTTCAAGTGGTTTTGTTTTAATTATTATTTCATGAGCTCTCTAAGGGCTGTAAAGAGACCTCAGAGTGCTTTTCTACAATGTTCAGTCCTAAGTACTCTTTGAAGCAGGCTGCTCTTAGTAGCATCTAATGATACTGATCTCCATTAGTCAGTTAACTCTTTCATTATTTCAATAAATGTGAATAGTATGATCTTTCTTAGCTACAGCATGAGGGGGATTTCTATGAACAAATCTTTTCAGTGTAGGAGATGCTATACTTCCTGGAATTCTCTTCTTCTGCACACCTATTAAAACCAAAGGAGTTTCTAAATGAACAACAGGGTGTACTTCCAGGAGACTTGGCTATCAGTCATCAACTGGCTGGATAGCTTAAGGCAAAACATTGAGTTTCAGCCTTGCTTTTCCATCCATAAAAAACAGGAACTGAAAGCTTATTGTCAGGCTAAATAAGAAAATGTTAGAGTCCCAGAGCCTTCAGAAGGTTATAAATCTAAATGAACAGTTTTGAAACCTTGGTGCAAAATAACTTTGCAAGCAGTCTGCAAGGAGTGAAGAGACCTGGAACAACTCAAGATTTAAGATTCTTGTCAGAGTTGCACATTCCAAAGCACTAAGAACAAAACATGGCATTTGTCTGCCGACTGGAAAGCCACATAGATATGCAAATGAGACTGTGCGTTCACATATGCATATACAAGGCATAGTTATATATTTGGCAATATCTACTTATTCGACCACCTTTTCAGGGGAAGGAAAAGCTCAATGAGTAAGCATAAAATCTGGATCCCACATTTAACTCCTGGTAGATTTAATGTTCTTCACTGCATTTGCTGACAAAGAGAGCAGGATGAAACAGGGCTCAAACTCAAGTACTGAGGTATCTGTCTCCATTTTAGGATTCAGGTGACTTCTGGAATTGCTAATAGCAGATCCAAAGCTTCTTGGAGAAAAAGAGCAAATGTTCGGACAGCAGACATTAGGTACTGTACATGTGAATGAGGGACAACAGGAATAACACTAAGAAACAAGGAATGAGAGCCAGGCAAGTGAGCCATAACCTCACACTTGCCACACAGGTTCTGATCTCCTCTTCTTATTACAGTTTTCAGCTATAGTAGTAGGTAAACTGATCATTAGTAAGCATGGGAGGTCAAGGCATCTAAATGACCTGTGTACGCTGGAACTGAATCCCACCTCACTAATTAAGGAGGACTGAAAAAAGTAGTGAGGCCTGGCGAAATCTAATATGACCATAATAATGCAATAATTACCCTAAGCCATATGGGAGTGTAAGATAATCTCGCATCTTACAATAATGGCTTCAAAAGGCTGCACTCGGCTTCCACTAATTGCTTAATACTATCCAAATGAGCACTTTGGGACAATTACATAATTCATAGTTTTCTGAAAAGAACATTATAAACTGCGACAACCAGCCTACCCAAATTATCAGTGAAAGTATGTCTTAATTGCAGTTTAGCCTTTGTATGGTAATTGTGTTCCAAATGCATAGTCCAGAACTCCATAAGCAGAGACAATAGAGGTCAATTTGAAATATCCCAGGATACTCACAGTAGACATCCCGGTTCAAGGAGGGACTCCCCGCAGCTTCCGACCCAAATTCAACTCTGTCCCAGCCCTGCTCTGTGATATCCTCCTCATCCTGGGATTTTCAAAAATCGCCAGGAAGGAGGATCTTTTCTGACAATCACGGGATGAGGCAGGTATCATGGGGAATCGTCCACCATTATCCCGGGTTATTTTTCCCACCCTGAGTCTCCATTTGAGCTGTCAGTCAATCACAGGACATGGGCATGCTCAGAACAGGTGACTCAGGGCAGGCAGGAACTCGCCTTTTTTAATGTTTTCTTCTTGGATACGAAGCTATGACCATGCAAAAGAAAAAACTGGAACGCCTTTTTTGTGTGCTGTCCTTGGCCACGAAGCTCTATGCTTTGTGATGACATCACATAGCCACGTAGCCAAGATGGGGGAAAAAAGGGAACGCTTGTTCACATTCCTGCCCCAAAGCAACAGCCAATCAGAGAACTAGCAACAAAAGAGCTGCCGAGCTGATCCCTGCCTCGTGGAAAGGAAGTGGACGTTTTGATCCCCGTTTCAACTCGAGACCTCGGCTGCAGTGGGGAGGGACATACCAGGATAAAAAGGTACTAGTATTTTATGGTCCCGGTCCAATCCCAGGATATTTCCCCCGTGGGGAATCGACCAGAGTCACCTATTCAAGCAGAACTATTTTTGGGGGAGTGGATAAATTCTTACAGGTATTACTGTCTGCCACTTAAAAATAATCAGGTTACATATATAACCCAGAATTGGTGTTCCTAACTGATATTACATGAAATTAAACTTTAAATCAATAGAAAAGTAATACAAAAGGCTCACAAAAATTACAAGATATTGATAACCCTCTTGCTGCTCATCTTCTTAAGATAAATCAGAGGAATGTTTCCATGCTGTAGTGGTACAAGAAAAGACTACCTTAAAGTAAAAGCACGAAAATAAATTTTAAAGGCCTTGTATATAAGGAATTCTGTCAACAGTCACTACCAATATCACAGGCAGTATCCACATGCATAAGATTCAGAACATTCAATAACAGCACAAAAGAAGCTAGCTGACTAACTCTACCACAACAAATTAATGTCAAATATTTGTTGTGAACTGAAACGTGTAATATCCACCAACTGTCACTACACAACATCACAAACTAGCACGCTCTTAAGTGACCAGTGTGAGAGTCTTCTTATAACACCCTGTACTAAAGACTGATAGAATACTCTTAAAATATTTTAAACTGGAAATGACTAGGGTAACAGATGGAAGAGTGGGCCTGGTAACTGTGAATATCAGGGTGTTTTTTGTTTGCTTTTTAAACTGAAAATAATCTTCCCTACACATTGATTCATGTGAGGACTCTTAGATCCACCTCCAAGTTTTGTCTTGCAGTAGCAAAGGAGAAGGATGCTGAAAGAAAGGATCCGACTTCATCAGACAGTGGGCAAGGAGTCAAAAACAAATCAATACGTTCATATTAAAAACAATATTGGCAATGACATTTCAAGTAATTCTAGGACGACTCTCACAATTATTTCTACAGAGGCACAGGGCATTTTAACAGATAAGAAAATGAAAGTCTCATTTATGGTGTCTGTGTGTTCATTTTATTGAAAAGCAATTCCCATAAAAGGGTCCTGACCTTGAAGGAATATCAAGTATAATAAATCATCCAGCATCTCTATCTCTTTCCTTACAGTATGCCTACAACATCTTTGCCTGGTGCTGTTCACCCTTTTTTTGACATAGTTTGAGAAAGAGATCATAGAGTTGGAAGAGGCCTTACAGGCCATCTAGTCCAGGGGTCTGCAACCCGTGGCTCTGGAGCGGCATGCGGCTCTTTCAGCCTTATACTGCGGCTCCGAGTGTCCTGGAGGTCAGCAATTAGTGTGGGCGTGTCTCTCCAGCCCTCCAGAGCAGCATTGGAAGGAAAGGTGAAGGGCTGAATCGGAGACGGCTCCATGCGAAGCTGCCTCTCCGGCTCATTAGATCTTCGGGGCAGTGGAAAACGGGCCAAATGGCTCTTTGGGTGGTAAAGGTTGCCGACCCCTGATCTAGTCCAATCCCCTGCTCAATGCTGGATCAGCCTAAAGCATCCCTGGCAAGAGTTCGTCCAACTGCTTGAAGACTACCAGTGAAGGGAGGTCACCACCTTTCAGGCAGTTGATTCCACTGTGGTGTGGACCTGCTCTTACTCTTATTATTTTTTCCCTAATGTCCAGCCGGCACCTTACTGCCCATAATTTATACCCGTTATTGCCAGTCCTATCCTCTAGTGCTTGACCTTTTCTAAGTGACAGCTTTTAAAATACCTAAAGAGAGCAATCACATCCCCCACCAGCTTTCTCTTTTCCAGACTGAACATTCCGAAGCCCTTCAGCCTTTCCTCATATCAGTAGGGCTTGTGTAACCCCTATGTTCAGAATGGCATGACTTAGAAAGGGGTGGAGACTGAAAGCAGCAGAAGGCTGCAAAACTCATGAAGTTGGAGGAAGCAAGGCTACCAGCCTGGAACCCTGACTGATTATTATAAGCTCTTAACTGCAATGTTGTTGGGAACTAGTAGGAAGGGAGTTTTTTTATTTTTGTTATATTGTAAATGTTAGAATTTATTGTTTCAGGGCTTTTTGTGAGTGTAATTGGTGAAAGTTCTTTTGGGGACCTTTATAATCTCAAATCCAGTTCACCAAGCCTCTGGAGTCTTCATGAGCCAACCACCAGCAGGAAGAAATGGATTGTCAGACTGTAATTGGAAGGACTTGGAATGAAACTTAAACAGGACCTTGAAGTGTTATGTTAAATGTTAATGTTTGATAAGTGTTATATGTTAAGGAAAAGTAAACCATTTTGTTTAAAATTTAGTTGTTGCAAACTCCTTCCAAGTTCTGCCTCACAGAACCCACAAGCTGAGGTTACACTTGGCCTTCAAGCCCCCAATTATCTTTATCACTCTCCTCTGTACCTACTCCATATTGTTTTTGAAATGAGGCTTCCACAATTGTACACAGTATTCTTGGTGTACCAATGCGGTGTATAGTGGAGCTGTGGCAGCTTGTGATTTGGATGTTATATCCCTGTTGATATGCCCCAAAACTGGATTAGCCTTTTTTAGCTGCTCATATTCAGTTTACAGTTCACCTGTACCCAAGATCTTGTTCATACACACTGCTACTGAGGAGTGTATTCCCCATTCAATAGGCTCTTTTTTGTCACCCAAATGAAGAACTCTGCACTTATCCTTGTTCAATTGTATCTTGCTCACATCTGCCTACTTCTCCAGTGTGTTCAGTGTCTCACTGAATTTTATCTCTATTTTCCATGATGTTCACTCCTCTTTCTAGTTTGGTGTGTCATCTGTAAATGTAATTAATAGACCCTCCCCTCACAGATTATTTATGAAAATACTGAAAAGTACCAGGTCCACTGGGCAGCTTCCTTCAGTCATATGAAATGTCATTGACAACTACTCCTTGACTGTGGTTCTCCAACCATTTCCCTTATCCACCTAACTATCCTAGAGTCTAGTCTGCAGTGCACCAGCTTTTCCAGAAGAACATCCTCGAGGACCCCGTCGAAAGCTTTACTGAAATCATGGCAAACAACGTCAAAGGCATTCCCATGATCCAGTAAGTTTGTCATTCAATCAAAGAAGGAAACTAGGTTGGTCTGGCAGGACCTGTTGAGGACAAATTTGTGCTGGCTTGTCTAGATCACCAAACAGCCCTTTGGATGCTCTCAGACTGACCCCTTCAAAATCTGCTCCAAGATATTTCCTGGGACACAGGTCAGACTGGCCTGTAGTTTCTTGGGTCATCCCTCCAACCATTTTTGAAGACTGGGATAACATTCATCCTCCTCCAGTCTTATAGTAGCCCATCTCTTATTCTCTAAGAGGTCATGAAGATGATGGAGAAGGGCTCTGCAAGCTCTCTAAAAAAGTTCTTTAAGCACTGTTAGGTACATACTGTCAGTCCCAAGGGATTTAAACACACCTAGATGCCTCTCAATAACCACTGACTAACCACTCTTTCCATGACAACCCAGATGTCGTAGCTTTCCTACTACCATCTCTAGATGAACCTGTTCTCTTTTTCCGGGGGAAAAACTGAGGCAAAATAGACATTAAGCCAAAGAACTCAGCTTTACTGCTGAACTTTCCTTACTTTCCCCCATTATCTGACCTGTCAATGTGTCTGTTTCCTCTCTCTCCTTTTTATTCTTTCTCATCCAAAGTAAACATAATAAGCTACTTCAGCTATTACCCCGGCAACTTATCTTTTCAATCTCATCAAGTTCTTAAAATCATATTCAATTTGTCTATAACTTTACTGAACTGCAGTTTCCAGAACCATATGCAAAACTTCAAATATGGTCTTTGTCCTTCCCACTACTGAACAGAGAAATACCATTGACTTTTGGGAAGTTGTATATTTCTCTTATTACATTCTAACATATACCATGTTATTTCATTGTTGAGTCACACTGTTCTGTAGAGATGCTCTGAAAAATCTAAGTGTGGTTCTCAGATATACTATTGAATTCATTATATGAAATGTAAAGAAACAATGCAGTGGCTTTTGCCAGTTTCATCCTGCTGACCTTTAAAATGTTTAATATTAGAACAAAATGCTAGTAATTTAGGCCTGAACAATTGTGTCATTCCAGGAATGTGATTAGCTGGGTTGGCACAGCCCAATTACATTAATTGCCAAAGAGTGGTAACTTGGCAAACGAAACACTCATCATTCTAGTTTGCAGCTGTTATTCTTCTTTCCAGGATGATAACTCTATTATTGGCTCATGGACAAAGTACAAACACTGGCTGCAGTGGGATGAGAATGCAGGTAAAGTTTCAGAGCAAGTGCACAAGAAGAATCCAACTGTGCAGGACAATACAGGAAATGCATGCATTCATAAATGCAACCCATGCAAATTAATAAAAACATCCCTTTTATTTTGGAGATCTTAAAAATGCTCACAGAAGGCAAAAGAATTGCATAAATGGTAGACTGGAAAATGAGCTTAGTGACTAAACCACTTCAACATTGAGAGTAGGACATGTCAAAATAATGGAGGGAGACATCCTCTGAAGATCCCAGCCACAGATGCAGGCAAAACGTCAGGAGAGAATGCTGCTAGAACACGGCCATACAGCCTGGAAACCACACAGCACCCGAGGGAGACATTATTTTATTGCTGACATTTTAGCCCATCATTCTTCTAATAAAACTTGATGGTACAAGAATCAGTTTTGACCAATTGCTAGTGTTGAATGTGACCCTTATTTATTTAGAAAATTTATGTGCTGCCTCACCAGAGGCCAACTTTCACATTGACAGACCTCTTTGACAAGCATATTAATTATATTAAAAAGTTCTTTATATTTCCACTTTAGTCTCTGATTCAGTGCTTCTTTTGCCAAATGAGAAGTATTAAAACCTATCAAAGAGCTGTCATGGGGATCAATAACTTGAAAAGCTTGTTTCATATTAAGGCTCCAAAATCTTTGCACATGGTTAACAGTAGATCAGCTTTCCACCGCTTCAGAGAGATGCAAAAAATTTAGTGATTTCTTCATATCTTCTTTGATCTTGTTGTTAAGACATGTTCTGTGCATTTTGGTGTCTATACACTGTTAACATGACACTGAGCAAGTCTTTTATGTTCCATTTCCTGAAGTAAACCCATTGAATGCAGAAGACCTTCGTGTTTTCCAGTGAAATCAGACTTGTGTGGTTCTTCTGTTGCTGCAGATACAACACAAGATTTCCTTGCATTTTCCCTTTCCCCATCCTACAAAAACAGCCATACCCTGCCACCCCTATTTATTTTTTAGGGTTTTTTTAAATCAGCAATTGAATACTGTTATAGCAATTTCGTTGCAGAGGTATGCCTTGGCGTTCCATACCTTCACAACAAAAGGACTAGATGATAGATAGGCATTCATAGATACATAGATCTGTGTATGTATGAATGCCTGACAGTTAGATTGTTAAACATAACAATCCTGAGTTAATTATTACTGTTGTTGTTGTTACTATTAGGTAGAACAAAAGAGTCAAGGGAAACTGTTCAACTTGCTACAGATTGTAAAGGGGTAGGGGAGGAGTTGGACAGGAAAATGGGGGCATCCATAGCCTGAAGCGATCCAGATCAAAATTTCACATACAAAGATCGGTGCCCTGATATTCTTGGCAAGAACCAGTACTTTCTACCGAGGAACACGGGGCAAGCCGCGCTCAGTGTACTATATCAGGAGCCTTTACGAGACCCCTTCTAGGCCCGTTTTTGTTTTGGTACCCGGAGCGCATCTCTTCCCCGCTCCCCCCGGTTTTCTCCCTTCCCTCCGTCCCCGTCCAGACTGCCCCCCTCCCCTTCCCATCAAATCATCACGCATCGCACGATGCCTCACTCCCTCCCTGGCTCCCCTAGCAACAGAGCCTCGCTCCCTCGCCGCCCAATCAGCTGCGCCTGGCTCCGTCAGGGCCAATGGAGAGGCATGGGGCGGAGCTAAATCGCGGCGAGCGGGGGAAGGGCCGCCCCGCTCGGCGCCGCCATTTTGGCTTGTGAGAAACAAAAGAGCGGAGGTCGAGGCTGTTGCGGAGCTGATTGGCAGGTATCCGTGTTTCGGTTTCGTGCTTTTAGGGCGTTTTAGGGATTAGTCCCTGACCCGGGAGATCTTAATCCGTCCGACCGCCTCGTTGCGTGTTGTTTAATGTTAGGATGGAGTGATGCTGCCCGGCGTTTCTTTGAGTATCGGTTTGATCAGGCGATGGCTGCATTTAACGGCGATCGTTAGTAGCTGTTGTTCTCAGGATCCCGGAAGGTGGGGGAGGGGGAAGATGCCCGACTTCATCCTGCCCGTTGCTTTTGGCGGCCCGACCTCTTTACTCCAGGGCAGCCCCCGTCTCAAGCAGCAGCATCATAATTCTTCAAGGGGGGCAGCCCAGGATGCCCTGCAGGGAACCCTTTTAGGGGGTCACACTGACAAAAATAGCATGCCCCTCGCTTGGTAGACGCATTTGCTTCCAAGGCATGATAGGTTCCTCCCTGGCCTCTCCTCGACTTCAAGCCGCTGTTAGTCTGTGTGTGTGTGTGTGTTGCGGCTCCTTCGTCTTATTTCCCTTTCCCACCGACGGCTAATTGGCTGGCAGTTACGTGGCCGAGCATTGCTGTTGATGTACTATAGGCGGGAGGGGGGGAGGGAAGGATGCTTTTGGAATGAGTGTATTCAGCATCCTTTAAAAAATAATAAAGAAGGCTTTCCTTATAAAGAAGGCCTCATCCGTGTGAGGCTCAGGACGTCATAAAATGGTGAGGTCATCAAAACTTCTGGGTGTGTTTGTGTGTGAAAGCTCATTGTGATGGGAAATGTATGACTCATTGTTACTCTGCAATTTTGAAGTGCCCTCGGGTGGGTTATGGGCACCTGGTGTGATCCTCTCTCCATCCTCCCACTGCTGCTCTGTATGCTTACAACAAAAACCTGCACCACTCATTTTGGGTACACGGCAGTCTTCTTTTGTAGTGAGAGAATTCTTTACTTGAATTTCTAATTGACTTTATTCTAGAACATAAATATTAAATAGTGGAAAATAGTTTTTATTGGTTAATTTTTTGGGGGGTATGTTTTTAGGGATTTCTATATTATGGACATGAAGCTGTTTTTATTGTAACGCAAGAAGCATTGCTTGATTGTTGTAACCTGCCCTGGGGTGTCTTTGAAGGGTGGGATAAAAAACAACAAACTGAATAAATAAACCTCTTGTCCCATCCCCCTAGCTTTGCAGCAAAAATTAGAGGTGTTTGAAATTTTCTCACTTCAGTGGCCGTGCAGTAATGGCGTCTCTTCATCGTTTGGGTTTTCTTATGAATGTTTGAGCTTTGATTTATAAGCTATTGTTACCGTACTTGGGAGTGAATAGCCTGTCATTCAAATTATGTCTTTTTGTTTTTGCTTCTGCTTTATTTAATTTTAACCTCACGAGTCTGTCCAAACAAAAATATCATCTTAAGAATGTTTAAGCAAAGGAAATTCTTTAAACTTTTTTTTGTGTGTGCTTTTGACTTTACAGTTTGGTGAGCGAGTTACTGTTAATAAAACTATTGATCTTCAGTGAGTTACAATATCTATATTTGGTTTTTTCATTTACCTTGCTTGATGTGCAGTCAAGAGTGGTGAGATGGGCTCTTTTACGAAAGTGAATAACAGCTGTCATCTTCACAGTAGTTCATTTCAACTTGATGAATTTTTTTAAACAAAAGTTGGGCCACGGAAGGAGGGCGGTGAAGGGGCTTGACAGGAGAGTGCTGGCAGAAACTATGGAATGCCAGTGCGTAGTTGGCACATCTCTTGATTCCTCACAGTGCTGGGGGAGGGTGAACTTAAATAGCATCGAAAATGTACCTGTCCACAGTTTGGAATATTATTATTATTATTACTACTACTATTATTTGGAGGCCTGAATGTTAGTTACTAGATCTGAACACAGGATCAGATGTTAAACCAGTGTGGTGTAGTGGTTGGAGTGTTGGCCTACCATCTGGGACATCCAGGTTCAGTTTCCTCCTGTGCCATGGAAACTTGGTGAGTGAACTTGGACCAGATGCGCTGTCAGTGTAACCTTCCTCATTGGGTTGTTATAAGGGTAAAATGGTGGAGAGAAAATGCTGTAAGTTCCTTTGGTCCCCATTGTGAAGAAAGTTGGAGTGTAAATGTTGTATATAAATAAACTTCTCACCATATAAAAATACTTAAAAGCCTTTGTTCCCCTGCATCTTGACTGTTCAGTAAAGTGCAGTAACCAGTGCAGGCTGGTTGTCAACAGTGATTTTTCTCCCCTCCCCAGACTACCATTTTAAAGAGTGTGTAATGGGAAAACAAGCTTAGACACAATGCTTATGTATGTAGCCTCCTTTCTCCCTTGTGGAGTTGAAGGTGACTTACATAATAAATTATAACAATAAAATAATTTGAATAAAACAACAATTATAAAAACATGTACAAGGTCACAATTTAAAAACTCAAATTAGATCTTCCAATAAAAATAATAAATCAATAAAATGCAGTCCTAAATCAAACATTTCTTAACTGGTCCCTCACTGGTGAACTTTAGGAGGCAAGGGGCATCTCCTTGGGAAGGTTGTTCCATCATTTTAGAGCTGCCCTCTCCCTTCTGAGATTTGTAGGACAATCAGGAGGGCTTCTCCTTATGATCTTAATTCCTATGCAGGAATATCCAGGAGAAGACTGTGCTTCAGCTATCCCGGTCCGTACAACGTATGATTTGAAAGGACAAAATAAACATCTTGAATTGGGCTTGGAAGTAGATTGGAAGTCAGTGTAATTGCTGTAGTATTAGACTTTATGGTCCTGGGAGCTTGCCCCAGCTGCAGCTGCCATACACTCTTCAAGGGTAGCCCGAAGTAGTTCACATTGCAGTAATCCAGACCAAGTGTAACCAAGGCATCGATAGCTGTAGCTAGATATCACTGAGCCAGGAACAGGCGTAGCAAAAGCACTCTGAGGCACTGCAGCTGCTTTGTTTTTTAAGGCGAGTCCTGGGTCAAGCAGCACTCCCAAGCTACAACTGACTTCTCAAGGAGAGTATAACTTCATCCAAGACCAGAACAATTAAAGTATCTGGTCTGTTTTTCTGTTATTCCAGAACCGAATTCATTAGTTTGTTCCCAGTTGCTTGAGTTTAGCTGGCAAGGGTCTGTTCGTGTTATGCAGGCTTGCTTACATGAGTTTTCCACAGCTCTTAAATGTTTTCACCTGCATTGTCAGTTGTAACATATGAACCAAGAACATTGAAAACATCAATTTCAAGCTGAACAAATACGCTTCCCTATTACACAATCAAGAACTGTTTATTCTTAGACCTGAGAGTTTTGAGGAACACGTTCCATTGATAAGCTGGAGAGATGGATGGCACCCCTCCCCCCCTTTCAGTTCATCTTATACTTATTTTGCTTGTTCCGAGGAAAACTTTGTTTTTACTGAGAGTTCTTCCAGGACAGTTCAGACTGTTGATGTCCTCATTGCTCCTTTTACCCCTCCCCTCCCCTCCCCAGCTTAACCAACAAAGCCTGCTGCGTTAGTAGTGTCTCCCTGTTATTGGTTTCCCCAAAGCCACTTAGCATAGATAACTTTGATTTGGAAAAGGAAGTGATATTTGTGGAAGCTGATGTTAAGTCAATTACGAATTGGGCTTTAATTGGATGGGCTGAGATCATGGTCGGATGGGGGAAGAGCTTTACAAATTCCCTTTCCGAACTTGGGAGGCCTCACTAGTTCAGTAGCAAGAATCAGGGTCTCCATGTGTAAGGTGATGTGGAGTGGAGAGGAACAGGAAATTAGGGTGACAGGAAATTAAGCCATTGAGGACTGTTCTCTCTCCCAACATAGCAGAGAGTCCATTTGTTGGGAGAATGATGGAAGAAAGACATTCTTCTCTGTCCATGGAACATCTGCATGATGCCAATATAACTGAGTGGTTCAGTTTTACACACACACACAAAGGCCTGAAAGTGAAGCACATAGTACAGTGGTTCCCAACCTGGGGTATGTGTACCCCCAGGGGTACACAGCAGAACGTTTGGGGTACATGAAAAAATTATGTAATGGAGGAATAAGGTGTGTGCATGTGCCCTGCAAAAAGTGACCCCCTTCTAAGGTTCTTTAAGCTGCATCAGGAAAATTCCCAGCTCCCAGAGCACAGTTTCTTTGATCAGCACAGGTGGGCTGGGGTTCAGTCAGATGCCCCTCCCAAGAGGAAGTGAGGCATGAGTTCAGTGATGTGTGGCAAAGGTGTCTGTAAGATTAGCGAGGCAGTGTGGGGCAGCACATTGTGGAGGCTCCTGACATCAGTGGTTTTGCAGATTTCTTTTTTTGGGGGTGGAGAACTCCTCCTACGTAGTTCCCCAAGTCAAGAGGGAGCATAATCAAAGACATGAGGGTAGCAAAAGTGAACTGAGGCCTAAATCCACATTACATGCAAACGTGAGTACCTGAGCCTCGGCTCTATTTTTAAAAGTAACTAGAGAGGAACAGAGAAACAAGGAGAGAGGGAAAAAAGATTCTGCCCCCTCTCCCCCCCCCCCCCCCCAGCCTCCTGGAGTGGCTGGGCACCATAGTCAGGTCTCTCCGTTCAGCTACAGGCAGAGCTTCCCTGTTGGTTTGTTTGGCACACTTTTCAGACAGCACCAAAAGTGCATGCATGCAGTTTACCTATTGCTGAAATGAGAGGCCTGACAACATCGCCAGTCTCCGCCACAGCCCATGGGCGCTCGTTGCCCCCCCCCCCACCTGACAGCCCCCTGTACCTCAAGTTCTGTTGATCCTTGGACATAATGTAAAGTACCAGCCAACGTGACTGCTCATTGCTCATTCTTGTTAAGAGTATCTGATTAGGGTTTGGGAGACTCAAGTTCAAATCCTTGCTCTCCCATGGAAGCTTTCCAAGTAACCCTCTACCAGTCACACTCAGCTTAACCTGGCTCACAGCGTTGTTGTGAGGATAAAATGAAGAAAACAATTTAAGCTGCTTTGTGTCCCCATTGAGAAGGAGCAAGTCGCAGCATAAGTCAATAAATGACACGGATACATTTTCCCCTGAACATAAGAACATCAGAAAGAGCCTTGCTGGATCAGACCAGAGTCCATCTAGTCCAGCACTCTGCTACTCGCAATGGCCCACCAGGTGCCTTTGGGAGCTCTCATGCAGGATGTGAAAGCAATGGCCTGCTGCTGCTCCCAAGCACCTGGTCTGCTAGGGTTTAGTCCTCTTTGATAGAGTTGAATAGAAATGGTAGTATTGGGTCTTTTCTGACAAAGCAATTAAGTTGCAGTTGCCATTTGCAAATACAGAGCTGGTGGAAAGGGCTTTGTCTTCTTATACCTTTATAAAACAAAGTGCTTTAAAACAAGCTTAAGAATGGCACTGAACATTTGTTGTTTGTTTTATAAATATCAGACCGTATTAAAGTTCTTGATCATAAACAAATCAGATGTAAAAAACTAATGTGTATGCAATGTCACATTTAAGACGTCCTGTAGTCAGTTGAGGGAGAAGAGGGTGGTGATGGTATTGACTTGAACTTATTTCATTCTTTGAGTTTTGTGTGTGTGTGTCTGTATGCATCAACATGTAAATTTGAAATGACAGCAACTGTGTTAATTAACATATGGGGATACAATTTTAGGGAGATGGGTTGCCAAGGGGTACGTGAGTGAAAAAAGGCTGGGAACCCCTGACACAGTAGAATGCTTCATACATGCACAAAAGGTATGAAAAAGGGTTTGGGCACATCATATTGTTGAAGCTTGCAGTGTTCTGCTGTGCTCGTGGAATTAGATCTTCCTTGCCTTGTCCATCCCGCAGCAGACCCAGTACAAGGCCAGAAAGACAACGCTGACAGTGTGATTCTTGTGGATTAAAAGCCAAGTTGGACATAGGGGCTGCTGTGAGGAGGAGGAACTGGGCAACATAATTTCCATGCCTCTTCCACCACCTTTAAGAGTAAAGATAAGGGTAATGTTTTCTTCAGAGGATGTGTGACTTGTAAGTGAAGAGTCATAAAAATTAACTCTTGGGGTCATTCACTTCCCAACTGAGATCCTTTATAGCTTGAGGTTAAGCAGTTGATGGTTGGCCTGTAGCTGTATCAAATTGTGGAAGTTTCTACTATATTTTTAGTTTCATGTTTATGTATGTGCTTTTCTGTTTTAAAGTAAAATGCGGTGCCATCCAGCAGAAGGACTTTCAAATCCCACTGGTTTCAAAGGTGTAATTAAGCATATTCTTTGTTCTTTTCCTGTTGAATTCAGTAGGATTAACAATAGTTTGACTGTTCTTTATGGCTTGTTGTCTTTGTGGATCTGACTTCATTTGTTATTCCTACAAGTGACTGTCAGTGTATTGCTTTCTTTCTATCAACTGCACAGAGCAAATAGAAAAGCCAACTGATTGTAAGCATTCTGAAAATATGCATGAAGTGAGACAAATACAAGTTCTAACTAACCAAATACTAACCACTGTCCCTCTTTCCAGCATCTTCTTACTATATAATAGAGCAGCATGTTCCCAATGACAAACCAGAAAAAGTGATGGCTGATGGGAAGTGTAGTCTTTGGCCATCTGGCAGGGCCCAGATTCCAGCTCCTCCCAGAGGAGCAAGGACTACACTTCCCAGCAGCCTTTGCTGTAGGAAGCCATTCTCCCCTCCTCTTCCTATGGTGTGCTTCTCCCTGGTGGCGGTGAGCCTTGAAAAGAGGGGAAAGTGCAGGAGGAAGCCATACTTTCCTCCTCCCCCCATGGTGTGGTCCTCCCTACCAGACCTAGGTCTCTGAGGTTAACTTAGAAGAACTTCCTGCCTGAGAAAATGGGACAAACTGTCAAGCTGCAGCTGAGCTGGAAGAGCCCATTTGCAAAGTTAAGGGAGCGTGTATGGCCGGGGGGGGGGGGGGGAATCTGTAAGTAAGCTTTTAAAAAATTTAGTAATTAGGCAAGGATTTCATTATCTGTTGTAAGTTGTGGGGCCAAGCATGGAGGAAAAGCCAGAAAGTTGGCCACCAACAGTTTTCTAGAGCCCGTTGTATTTGTTTCTACAATGCTGTTCTAATAAGAGAAAAAAGTGCAGTATTAAAGAGGCACTTTCCTACAGCTGCTGTTTAAAAAATGACGCATGGTTGTGTATCTTTCTCAATAGTTTCCTTTAGGATATAGTAGTCAATTCAGGTCCACACCCATCTTTCAGGGTTTCATGTCTTCTTCCTAGATCAGAACTGTGCGCACCTGCCAAACAGATGGTCCGTGCTGTCAGCTTTGATGGAGCCAGTCACCTGGTTGACAGGATTGAATCTAATACCTCTTTCCCCCAATGATTGATGGGTATTAACATCATGCTGATCTTCTGTTCGTCAGTGAGCTCTTTACATGTGGCTGAGGGTAAACAGCACATGGATTGGTCACTTGCAAAAGCATCTGGTGGTGGGATGCTGTTCAAAAGAGGAGGGGGATGCCTGGTCATCTATTTAGTGGCCTTTTTGTGGCCTAACTTCACTAAGCCTCTTGGATGGCAACTCTGCATTCATCATGTGCATTAACATAGCTGTACAACTGCTTCTTGTCCTTCTGTCCTTGTAGGCTTCTTCATGCAAGCAGATGTACGACTATAAACACTTATAGAAATGGGGTAAAGGAAACACAAGTTGAATGTGTAACTCATGAGCTCATTACTTGTAGTGACAGCACAAAGTAACCAAGTGTGCCACACATACACACACAGAGCTGCCTAGCACAGACTCACTATTGGTCCATCAAAGTAAGCATTATTTGCTCTGACGGGCAGCAGTTCTGCAGGGCCTCAGGCAAAGATCTGTCACAGCACCTATTGTGTGGTCCTTTTATCTGTGGATGTCAGGCATTGAATCTGGTCCCCTGGGCTTGCCAGCGTGATGTAGTTGGCCCAGGATCTGGGAGATTCAGATTTGAACCCCTCCTCTGCCGCTGGAGCTTGTTTAGTGAGCTATGGCTAGTCATGCACACTCCACTTAACCTACCTAGTAGAGAAAAGGGAGGAAAGGGAAACAATGTAAATTTCGAGGAGTCCCCACTGTGGGAGAAAGGAAGCAAATAATAACGAAATGAATTCCAGGCAACTGTCCTAGTACCAAGCCACAGCCCTTCCACCATTAGGTTATGTTTTGTTTTCACAGTTGTATAATGAGACTGTTAACTTTAAAAAGTGTCTCCTTCGTGTCACTAAGAATTAAGCTTATTTAATCTGTTCTTTGATAGTGGTCTGATAGCAAAACAAATATAAATAGCAAAACAAATCTTTGAAGTTCCAAAAAACAGAGTCCCTCTTCATTAGAAGCAATCAGTTGGTTACAAACCAATGAGAAAAGCTTTTCAAGTTCCCCAGACCATGACGGGGGGGAGGGGTAGGAGAGAAAAAATATTGTTTCTAGGGCATTATAGAAAAGTCCAAAGTTTGCAGTTCTTGGGGGAAGAAATGGAGGAGCCAAAAAGTGGTGCAGGCCTAACTGGATTAAGTGTTCCTAAGTGCAAAACTACCCTGACCTGGGTAGCCCAGGCTAGCTACGGTTGTCATGTTTTGGAAACTACTCAGGGTTGACCCTGGTTGGTATTTGGATGAGAGACCACCAAGAAATACCAGGGTCACGGCACCCTGTCAGCCTGTTTCCTGGAAAACCCTACAGGATCCCCCAAAAAGTGACTGTGACCTGAAGGCAAAAAAAGGGGGAAGGGTGCGAAACAGATTCCAAGATGCACCAGAGAATCAAAATGTCTCTTTGAAAGGCAGCGGTTAGATTCCTCCATAAACAAGGCAAATTAAACATAATGGACAAGTCCCTACTGCTTTACCCCTCTTTCCCTGGCTTGCGTAGACAACCCCTGAATGTGTCTGTTCAGCAATGCAACGTAATTTGTAATATACTGCCAAAATTCAGATGACTGTACAGTATAGGCTCATTCATAATACAACAGCATTTAAAAAGGGGAAGTCAAAGAGTACATGGAAACAATGGAAAAATCCCAGTCTCAGTGATGCAAAATTTTAATCTCTTTAAGCAAGCTGTAGAGATGCTAAGCTGGATTGGAGGCAGCTGGATAGTCACCCTGTGGTCAACAGAAGAGGTATTGAAATGAGAAGCAATTAATGGTGAGATCTGATCCTGTCCCACTACTTTAATTACTACGTACATGCAGAGGTTTGTATTGCAGCAGCTAAAGCTGCACCATCGTACTGATAATATGACAAAGCTTTGGAATTCTTTTTTGCCTTCTGTTTTAAGAATGACTGGTTTTAAAGCTATTGCTCCCGTTTAGTCCTACTCTGTTTTGTCCTGTACTTTTTCTAAGGAATTCAAGATGCATTTTAATACTTGCAACAATCCTGCAAGGTAGGCGCAGAGAGTGAGACTAGCCCAAGGTCATTCAGTAAGCGTCACGTTCCTACATGTGAATACTGAATATTTGACTGCCCTACATCACAGAACTGTGGGAGGATGGGGTGGGGGTGGGGGTGGGGGGGTTAGAATTAAAATTCACGGCCAGACATGTTTATGTTTCCTTTGGACCATGAATGCAAAGAAAGGAGCAGGGAAGAATTTTCTTCCATAGTTTCATTCTTGGTTTTTTGCTGTGAGTGGAAGAGAAATGCAGGGACCAGTTACTGGGGGATGCTTTCTTTGGAATGCTCCTGGGTCTTTGGGAAGCAGCAACATCAGAGATGGCCAGGTGCATTGCAGGGGGGTGGGGGGAGCAGCTGTGACACAATGATGCAGAGAGAACCAGAAGCGCAAATGCTTCTTCCTTATCTTCTGTACCTCCATCTTGTGTCCAGGAGCTTTCATCTCTTCAGGTTGCCCAAGGGGCCCCCAGGGACCCAAGTCTGTATAATTGTCATTAGAGCATGATTGGAAATTGGTGTATAATATTGGTCTATTTTGCATGCCATCGACGTGAGAGTTTTCCTTCGGATCATTTTTGGGGTGGGGATTGTTGACTCATGTCCTGAATAATACCTGAGAGGTTGTTGTTTTCTGCCTACGCCAAATTCAGAATTCCCTATAGGTAACTTTTACATCTATGGAAGAAAACAAGTTGTGAACTTGCTTGAAAAATTAATGAGCTCTCTGGGGATGGCAAAGGGGGGAGGGGAAGGAGTGCTTTTGTGAGTGGCGTCCCTTGTTTTTTGTAAAAATCAGAGGAGGCAGAGATTATCCTGAAGAACTTTATAAGACATTCTTTCATCTTTTTTGCTGTTATAAAGATGAAGACAATGTATGGTAATGTAAATTGGAGAAAAACAAAGAAATCCTATGCATATTTACTCAGAAGCAAGTCCTCCTAAATTAATTGGATGGTGCCTGAGGTAAGAATGTATCGAATTGCGGGTACAGCTTGATAAGGTAATTTGTTTCACTTGGGAAAAGTAGTGTGTGCGCCACCTTCTGGTTAAAAGCATGTTGCAAAAATGGACATGGTACAATATTGAAGGCAGTTTTTCAGACCAGTTAGCTATGCAGAGTGTAAAGTTTGAGGGTGCTTAGTCTGGTCCTGTGAGACATTTGTAAAATTCTTGAGCTTTGGAGGTTCAGTTGGGTTGGATGAATAGCATTTATAATGAAGTTGTCGTTATGGTCTAGTCTGCTGGCACCTACATACCATTATGCTGTGCCGAGAAGTCTCTCTATTGCTTTAGATTGGTCACATTTGATAGAGAATTTCTTTATTCCTATAATTTTGCCTCAGTTAAGTAAGGTTGCATTTCTGTATATTCAGTCAACTATGATAGATCTGTAATGAAGTGTATGACTGGAACGTTTTTGCTCTCACAGAATTAGGTGCATTAATGTTTATGTATTACTCTTTGAAGACAAATAAAGTGGTGAGTTATTTTTAGATGCAAAACTTAATGATTAAAGATCGTTCCAATTGTACCATTTTGTTTAATTTGGTAATAAGATTTAGATATGTCTTCTGCCATTCTGGTTTTCAGAGATGATCTTTTAAGTTGAAAGATAATTGAATTAGTAAATAAACTATTGTCAGGTAGTCCTGAAGACACAGCTGTACATCTAGGTATCATTTGTTTTCCAGTAAGCAAAACACCCTCTTGGGCATTTGCAATCCTGGGGGAGGGGGAGTTATATTGGTACCACGGTTAGGTATGGCACAACCATGGTGCAGCTATGCCACCTCCTAAGAGGCTTGCTACACTTTAGCCAGCAAGCTGAAAGCTGTGCTGCCCCTGCTCCCATGAATGAGGCCACTGCAGCATAATCGTCCGTGCCACTGAATTTACTGGTGTAAGTCCACATTTTCAAATGGGGGCATTCCCAGGGCTAAAGGGCTCCAGAAGCTGACTAAAGTTGGCCCTGGAAATGCCTCCTTCAGTACTGACACAGACTCCTGCTAAGCAACTCTCCGACACTAGTGTAAGTGCCTCAGTGTCGGCGTTGATGCTTCTTCCATTAGCACAAGGTGTATTTATGCCAGTACCAGATGGCTTTCCGAGCTGTTTTGCCTCCTCCCTCAGGCTTGCCCTGTAAGTACAGTAGCTGGTGAAATAAACTTTTAAGATCAACCTGATTTCTAATTTAATAAATAATGCTGGCTGTATTGCACCTGTGAGAATATCCATGGAAGGTTTTGGAGGAGGTTGAAAAAGGAATGAAATGGTGATTGGTATTAGCCCAACTACCGGGCTTCTAAATGTTCCTTTTCACAGCCTTCCTCCACAGAAGTCTAATCTGTTCTTTAAAGTCCTTGCATTTAAAAAAATAAATAAATCAGGTTAGGGGTTTGACCCAGAACTTTCAAAGTAAAGTGTTCTTTGTTCAAGTGCTTTTTTTCTTCTGGTTATCCTTTTTATAAAAGCTAAATTGCTGTGTTAACCTGGGGTGGAGGGACGTAAAGGTCAGTGTCTGTTGTATTTTGTCCATGATGTGTCTATGTATACATGCATGCCAGAAGGGAAGAAAACATGAAATGGAAACTGAAAATCTCAATTACATGTGGTATTTGTTGTCTAAAGCCTAGGATTTGCAATGGAAAGTTTAGAGACTAAAGAACAAATATGCATCATTTGTCTTCACTGGCTCCCTGTGGAGTACAATATTGATAAGCAAATGCTGCTAGGCTTAGTAAATATGAACAGCCAAGAGCAGTTTGAGTGTCTCTTCCACTTTCTGCACTGGCTTCTCCTTGCTAGACACACCCAGTAGGTTTGTACTAATTCCTATTGGCCAAGGCCTTGGTGGGAGTGGTTTGCAGACGTTTTTCCCTGCTCTGTTTGCATGACCTCACTTCTGTTTGTCTCCGCACTAAGAGCTCATGAGCTCTTTTCAGTTTCGGCTTCTGTGAAGAGCGTTTTGACTTCTGTTTTCCTCCTCGGTGGCTACAAAGGAATCTGTTCACTTTGCTTTTTCAGACGATACCAAGTTGCTGAACAGAGTGGGGCTTTTCCTGTGTTTGTTTTCACAGACTGTGTGAACTGGAATAACCATCTTCTGGAGCGACAACTCTTGCTGGGAGCGGAGCTGCCGTCACAACTGCCACACTGGTCTGTCTGATGCACTACAAGGATGAGCCCGGCATTTGGAGCTATGGAAGTGGAGCACTATTCCAAAGGTGTCCTGCTGGAGCCTTTTATCCACCAGGTCGGGGGTCACTCCTGTGTCCTCCGGTTTAACGATGAGACCATCTGTAAGCCCCTGATACAGAGAGAGCACCAGTTTTACGAGAGTCTTCCTGCAGACATGCGTAAATTCACTCCTCAGTATGAAGGTATGTGGCCAAACTTAGAAGGGGGCTGGGCATTTGGTTGATTCTGTAAATCCCAAGTGTGTATGTTTGGTCTCTAAAATCTTCCATTCTGAAGAGATTTTAGGGAGCTTCTTTTCATGTGTTTTGATGTTGTCTGAGCCAGGCTGTGGAGATACAGGGTGGAGATGCTTGCCAGTGGGTCTTTGGGCTGACTGACAGCATTAGAGTAGAACAACGCTACTGATGATAGCCTGTATATCGCCCCTTAGGCGCAGGTAGGTGAGTATATCGATACCAGCTTGTAAATGTTTTCAGTAGTAATGTGCTGATTCTTTCTTTCTGCTTTTTCTTCTTTATTTTTCTTTTTTTGTTTAAAACAAACTGCAGAAGATTTACCTGTTTTGTAGAAGTTGGGCCTTGATTTTTTCATTATTATAATTGTCTAACAATTTGCTCATGATATAACCAAGTGGCAGCATAGCAAAGATAGCCAAAACATATTGTTAAATGTATACAGCTTGTTTTTACCCTTAAGGAGAGGGGGAAAAACTGTAGTACTTAGTTAGGCAAAAGGTAAAGTACCATTGACAAGGTTGACTCGGTTGGTATGTAGAAGTGGATTTTCCAGTTCTGTTTGGTGTTGTGTTGACCCAAACACCTGGCTCTTCATGAGATGCTGTGTTACCTTTTCGAAATTTTAATTGACGACACTCAAGTCTGAGTAGTTTTTTATATTGTATTTTGCTTTTTCACTGAATCCACTTTGTTTCAAAATTTTGATTTTTAACTGGAGAAAAGACTAAGGCAAGATATCAGTTGTATTGCTGTATGCCATGCACACTTACTGAAACATTGGAAAATGCCTGATTACAAGCTCTTTGAATGAATAGATTTAAATGTGCTTTATGTTTAACATAATGTAACAAGAATGTATTAGCATATGTGGTTTTTCTCTTTGGGGGGATGTGTGGGAGGGATTTAGGGGTAAGGGGGGGGGGCTCATTTGGTCCATCTCTGTTGTTTTTTCCAGGATAAAGCCAAAGGCCATTTTCTAGCCGGCTTCCCCCCCTTTCCTGTAGCTCTTTCCTGTGTGAGCAGCAGGACTGTCAGTCAAAGCTTCTGCACTCCCCACCCTTGCTACTGTAGGTCTCAGAGCTGCCTGCCCTGCTCAGAAGTGCCAGTCTCTCGCCAAGAACTCTAGTGATGAGCGGCAAGAATGTGCAGATTGATTGATTTCAGGATAAAGAGAGGACTAAGGAAAAAAAACCCATTCGGCCTATTGTTACAACTTCTGCAGTAACATTGCTATATGGCATGGGGGTCCACCCCTATCAGAACTTTCCTCTGAGACTCTCAGACTATAACGCAGTGATGATCTCTAGAGACTTTTGAGAGGAGGAGGCAAAAACGTTTCCAAGGTTCACCATGTTTTGATGTACCTCGGTCAAATTTGTTTTGTAATTTGTTTTGTTGTTTCTTTTGCAAGATTGCTACAGAAATAAAATCTATTTCCCCAAGAAAGACAATATCAACTGTACAGATATGTGTGGCGATTTCAAGTGGGAAGCCTTTGAATTAGTTGTCTTGTTGTAATGTGTGATGTTCTCGTTTTGCTCTGCTTTTTGCAAGCCTTTCATTTTCCCTGGTATTTATTGATTCTCTTGGCAGCTTTTGTTTGGATCAATGCTTTTAGCTTTGCTGTTAAGCAAAACTTGAAGCTTTTGGCGGGCAGGGCATCTTCTACTCCAAGATGTAAATATAAATTGTTTTACATCTCTTGTAGGGACAGACGAGTCAGATTTTTTTTTTCAAAATAATAAAATGTTTCAATAATTGAAAACGTCTCCTGTTATTATTTGACTGCTGTGCGATTCTGCTCGCAAGAGAGAAGAATCTCCTGTATTGTTAATGTTTTGTCTTCATGATAAATTGTCTTCTCTGTGAGGTGTCACTTTGTCTAGATGTTTTGATATTTGTTAGGTTGACAGATGAGTTTTGGCCTGTGGCAAGATAAAAAAATACTAAGGACTTGGGTAAGAGAAAAACCAAAGTTGCTATATTCTTAATGTAAAATTATGTTGTGTGGTAAGATGTATTTGCTTCTCACTTCTCCGATTCTTAACTGGATTTTTAATTTCTTCTCTCAAGGTGTGGCATCTGTAAGCTTTGAAGAGGATGAAGATGGAAACCTGTGTCTAATAGCATATCCATTAAATGGGGACCACAATAGTTTGGAAAACCTAGATAATTCTGACTGTGAACCCAAAAATAAATTGTTACGTTGGAGTAACAAAAAGACTGTATTGCTAGAAAATGAAAAGCTAACTAAGGAGTGGGTCCGGCAGCATAGAAAAGAAGAAAAAATGAAAAGGTAAAATGCTTTGTGTTCAAACTGGCACAGAGCCTTTAAACCTAAGCTTCTGTTTAGTTATGTATACTTAAATTTCATGGATTGCAAGATTATTTTGTTTGGCATAACTGTATAGGGTTATATCCTGCATGTATTTGTGCCTTCAATCATTATCTGTTTTCTAGTTGTGAAAGGGAGCTCAAAAGTTCATTTTTCATTCTTCCCTACCAGATATTTCATTTTTGCTGTTTTGGGAATTAATTCCCCTGGAACATTTTGTGACATTAATCTGGAAAAGCGCCAGCTTTGGCAGCCTTCAAAGTATGCCTTTGAAGGAAAAACATGCCGCGCCGCTCTCTTTTAATCCTTTAAACTGGTCTTAGTCTAGTTTATCACCAAGCGAGATCCTCAAACTTTTCTTTTTATATTGGTGTATCTAATAGGCTTCAGTAGTTGAACGTACTGCAGATTTATATACCCACCTGACTTAAGAGGATAATGGGCAAGTTGCCCAGATAAGAGAAAGACAGTGAATGTCATCTGTGGGTTGTGAAGACTTGAAATAGGCTAGCTGAAAGCATTTCATGAAGAAGGCCAGCAGAACACCATGTTTATTTTCAAATGATCGTTGAAAAGATGCTAATGCTCATTTGGCCCCACATATTAATGTATGGATGGATGTTTCTTTTTCAGTCATAAATTAGAGGAAGAATTTGAATGGTTGAAGAAATCCGAGGTCCTGTATTACAGTGTCGAGAAAAAGGGGAATGTCAGTTCGCAGGTCAAACACCACAATCCTTGGAGTATGAAATGCCACCAGCAGCAGTTACAGCGAATGAAGGAAAATGCGAAACATCGCAACCAATATAGTATCCTTTTGTCCAAGCATATCTTGCAAGATAGCCAAAAATGAACCTCTTTTGTTGAACGTTATCTGAAATGTAAACTTTTGGGAGGCATTGGGCCAATTTTGGAATTTTTTTTGTTTGATGTCTGGCTGCTAATTATAGCAGCCCTCCCTTTTGCTCAGGCTGTGTTTGCCTAAATCTGCAGGTCTGTTTTTGCTCATCAGTTGCAAGTTGCTGCACCAGCAACCCCTAGATGTTGACCAGTGTGATTGCAGTGATGGTGCCTGCACTGGATCAGAAGCCTTGATTGCTTTTTGGATGTCATGTGACAAACATCCATCTTTAATCCAGTATATTCTTTTGTGGGCTAGTCTCTGCAAGCAGCGCAGACGCCTAGTTAAACCAAGAACATACTCTGATGCAGAAATATACTTACCTGGCAATTCCGTGTAGTGGTAGATAATCCCAGTGGAGTACAGTTATTCTACTTTGCTTTTGAACCACCCATATTATGGTTATTTGAATGATATCTGAGGGCTCCGTGGCGACGTCTAACATGACTGTTTCTGCATGGACATGATAGTTCTCTCTTCTAATGAGGCTAATTAATTTGCCTATTTGCTTCACATTTTATTTATTGAAAATATTTATAACCCTCTTTCCATGTTGGATTGTAAGGTGCCTTGAAGACCTCATGTTGGAGCACAGCACAGTAAGGAACTTGGAACAGCAGGCATAAGAACAACCAGTAGTAACACCTCAAAACAATGAAAAAGCTTCAGAACATGGCAATACAATCATTATCAGGACAGGCCAGGGCAGATATGTGTATTTACACTGTTGCTTATGGTACAACTATCCATTTTGTTATGGATGGTTCAAAGATTCATTATATTATAAGAAAATTATAATTTTCACAAACCAAATAGGGCATTTGAACAGCTGGATCGTGCTGGATCAGAAGATACCATATCTAGGAAAACATGGCATTACACTATTCTTATTGTTATTATGCATGACAAAAGTGTGGCCCAACAGAATTTAAAGTAGTAGCCCTTAACACATTCTCTTATTTAATTATACTGCTCAAGTTCTAATTATGCAGAACACTCAGGTTTCAGAGAAGAGTCTCAGTTGTTAGGGCTTTTCCTTAATTAAGCAGAATTTATCTTGCTGGAAAACCTGACCTCCCGATACGAGGTGCCTTGTGTTTTGGATCTGAAGATGGGGACCCGGCAGCATGGAGATGATGCATCTGAAGAGAAGAAGGCTAATCAGATCAAGAAATGTCAGCAGAGTACTTCGGCAGTTATAGGAGTCCGGGTGTGTGGTATGCAGGTGAGCAGGATGAGGGTTTGGAATTAGTAGTTTTTGCATGGAAGAAGCTACAAATGAAACTGACTTCTGCTTGCATTTCTCTGCATTAAGATATTCTGGCTTTTCCTTGAGACAGTTATGAATTAGAGAAACAGATGCTTCTGATCAGTCTTGTGGTATAATAGTAGAATCAAAGGTCATGGGAATTTTATACATATTAAATATCTCCGTGTAGTCTAAGTTAAAGTACTGCCAAATTGTTTCCTTACAAGCAAAATAAGGTAGTGGTGCAATCTTGGAAAATTCTGTAACCACCCTACTTCATACTTTTCTAGCTGAGATTGTACATTTTCTTCACCGTCTTGCTGAAGAAGGCTCCAGAACATGGCAGTATCACTGTAATCAGGAGGACCAGCCACTTCAAAGCAATTGCTCTCCCTTATCAAGAGTGGAGAAAGTGAGCCGCTGCATGGAATTGGCTGTTTAACCCGACAGGCTGACCTTCATTTGATTAGCACATCTAATATAGGAGAGTTTGTTTACACATTCATGTGCATGGAATGAGGCATTCACACACATGTGCGGGCACACAAAAATGCTATCAAAGCATTCCCCTTTGCTGTCCCTAGCTGACAAATGCTGCACAATGGTTAGCAGACTCTCCACTGGAAAGTGGGAAGGCTAAACTGGTACGCAGGTGAGAAGCTTGGCATTAAAACCTAAGGGCAATCCCATCCTTTTTTGTTCTGTATTTAAACCTTTAAATATACGATGGCTTCAGTGAGAACGGAACAGTGTTTGTAAAAGGATGTGGCAGCTAATTTTAGTTGCTTTTGGAAGGGATTCTTAAGATGGAGAACACAATTTGGCATCACTTTTATTGCAGTTAGAGTTGGAACATCCTACCAGTCTTTTTTAGAACCGCCCTGAGGAAATATTTTTGCGCTGTCTTTCCACTTGATCCTCATGGTAGTAACGTAAGAAATCTTAAAACAATTAAAATACAATTCAAACTGTGAAGCAATTCAAAGTGTACAGCAATTAAAAACACACAGACAACACCAAAGGGAGGGCCAGTAGTAATTATTGGTGTGCCTGATGAAACAAAAAAGTCTTCACCTCCTAGCAAAACTCACTAGTTGAGGGAGGCAGATGGATCTCTCTGGTGAGTTCTCAGGTGGCTACTCATCTAGCTTCAGATGGTCAGGGGCAACCAAATAGAGCTTTCAAAGATGACTTTAGAGTGTATAGGTAGGTTCATATGAGAGGCAGTGGTCCATGAAGAAGTGGAGCTTATTGAATGCAGACAGCTCATAACCAAGAGGAGTCTCCTTACATGCACAAATAAGATGAAATTAGTGACTGTGAAATAGAGGTACTTTATATCACCACAGAGTTTGTGGGGGCTTTGAAAAACTGCTGGAAGTAGCACCTTCTTGCTAGCTTGCTATATGACATTTTATTTTCTATGATTGCATCTCTGTGCTGCTTTGCAGTTTATGGCCCTCCCACCCTGCTGTTTGTGCTTTTTTTCTATTCTTACCTCATGTATATATGTCTTTGGTGAAGACCCACTGATGTGATTCTGAAAGTCCATTATAGTCCATTACAATTTATTCTAGAACAAGATATCTCTAGTCACTTTTTCTTCCCTAGTAACTTAGTAAGAGATGTCCACCCTCAGTGATAGCCAGTAGTGTGGTACAAATCTCATCTTCATAGGTTCTCCCTTTTTTCAAGTAGCACATTCCTCCAGAGGTTTCTCTGTTTATTGATTGAGTTTGTGGAGAACTGAGTCGTGATTGGTATTCTTTCCAGCCGTTAGCAGAGTGTACCTTTAATCACCTCCATTTTGAGTCTGCTGCAAATAGCATTGTTGAATATTGTGCAGTCATCCTTACTGTTCCTCTAACAGGCACTTATATGAAGACCTGTTAGATAGTTTCATTATTCCCATCAATTACATAAAGTACAGTTCTCTTGTGGAGCTTTCAAAAGTAGCATTGGGGCATACAATACCTTCTAATTTTTAAATGGCATTTTCTGTTAACAGGCAGGCTGAATAGTAGTTCAGCTGTCTGTAGTCTTGCAAGTGTCCAGTGCAGGCATAATGGAACTGTCAGTTTGTAAATGACGAAGTGCCACTGCACATGTTATAACTTGACTATGAGAACCTGACCAAAATCGTTCTAATACTATTTAGTCCCACGTCATTTTCTGAACAGAAAAACAATCACATGGAGCTAAATAATAATTTCACTAAGAAATGTCTTGAGGAATCCTAGTTCAGAAAATTCCTTGCCTTTACCTTCTTTCCACTAAATCAGAGGAGCATACTACTGATTATTCATGAAAGAGGTGTATCTTTATGAAACCTAGAGACTTTGCTTCAAAGTTCTACTGTTGCTGATCAGGCCCTTTCCTTATTTTCAACAGGTTTATCAGCCAGGCACTGGCCAGTTAATGTTTATGAATAAATACCACGGAAGGAAGCTTTCAGTCCAGGGATTTAAAGAAGCACTTTATCAGTTCTTTCATAATGGCAAATACCTGCGAAGAGAACTCTTTGAGCCTGTTCTAAAGAAACTGACTGAATTAAAATCTGTCTTGGAGAAACAGGAGTCTTACCGCTTCTACTCCAGCTCTTTGCTTATCATTTACGATGGAAAGGAATTGCAAGAAGTCACTGTGGACTCTGACCCAGAAGACCTGGAAGGCCTTTCAGAAGAGTCATCCGATGAATCTGCAGGCGCATATGCCTACAAGCCCACGGCTAGCAGTGTTGATGTTCGAATGATAGACTTTGCCCACACAACGTGCCGGTATTATGGAGAAGATAGTGTGGTGCATGAGGGCCAAGACACTGGTTACGTTTTTGGACTTCAAAACTTAATAGCTATTATTAAAGAAATAAGGGATGAGAGCAGTGAATAAACATTTAGAATGCAGAACAGTAGACAGCACTATAGTGACTCTTTGTATTCCGGAACTGTTGGCCACTTTCTGGTGATAGCAACCTGTACGGACTCCGTTGGGGTGGCCCTATCAGAGTCGGAGCTGTTTGAAAGAGGGCATTTCCTTCTAGAGGTGCTAGAAATAGCACTGATGCATCTGGGTATCTTTATTATTTATTTTAACTCTCAAAAACATTCCATATTTGTTTATTCAGATACCTCTGTTATCCCTGTGTGTACATGTTCAAATAAAATTCTTTTTGTTCATTGCAAATGATGTTATCTTTTTAAGGTGCTTGTCCTTGGCCAGGGTAGATTTGATTGAAATCAAATGGATTTAAGTCACTCGTCAGTAAGACAGTTTGTATTATGGCTTTCTACATAAAGACTCATTCTTGCCAGTATAATCTTAATATTTACAACCAGATGAAGGTTTCATTTTTAGAATAATAACATGTCGGATTAGTTTTACAGTTATATAAAAATTCTGATTTGGGTATACTTTTATATAGATATAAAAGTATACAAAGATACATATAAAAGTATACATAGTATACATATAAAGTATACATTTTATACATAGATAATTCACAATAATTTCATAATTATCTTCGTTTTCTTTCGGCCCATTAGGCCTCGCATTTCTTTGTTGCAGTGTTTGCATTTTGCATGCCTGCCTTCTTACTCATAAATAGGGAAACTTCATTAAAATATTCCCGAAGTGGCTCACTTCTATGGCCTGCTGCCATTAGTAGATTTTCTCCTCCTGGGAGAAAATGATATGATAACTCTCAGGCTGTACGCACAAAGAGCCCGAGACTTGTGAAATATTCTGCTCAAAAGGTTTCATTTTTACTTCTTGACCCACCCTCTTGATTTGCAAAGGAACAATGAGAAGAAGATCTTTATCTCAACTTGCATTTTTACTGCGAATGATTGGCATGTTATCACTGCAGATACAAATTTGCACTTTTGAGAACTGCAAAACCAAGCATCATTGATTATATCTTCCAGATTTTAAAAAAAATGCCCAAAACAATCTTCCAGAAAGCTCTGGAACTACATGACGTTGTGAATGGATTACCAGAATTCATTTGCCAAAAAATGTAAACTTTGCATGAATATACAACTTCATGCTAGATAATTAAAAACTAATCTTTATTTCATGATGAATAAACTTGGGGCTATAATGTATCAAACAGAAAACTGTCTTTAGATAGATTTTTCCCCTCCAAAAGCATTGTATTAAAATCAGGTTTAAATTTTAAAATTTAACTTAAAATGTTTTAAATCATTTTTTAATTTTTATAAAATCATTGATTTTCATCCACTTTGATCTTGGTAGATACTTAACAGCTGGAATGTACCCATTTAGTGCAGATAATCTATCCTTTTTCATGTTCCTGTCAAAAGAAACGAACCGTTGCTTTAAAGTGTTCTTTGCTTTTAACTTGCGTGCAAACAATACCTCAAGAGCAAATTGAGAGTATGTAAAAACTAACACAAAAGTTGTTTCCCTCACACAGGGTTGCCAGTGGAGCACCTCCAGGTCACTTCAGGTGCTGCTGTTCTCCAAAATGGTCTGCGGTAATCTTGTGTTCTTTATTTAGGAAAGATACTAACTCTCCAGATACCTGTTTGAGGCAGTTGACAAAAGCAAAAATGTTGCCTTAAAAACCCAGCCCAATGTAAAACAAAGACCATAAAAGCAGACCACTGAAAGCTTAAAATAAGTTCCCCAACTAGAATGGTATTAGAAATTGACCTCTTAATCAAAAGCCTTGGTGAACAGAAAATTTTTTGTCCTGGCAGGACTCGAGCATTTCAGAAAGGGGGGTGCTACTACTGAAAAGGCTCAGTCTCCAATTGCCACCTGCTGCCCTTCTTACTCATAAATAGGGAAACTTCATTAAAATATTCCCGATGCGATGCGAGGCAGCGATGGACAGCAGCGCTTGTGAGACCTATTTAAACTGCTGGGCTGGACAGTATGTAAGGAGGTGGTCTTTTGTGTACCCTGGACCCATTTAGAGGTTTAAAGTTAAGAACTTTGTGCCCAAAGAGAGATGGACAGATCCTTCAGTGCTAGAAAGGGATTTGGGAGTCTTGGATAATAGTTCCATGGGACTGTTAACTCAGTGCATGGCAGCTGTGAAAAAGGCAAACTATGCTGGGGATAATTAGAAAAGGAATTGATAATAAAACTTCAAAGATTGTCATGCCCTTATATAAAGCAGTGGTGCCACTGCACTTGGAGTTCAGTTCTGGTCGCCACATCTCAAAAAGGATATCGAGGAGATAGAAAAAGTGCAGAGAAGGGCAATGAGGATGATTGAGGGACTGGAGCACCTTCCCTATGAGGAGAGGCTGAAGCGTTTGGGACTTTTTAGTTTGGAGGGGGGAGGGTATGATTGAAGTCTATAAAATTAGGCATGGGGTAGAAAATGTTGACAGAGAAATTTTTCTCTCTCAATACTAGAACCAGGGGGCATTAATTGAAAATGTTGGGGGGAAGAATTAGGACTAATAAAAGGAAACATTTTTTCACACAACGTTTGATTGGTGTTTGGAATATGCTGCCACAGGAGGTGGGGATGGCCACTAACTTGGATAGCTTTAAAGGGGGCTTGGACAGATATATGGAGGAGAAGTCAATCTATGCCATGGCTACCAGTCTTGATCCTCCTTGAACTGAGGTTGCAAATGCCTTAGCAGACCAGGTGCTCGGGAGCAGCAGCAGCAGAAGGCCATTGCTTTCACATCCTCATGTGAGCTCCCAAAGGCACCTGGTGAGCCACTGGGAATAGCAGAGTGCTGGACTAGATGGACTCTGGTCTGATCCAGCAGGCTCTTTCTTATGTTCTAGACTAGAGCAATACATTCCCAGTATTCTGACCCTGATAGCATTTTGGGTGAGCTGAAGAGTCTGGATTGTTTTCAAAGGCAGCCCAGTGCAAAGCACTTTATAGTAAACTAACCTGGATGGAGTCAGAGCATTGATCACACTGGCTTGATCTTGCTTTTTTAGCAACAGCTGTTGCTGGCCTATTAGCCAAAGCTTATTAAAAGGCAGAGGCGATCTAGGCCTCCAACTGTAGGCTAGGATCCAGTAGTATCCCCAAGCTGTGAACCTGCTCCTTCAGGGCAGTACAGCCTCTTCAAGGACAGAATGACTCTCTCAGTCCTAAAGCAGCTTTGTCACTGATGAGCAGCACCTCAGTCTTGCCTAGATTGATCTTCAGTTTATTAGCTGTTGCAGAGAACCAATAAAGTTTCCTGTATTCCCCGTGTATAGGAATCACAGTGTGTGGACTGCCTTGCCATTTTTTAAAGTGTCACACCCTAGCAGTTTCCTTCCCTTTCATATATAGAGGCAAGCAGGTGGTGGTGGTGCTTCCAGTTTCAGTTGATCAGCTAGGTTTCCATGTAAGAAGTGGTCCATCCAGTCTTTCAAAATACCTCGGTGGTTAGGGATTTGGCAAATGCTGTTCTCCCTTAACCACCAATTTGAGGTTCTCTCGCCTTGGTTTTCCTTACCATTATCAGACAGCTGCTCTCTTACAGGTTAACGTATAAAGGTCCTGTAGAGAAACCTGAAGGGAAAATAAATGCCTGTACTTAAGGCCAAAGAACTGATGAGGTATCTCGACAGAATAATAGCTAGAGTGGTAACCTTACTGGCTGTAGCTCTTAATCATCAAGGTGTCTTCCCAGTTCTTTGTGCCTTGCTGATTAATAGCATCCCATAGTGAGTTGTGTTGTTTGGTGCTCTGAAGATGATAATGAGGCTTCACCTTCCACAGGTAGATAGTTAATGACCTATCTTTCACAGCTCATTTTTTTTCTTCCGCCTTGCTTGGGTATATTAAAATGCTTCACACTTGGAATGGTAACAACTGCTTCATAAAATCTAACCCAACAGTTACAGATTTCACTTCACTTGTATGCAGGGATAGCTTACCCAAGAAGTGTGCCTGCACGAGCTGGTCGTCTGCAATGGGACAGGAAATTGACCAAAAAGAACCCTTTACTTGCTCCCTTCTTGAAGCATTTGCTACAGGCAGACAAAGAGCAGGATTATATGGAACACAGAGGGCGTGCAAGAGCAAATACTGCCACTTAGAAATACTGCCAGTGCCACCCTGAAATTACAAACAAAATAATATCTAAATTGAACCCCATCTAGTTATTTTTCTTCAGTGCTACAATAAACATTTACCTGGTTGATCAGTGCTGGCTTTGGAATCCTGTGAATGTTGTAAGGGTCAGGCCACACCTCTCTCTTATGTCATCAGATCACTTATCATTTGATTACTCAGCAGTGGATGCTGAGTGTGCTGCTGAATGTGGTGAATATTTTCTTGCTAAATGCTGCATTCGGCTAGTGATGAGCGTGCATGTTCGAAAGGCTGGATACTCATGGGAAGGGTTTGCTGTGCTTCACAAATGGCACGTCTCTGAGTCTGTGAATCTTGATGCATCAAAGGCTTTCAACTGGTGAGGCGTGCTGTGTTGTCTGGATATAATCTTCACAACTGGAAACAAAGCAAACAGTTCTGAAGCCTACGTCTGGGCTGATTCGGTAGTGGATGCTATGGGGAGCTACTCTCTTCCTCATGACTAAAACTGATTAGGTGAAAGACAATTAGCTGCGAATGTTACGGAAAGGGCTTAATTTTGTACACTGAATGCTTTTAGAGGCAGGTCACTATTACAGGCATCAGAAATGGAAAATTCTAGGCTTAGAGGCCACAAGGGAGAAAAGGGCAGTGCCATTTGAAGCCCCCGGAGACCTTGTGGTAGAGAGTGGTATGGACCCTGATGTATTTGGATTAGTGATCTGACCCCCCTCATCCTGATCTTTATGGTTCATGTGATTAATACAAGAAGTGATGAGAGTGGCTTGCCATTGCGAATTTTATACTTTAGAGCTTATGTTGTTGGGTAAATAATGGGATTTTTCCTGTACTACCATGTCAATTAGGCATCTTGAGAGAGCGCTGAGGTTCACCACTCACTTTGCCACATGTCACAGTAGGAAATGACAGCTGCCGACTGTCAGACTGGAAGTACAGAGAAGTGTGGTCCTTGCCTATGAAATATGCCCACCCACTGTAGTGATTCACTTACTTCAATGAACATGTGTGGAGGATAATATAGTGAAACCAACTGGAAAGGAAGGGCAAGTTCCAGGAGCTCTCAGGTTTTCATGGAACTTCCTTCTTTTCCAATCATGCTCAACAAGAGCTTATAAATTTTGGCAGTGATGTGATCGTCATTTGTACATTCTTCCATTTCCAAGTCAGTCTTAGAATCTTCAAGCCATAAGATAGTTTAGCTGTTTTAAATCTTTGTAATAATTGTGCATAGAAAAAGCAACGACAGGTATGTCCTTCTGCTATTAAATCTCTTGATTTTATTTTGCATTCCCCTTGAGAAAAGTTTAATATATTACAATATGTTCCCATATAGTTTCTTGTCTGTATATAAGGCTTCTTGTGATGAAAGCCTTTTCTAAGCATGGCTAGAAACTTAATAATCTGATTCAGTGACACTTTTTGATATACAAAGCAAATTGTTTGAGGTTGAGAATGGTATAATACAATCACTTGAGAGTCTGGGGAAAAGAATGGGGTGGGAATTCATGGCAATTCAAGAGGAACTTGGATTACATTGAATGGCACCGTGGAGTGGTTTGTGGGATAGCAAAACAGGCTTTTCTTCCTTGCTTCTTCGTCCGAAATCCTTTCTAGCAGCTTCTGTGTCAGCAAAATGTCAGTTACGTAACTGCTTCTTCTGAGATTGCCAGGGTAAAGTCCTGTTACTCTGTGAGTGGAAGTGCAGAAGTGGAGAATGTTTGTCTTTTATTATACCAGTACTCAGGTGGCAGAGATTGTCTCCAGAATTGCCGTTTGTTTTCAGGCCTGGTAGGAGAGATGGAGGTTGGCAGGAATGATAGTGCTCTGCTACCCACTTGACAGGGGATTAATGTTTGGGGTTCTGATTGGCACAAGGTAAGCGGTATGATTGCCCTCCTTTTCTGGAAACTGCTCCGTGATTGCTATTTCCAAGGAGACTTGTATTACAGGAACATTGAGTAGGGGGCCCTGGATATTTTCTTAAAACCAGTTTGAGCTTGCTATGTGCCACTAAAGATGAGCTTTTGCTTGTAAGTAGTCAGAAGCGGCCTTTTTTTAAGCAAGCAAGCAAGGGTGTGTTTAGCTGCTTCACTGCTATCTGGTGTCAGTGAGGTGGCTGGCAGCCTGATTCCAGTCACGTTTTCAATCACTGGTATTCACGATCACCTTGGAGCACTGGAGAATGACCTCATGTAGCAGATCATGCAGCAGCAGCAGCAGCAGCAACCTGAGCCTTGTGCCAAGACAGCCATTGAAAATAGTGCTGGAACAGGAATGCACCTCTTCTATTTTTATACTACAGGTGACCTTTGGCAACAGCTTTCCAAACCCCCGTGGCACAGTAGTCTGCCTTGTCTCCTATATATCATAATCAACTGCAGGTTTACAGTTACTCTTCTCCATTTGGTAATTCATGAGACACTTGAGTCTACCATGAGCGAGTGTCAGCTGTCAGCAGGTGGGTGACTAAAGCACGCAATAGCAAATTCCACTGTAGTGAGCAGCTCATATGTAAGCATTACTGGCCAAAACCCGGTGTGGAAGAAGGAACCAGCCTCATGGTGCTGTCCAGCATTGTTGCCTCCTAGCTGATATGCTGGGGGAGGGGAGAACGGTTTCAGATGCTTCCCACATCGTTAAAGGACAACATGTCTGGGAACAGGTTCAGTCCAAGAGTTCAAGTGCACCTGAAAAACATAAAATTGCTCTGTAAGGTATACGTCAGCTGCAAAAGGGAAACTGCACAGCAAGGCCAATCTGTGAGTTTGAAGAAGTGAAGGCAGGCGACTGCAAAATGTGCAGAATTGTCAATTGATAAGGCTGAGTAGAAAGATGAAAACTTGCACGTGGACTTTGAAATGCAGGAAAGCAGGAAGTTGAAACACTTCTTCTCTGGCAGTGCAAATCCAGAGCATGAGAGTTGTTTCTCTTCTGTTTGTAGGGCTGTTTTGTGTGTTCTATAAGAATTTTTCTTCAATTCTCCTTTTTCTGGTGCCACTGTCTTTTCCTAGGCAATCCAGTTTCTGAAATTTAAATCATCCTTCTCTTAGTACTTTTTATACACACACACACACATTATATATATAATATACTATACATATAATTATATTATATAATTATATTATATAATATAATATTATCATATAAAACAAATATTAATGTATTAATTTTATATATATACACACACACATTTTATATTATATTATTACCTATCCACACACACACATATAATCTGTCATGCTAGAACAGTGGTTCTCAACCTGGGGGTCGGGACCCCTTTGGGGGTCGAACAACCCTTTCACAGGGGTCGCCTAAGACTCTCTGCACTAGTGTTCTCCATCTGTAAACTGGATAAATGTTAGGGTTGGGGGTCACCACAACATGAGGAACTGTATTAAAGGGTCACGGCATTAGGAAGGTTAAGAACCACTGTGCTAGAAAGATGTAGACTGATTGGAGAAGTCTCAATATTCTATTTGGTAAGTATGTATCTGCATACTAAGATGTTGAATTTAGTGGATGGATCCATCGCTGATCACACCTTGAACTAAAGCGATCAGGCCAGAGGCATCACCTTTATGTTATTTCAAGAGGGAAAACATGAAAAGGGCATAAGAAGAGGGAGAAAGATGGGGTTGTACTCCTTTTAAAAAGTAGGTATGTTGCAGGTAGGTGTTAAAGTTGGATTCCTGATCTGGAAATGTCCAAAGCAATTGTGCTTAAATAATGACTCAGACTAAATAAAGCTACCTTATAAGCTACATATAGAAAAGATCTTTCTAGTGGAGAAAAGACACTTGTTTTTCAGTCAACCAGGGCTGCTACATAGAGGTAATGGCAAACCACCTTTGAATGTCTCTTGCCTAGAAAACACTATGAAGTCACCATAAGGTAGCTGTGACTTGAGGGCCCTATACACAGACATAAACATACACATGTGCACACAAAGTGGAAACTCTCAATGATATATGAGGAAACCAGTGTTTTTCTCAGTGAAAACACTTTGCTTTGTCCCCTGTCACTATAAGAACTGGCTTTGTTAAGGACCAGGGTATCCTGTGTTCAAATCCCCATTCAGCCATGAAGCATAGTGGGTGCTCAAGGTCCAATCACTCTCAAGAATGAGAGAACCATGTAAGCTGCCCTGAGCTCCTTGTAAGAAGGGTCTGATAAAGAAGGTAATAGCTCGCTTGTTCTGTTTACTTGGGCCTAGTCTATGCATACAACAATATGTGGGGTCTGAGTTGAGAGTACTGACCAGATCCTCTTCTATGTACGTAAGAGGGAAAGTACCTTTCTCTAGACATGCTATTGCTTGGCTTACACTGAGTTATTTCTTATGCAGGGAGGGGACTGTTTGAAATTAGTATTCTCTGCCCACAGTCTGATGTGAAAAACTGCAGCTAATGGAAAGAGGTTTAGTTTTTGCCGATTCTCCTCTTCCACTGCAGATTTCTTATTTCCCACTTATGCTGTTCCAGGAAGTCCTGTCAACCGGGGACACCTTTCAGGGGACGATTTTGGGTGGCAGTGGGAGGGAGAAGGAAATCCTCTTCTGTTGACAGAAATCCCGACAAATGGAAACTGATATCCTGAGCTCTTTAGAGATATGGTAGCGGGAAATGTAGCAAACATGAAAGTGTGGCCAAATTATTCTTTATAGAAATTACTGATATAAAGAAGATCCAGTTGTTTATAGCTGATAATTTACTAGGAGCATCAGTGGTGTAGGAGGTTAAGAGCTCTTGTATCTAATCTGGAGGAACCGGGTTTGATTCCCAGCTCTGCCGCCTGAGCTGTGGAGGCTTATCTGGGGAATTCAGATTAGCCTGTGCACTCCCACACATGCCAGCTGGGTGACCTTGGGCTAGTCACAGCTTCCCGGAGCTCTCTCAGCCCCACCCACCTCAGAGGGTATTTGTTGTGAGGGGGGAAGGGCAAGGAGATTGTAAGCCCCTTTGAGTCTCCTGCAGGAGAGAAAGGGGGGATATAAATACAAACTCTTCTTCTTCTAGTGTGCAATGAAGAGAAAGTCTTTCCTCTATAAATGTAAAATGTGTTAGTATAAAAAGTTAAGCGGATTTTCTTATATAAATAAAACCTTATGTGGAGGCATCCTGCATTCTTCGTGGCATGCTAATGGAACCGGATTAACCAAACCCACAAATATTGACTAGTACAATCAAAGCTAGTCAGTCATCAATCCACTTCGACCACCACATTCTCAAGGTGGAGATTATGATGGTATAGCTGGGGGGGTGGGGGGAGGTCTCATAACAACCCTGTGAAATGGGTTAAAGGAAGACTGGCTGAAAGCCTATCCAGAAAGATAACTAATCAAGGATTTGAGCTGAAATTTCCCTCTCAGTCCATGGCCAATACTTCGTCTGCACTGTCAAGTGGTTGTCACATTGGTTAAGCAGGCTTTGGTACACACAACTTTCCTCTGACCTAGAGCTATCTATAGGGGGAGAAACAGTCTGTTAGAGGCAGATTACATAAATCAAAATAAATGGAGAATCTAAAATGAGTACACATTTTCATTGATTTGTGAAAGAAAAAAATGAGAATGGGATGCTTTTCAGTAAAATACCATGGCTGACAATATAGCTCCCCATGTGTCCTACCAGAACAAGGTGGCCATGGGACCTTCATCCTCTACTCATGCTTGTGGCTATTGCAGAAGTGGAAATAGATGCTATGAATATCAATTTTTGCATAGGCACCCCACCAGATCCGCCTGCTTTCCTTACCTCTTTTATGGAGACTGGTGGTGACAAGTTCTTCCGTAAATTGAAGAACAGGTTGTATTCCCAGAAGAAGCTGGGTCAAGTGGAAGTTACTCACAGCAGCCATACAACTACAGGCCCACATGTTGTGTTTAATCTTTAGCAGAGATCTACTTGCACTTGCTTCCAGCCCCCCACCCACAAATGACAATAGTTTGATCCCATGCTAACTTTAAGACCATTTCATTTGTTTATCTCCATTCCTTCCCCCATGATGGTCTTGAGAGGTTATGCATGGTTTCCACAAGGTCCTCCCACTCAGGTTCGGAGTGTTTTCGTGTGTATCAAGCCAACCAAGCTTCAGCGGTGACTTCACAATATTCTCATTGAGCCAGTCACAGCAATCAAGTTCTTCCCTTTTGTGTTCCTTTGCATGGTGTTAGATTATTACAGTTTATTCTTATTAGTTCCCAGTAATGGGAATCTCATATTCCTTTGCATTGAGGAAAGGAGTATACAGGAAACCATGTTTCAAAAGGATACTGGATCCAGTTCTTTATGCCTTAGTATGGTGGTTCCTAACCTTTTTTCATGTACATATCCTTTGGAAACCTATTGCCCTAAAATTGTACCCCCATATTAACAAACCCATTATGTAATTTTTTCACATATCCCCAAACTCTCTGGCTCATATGCCTCGGGGTACACGTACCCCAGATTGGGAACCACTGCCTTGGTAGACAATATATAGTTGCTATCTAGTAATGACCCATCTATCATCCTTCTTAGAAACACCATGCAGAACACACAACTATTGCTGATGACATGTACTAGGAACACAGTAGCCGTTACGTCCACCAGCTGTGACCCCCTGGTAAATTGCAAGCAAGAATAACTCCTTGGATTAGAGACTAAAGAGATGTTGTAGGACAATGTCTTAGACCTTCTTCTTTCTTCAAATAATGTGTAGTGATAGAAATGTGCAATTTGGCACCACGGAATTCAGGGTTTCTCTAGGCTCTAACCTGGAGTTATGCTGTAAGTGCACATGAACACTCTTTCACAAGTGTACCTTTGGAATCCCAGATCAAAGACTCTTTTGTCTGTGCTGGAATGGGAGCAAATTTGGATTTTGGAGCAGCAGACAGTGATGGAGACAGCACTCGAGTTTTAATCTTGATTGAACATATACATTTGTCAGAAGAATGAGTGCATAGATTGAAACAGCAATAGACATCCTAACTGTCAGGATTCAGGAATCACTGAGAAATTAATAGCTAGGCAGCCTATAGAATCTTACAAGCATTTGAAGAATTAAGCAACAAGCAAATCAGATGATTCCTAGTGGAGGCTGTCCTAGTTATGTTCTTCCTCAGGCTGGTCCAAATTCAGAGCCAGTGTTGGTGTTCGTAGGAGCATAGTGTCTCAGGGGGAGGGGCAATGACATCTAAGGTTTTTCTATCCAAGCTGCAACCTTCTAGGGGGGAACTGGAGGCTAAGACTGGGGAACAAGGGGAGCAGATTAGAGAAGCAGAGCAGATTCACTCAACACAGTTGGAGACATTCTGAAAGAGGAAAGGGGAGGGCTAGAGTTCTGCCCAGTGATTTCAGCAGTGGAGGAGCAATCCCAAGACTGAACTTAATCTTTTGCTGGGATGCCACTTTTATCCTATTTTCCTGGGCATTTCCCACTGGGGCCAAATTCAATTGCTGACATTTAGACATCTCCAGAATTCTGTTTGTGTTGGGAGAGTTATGGGAGGCTCTGTGACTGGAAAAATTCTAACAATCCTTGTTGCCTTAGATAGCCCAGACTTCCCTTATGATTTTGATTTGGTTGGTGTCTCCTCAATAACAGTAACTGTTGATGGTCATGCATGTTCATATGTTTTTGCTGAATTTTCAAGATTTTATGTCTGGTTTATTTTATATATCATTTTAATGTACGACAGAAAAGTGTGTCTCGTAAAGCAGATCCCTGAATGGTCCTATGAAGTAGGTTAGTATCCTTCAAACCTTGATCATTAATTATAGCCAACATTTGGATGAGCCCTTAGAAAATCAATGAATAGTGTCATTGTCAGGGTGTTTCTGGGATTCCAGCGGAAGTTTCTGGGTGTTTCTGGAATTCCAGAGGACTGTGTCAATCAGCTTTTCAGTTGCCTGTACCCTGATCTTAATTTCCCAGATGTAATATCAAAAGGTATCTCTTCTGCAACCTTGGATATCATGTGATTTCAGAAGTTTGTGCATATGTGTGTATGCACATATGCATCCAAAACATGTTTCCTAACCCAGGGGTGCTTTCAGGGATAACATGGGATAGTACTTCCAAGGGTGAGTAAATGCTGAATGTGATGACATCATATCTGGCACTAGTTAGTTCCGGTGTGTGGAGATCAAATGAATGTCCACAGCTTTTGATCATCTACAACATTTGACTAGGTCCTTAGGAAACTTGCCCATCTCACAGAGATAACCAAAGCTGCATACTGATATGCCTGACTTCTATCCTTCAAAAATATCAGCAATGGCTGACTGAAATAAACCAGTGAGGAAAGCCTGGGCGGGTTCTGCCTCTGACACAAAAGATCCAGAGAGCCCTTGTTTTTATCTAGTCACTGTTCCTTGGCATCAGCAGAGAGGTTTGTCAGTTAGACATAATGCAATTTGAACAATCCAAAGCGCAGCTGTGTCGAGGACATTTGAAAAGGAACATGCATTCCCCATGGGGAGGAATTCAGGCAGAGCTAATGCAGAGGGGAGGCAGCAAGACCAAAGTGCTCATTAAGGTCAGGGCTGGCTGCAAGCGCTGCCACTAACTGTAGCTCGGCAAGTCCCAGTGGACTCTTTGTCCTCTCTGGGACCATGAAACAACAGGAAGCATCGCCTGTTATATCTGAATAGCTGAATCTTAAAATCAGCTTTTGTGTGGAGATCAGACATCGAGTGATGTGACTCTAAAATCATTGTATATCTGTATACAATCTTGGAATCAATTTGTGTTTTCAAATGCTGCTCAATACCTCCCCTACTCCAGAGTCCCAGACCTATCATATTTTCCAGAAAGCCTTGATTCACACTAGCAAAGCTGTAAATGCCAAATTCCAGTGGTAGATAGCTAATTTATTGACCAAAGCTGTTTCCAGGGGTGAACTGGCCATTGGACTGTCAATGAGTTTCAGGGCACACTCGGGGTTTCAAGCCAGGTTTCCTCAGTCATTTTTATGCCACCAACCCTGACAACAGTGACAAGTTAGCACGCTAAAGATAGAATTGTCTCTGTACTGCAGCAAATAAGAGGATGTCTTTTTGAAGCAACTTTCAGCCTGGTTGATTTCATGACACACACATGAAACAAAGTGTGGGTGACAGCGGCAGCCAAACCCCAAAGGAAACCACTTTACCAAACAGCTCCCATGAAGACCAGAGTCCGCATACTTCTGTCTTGAGATGGTTGCAATTCTACGTGACACTTGAATAATGCCTAAAAGTGCTCAACAATTTGCACTTCACTTATCGTCAAACCAACTGTAAAATACTTTGGTGGTGGAAAGTGTCATCAAGTCTTAGTTGACTTCTGGCCACCCCATAGGATTTTTCATTGTCTACCTCTGTGTAGCAAACCCTGCCTTTCTTGGTGGTCTTCAGTAAGTACCAATCAGGGTTGACACTGCCTAGCTCCTGAGATCTGGCAAGATTGGGCTAGCCTGGTCCATCCAGGTCAGGGCATAAAATACTTCAGTTTGAATAATAATGACCTTACTGAGCCACCTAGAGAACTTTGCTGCTGAGCAGAAGTTTGAACCTGGATCTTCCAAGACCAAATCCAAACCGTATTCACCATTCCACCACATACTTCTTTAAGTTTTTGCCTCTTTCTGGAGCACAGTCACCTACGCAGGATATCAGTTGGTGGAAAAATTGATAACAAGTTATCAGTCGGTGGTCTCAAATCAATTAAGGTGCTTAAAAAACTTCCTAATACTAGTTCAAAAAATTAGAGTTCTGGCATCTGAGAGGATACGCTTTGTGATTTTAGCATGCTAGAGCTTTAATTTACTGTATTCTCTTCCAGTCTCATCTTGACTATTTACTCCCACAAGACTTTCATTCAAATTCAACAATTAAAATAAATTACCTAGCTTTTTCCTGATCTTCAGTGATGTCATCAAATGTTCACAAACATTTGTGTTTCTGAGAGAGAAACGTAAGAGTATTATATAGAAAACAATGTTTGTGAAGGAATTGAAATTTCAGTTTGGTTATGGAGAAATCTCACACAGAGTTTAGGAACATGTAGGACCAAAAAGCTGAGAAGCAGGCAAGCCCTAGGTGTCAGATGGTAAAGGATAGGGAAACATGGAGGCTAAAGGAAAAGGTTAGAAGAAGGCATGGCTAAAAAAGTGAAGACCAGAGGTAGAAGAAGATAATGCAGGTAAGTAGGAAAAAGGAGTGAAAAGACTGGAGGTGACAAAAAATAAGACAATGAGAAACAATGTATTATTACTTCCATATTATCGTGCCTTTATTAATTTTGTAACCATTTGAACCATAAAAATCTGCATATGTTCAAAGGTTGTACATTTTAGTCTACATTAAACCTTTGTTCCCAAATAAATATCAAAACAACTTTCTCTTTATATCTGCCCTTCCTTTGAACTCTACTGAGAAACAGCTGTATCAGTAATTGTTGTCAACATTATAATTGTGTTATCAAAATGCTTAAAATGCCCCCCCCCCCACCCAAAGGAACAACCTCAGCATATGGTTAGAAAGAGTTCAGAAGTAATTTCTCCTACAAAGAACAGTGATGTCATTTTCGTTTCAAAGGAATTCTCCCTTGATGATGGAGAATTAGTGTCTGAATAAGATGATCTTGATTTACCAGTAATTCAGCATCAACTTCGTCTCTGCCAAGCTAGATGGGAAAGGTTTGTGTTCTTTAAGAGGCTGTAAATAACCTAGTGTGAAACCCTTAAAATAATAATCTTGATTATCATCCAGAGGGAATTAGAATGCTAATTTTTTATTTGAAATGTCTAAAAAGTTTGAACTTTTCTGACTAAACTTATTGTTTCTTGGCGGTTTACTTTTAAGCTCCTGGATTGTCCAAAGCTTTTGCCACCCACGAAGCCTTTCCTAAACACTGGGAAGAGGCTATGATTTCTATAATACAGAAGAAAGAGATGTCAGTAGAAAAGTCATTTGTACCAGTTAGTATTGTATTGATCAACTACTGTGGTGCCCCATGTGAAGTTCAAAGTACGACACAGGATCTCTGCAGTTGGTATATACCAAACTTAACAATATTAGCTGAATATTGTAAGTCTGAACCCTTCTTTGTCAACCATCAAAAGTAACGTGTTTTTATAAGGCCAGATTTGTGTGCCCCATGAGGTGGTTGCTCAGTGCCCATCCTCTTGATATAGTTTTCTCATTCAGTTATATGGGCCTCGACTTTCATTCCTCTTTTTTGAAATCTGCCTTGCAAACAAGCTTCAGCCAGTACTAAAATAAATTTTGCAGCTATTCAGAGATTCTTTCTTTTCTCCTGACAAGAAACTTGGAGTGACAAGAAACTTGGAAGGGTTGGAAGAAATCTCATGCAGTCATTAAGGATAGCAAAAATGATGTGATTATCCTGGGAAGCAAGAAGCCTGGGGTGGGGGGTGGGGCTTTTGATGATCCATTTAGGCAAAGGGCCAATGCAGAGAGGTGGAATGTTTCAACATATTGAATGATACACCATGTCTCAGGCTGCAGGTGTCTCACAGTGGAACCCTAAACAGAATTGAGGTCAATGGGCTTCCAAGCGTGTGACTTGGTTTAGAACTGCACTTTTACCTTCCTACTTCATAAGCCTAGCTGCTTTTTAGGGATGGGAAGAAATGTGTGGCAGTGATACCACTGACAGGTTCCCCATGAGCTGCCCTGGTAACACTGAGTAAAAGAAACATAATGAAGTGACATCATTGCATTAAGCATTTCTCTGCTGTCTGCCAAGGCGGGGAATGAACATAGCAAGGGAAATTTGATCCCACGTCACTTGTTTCTGGTACAGCATTAGGGGAAGAAAAGTCAGCAGATGTGATGCATTTATCATAATAAATTTGTCTTTTGGCCCACCGCCTGGCCGCCTCCGGAGTGCGGGGCACTGTCCTTCAGTGGATAACCTCGTTTCTCCGGGGCCGGAATCAGCAAGTGAGGTGCGGGGACCAAGCCTCCCGGAAGTACCCGCTTCAATGCGGTGTGCCCCAGGGGGCATTATTGTCCCCGCTGTTATTTAACATCTACATGCGACCCCTTGCTCAGCTGGTACGGAGTTTTGGGCTGATTTGCCATCAGTACGCTGATGACACACAGCTCATTCTGTTGATGGAGGGGGGAGCAGCCGCCGCCCCTGCAGCTCTACAGCACTGTTTGGAGGCGGTTGCTGGTTGGTTGCGACAGAGCAGGTTAAAACTGAATCCTTCGAAGACGGAGATCCTCTGGCTTGGCCGTGAGGGGGGGGAGGGGATTTTCCAGCCGCCGGTGTGGGAGGGGGCCACATTGGCACCGACCCCCTCCGTTCGCAGCCTGGGGGGTCCACCTGGATTTGTCTCTCTCAATGGAGACCCAGGTGGCCCATACAACCCGGGCTGCTTTTTTCCACCTTCGTCAGGCCCGGCGTCTGGCTCCCTTCCTCTCCAGAGCGGACCTAGCCTCTGTGATCCATGCAACGGTCATCTCCAGACTTGACTATTGTAACTCGCTCTACGCGGGCCTTCCCTTGCGTCTGATCCGGCGTTTAAAACTGGTCCACCATGCAGCAGCACGTCTGCTTACAGGCAGTGGCTTTCGGGAACATATCCAGCCTGTGCTGCGGCAGCTGCATTGGCTTCCAGTAGAGTTCCGGATCATTTTCAAGGTGTTGGTGTTGACCTTTAAGGCCATTCGCGGCCTGGGGCCATTGTATCTTCGAGACCGCGTCACCCCATATGTCCCTAGGCGGCCTCTCCGATCGGCGGAGGCCAATTTACTGGTGGTCCCTGGCCCCTCGACAATGCGGCTGGCCTCCACACGGGCCAGGTCCTTCACAGCCCTGGCCCCGGCCTGGTGGAACGCTCTTCCTCCAGCTGTCGGGCCCTGCGGGACCTTGCAGAGTTCCGCGGGGCCTGCAACGACGGAGCTGTTCGCCCGGGCCTTCGGAGGATCCAGCCGCCAATAGTGCCCCCGATATCGGCCCCTAACATCCGGGCCGCAAATCCATCACTGTGACTCACCATGCCTCCCTTTATCGTAGGGAGGGAGGGATTTTATTTGATCGAGACGCTAGACGCCAACTAACTAATTTATATCTTGAATTTTAATTTAATTTTGACTTAGGTCTGTATTTGATAAATATACTAGGAGATTTTATTGCTGTTTTTATATGTTATTTTAATTGTTATTCAACTGTATTGCCTACATGTTGTACACCGCCCAGAGCCCTCCGGGGATGGGGCGGTCTAAAAATCTAATAAAATAATAATAATAAATAATAATAATACAAAGTGAAGCCCTTAAAAATGAAGGTTTGCCTGAAAACTTCCTAGATGTCTCAACAAGGTTGCAGCACATAAGGTGGGGGAGAGAGAATGGATACACTTAGCAGGGGCTCAGGGGCCTATTATTATTGTTACCAAGCCTGATATTTATTTAATGTCATAAATAAAATTGAAAATGATTTTTCATAACTCATCCATGAGGTGCATGCTATGGGGCAGGTTATGACTTTGCTCCAGAAACTGTGGTTGGATCCTGGTTGTCAAATTACACTTGTTTTCAGAGGTGTCCTCAATTGTTGCTAATTGCTCTAGAAATTGTAAGATTCTAGAAGTTAAATTCTGTGTCAGAAACTAACATTTGCACCACAGACTGGATAATCTTGGCTTTTGTGTGTTGCAAGCACAAGGGAAGGGCAAGAAGAATCTTCAGTAGAGATCACAGAAAGCAACAATCTTGGTAGTGGCAGTGGCATACTGCCAAAAACGGCACCTTAACCCTGCCACCAAACTCCCCCCACCCAACCCACGCTGCCAAACTCCCCCCCCCCACTACTGCACCACCACCCTGCAAAAATACAGAAAAATGTGAGGAGACCCCACTACAAGCCCATGAATAGTGAAAAGCTCTGAGTACAGGCCTATATTTCCCCTTGCTTTTTAATATTGAAAATCCAGGCAGTCTCTAAGTAGTGAGATGCTGTAATAATGGAAGATACAGTCCAGTGATATCATCACAACAAAAAACACTGAAAGCTGCAGAGGCTTGGAAACCTAATCTTAATTGCAGTTACTTCTGAGTAAACTCAATTGACGTCAGTGGAACTGTACTTTGGGTATTCATTAAAGATTGTGGGTTTTAAATTTGTAAGGCAAGTGAAAGCTTGACTTCTGTAATGACAACCATGAAAACAACCACCCACTGATGGAACTAGAGGGGGCAGACAACCCACGTGCCATTCGCTTAGGTCGCATGGGGGGCACATTTTGGCTCCCACCCACTCACCCCCCCTTGTGCCCAGTCCTCAACTGAACTCCCCCTGCTGCTGAACTCCCACCACAGCTGCTGCACCGCTGCTGTACTGCCACCACCCCCAACACTCCCCCCCCCCAACAAACCTTTTCCTCCTCTGAGCAGCGCTGGCTGGCAACACACTGCATAAACAGCCTATATAGGCTGCTAAATGAGAAGCAAAATCTAGTCATGTCCTTCATAAAACAAAAACAGCCAAACTCCTCCTCACTCGTCCCACATGATGGTCCCTCCTGAGAAAGCTTCTCTTTGGGATGCTTCAAAAGGGTTCATCACATTAATCAATTTTTGGAGCTCTTGTCATGCGGAATTATTACAGGAGTGCTGTGTGGTTTCCAGGCTGAAGATGCCAGCCACAGATGCAGGTGAAACGTCAGGAGAGAATGCTGCTAGAACACGGCCATACAGCCCGGAAACCACACAACACTCCAGTGATTCCGGCCGTGAAAGCCTTCGGAATTATTACATTTACAGTCTTTCCATTTACATTTACGGAAGGATGTCAAGGTTACCAGCATTGTTTGTGGAGCTTGGTACCCACGTAATTTGCTTCAGTGTTACTTATGTATCTAGGTATGGGAGCAATCAAAACCCTTTGAATGTTTTCCTGAAACCTGTGGGAAGGTTACATATCACCAACCCTATAATGTTATCTTGATAATGCCAAAGTGGCCTGTTTGGGGGGTTTGCCCCCTGATGTTTAGCTTCTGAAAACTGCTGGATTCAGCAGGAACCTGTAGACTATACCATTTGAGAATTAAAGGCTTTCTCTCATTACCCCAAGCACAAGTGAAATATTAACCTGTTTGTCTGGCACAAGGCACTTGGTAAGAAGAAAACATGTTTGTTTGAAAGTCCAGGCCTCTCCTCTGAGGGAACCTGAGGTAACTGATGGATTGTTACTTCAAAACTGAAACGTGAAAAAAAATGTTCTCAATGTTCAGAAGAACTATTCTTGTTTTCTGAAAAACAAAATGACCATTGCTCACCTGCATTTGTTAATCCTTTTCTATGTAGCGAGACTGACTTATTGAACAAAAGAATCCGAAGAGTTGCTAGCTATAGAAATATTCAGCAACTTGACCAAACTTTAACTGCTAAGACTCTTGGGGAAAGCCATGACAGTTAAACTGGTAAAAGATGTATGTGTTTGTGGTAGGGATCTGCTTCAAGCGGGCCTCATCTTGGCTCCTAAAAGTTACTTGCAAAACGTTCCCTTAAACTTTTCATTAAAGAACACAGCAGTACTACTATCTTGTGGGGCACTGTAAGAATCTCTCTCACCACACACAGCATTGTCTTAATTCACAGCCCTGGATCTCTTCCTTGTAATGGTTTCTTCCAATGACTAATTTCTTGTTTCTGTTTATATAAGGAACCATAGTGTGTAGCTCTAATATGTTACTATTCTTTGACAAACAGGGGATGGTAATGAACACATTATAATAAAGTGCCATAGTGAGCAAAGTCCTTGGAATGGAAATTATTACAATAATTTTGAGCTGAGGCCAAATAAGGATTTAAAATAATAATAATAATATAATAATTCTGCATTATATCCAACCCTACTTGCCTCATGGAATGCAAGACGACTGACACAGGGCTTGCAAAAGGTCTCCTGACCAGGCTCTGACCAGACCGAGACCTGTTTTGCTTCAGTGGTGTTTTGTGTCATGTGCTTTTCAAACATATGCCAAAACAGTTTTAAGTTTCCAACTGGCTAGAGAAAGTTGCCAGAAGTTTCCAGCTGCCAGGAGACACTTCTCAAACATTACTTTGAAACGTGTACTGCAGTCTGCCTGTGCACATGCCTGCTTACTTCCCAACCAATAGACCTATGAACTATTCTGACATCACAAAAACTCTCCAAACATGGTTTTGTTGTGTTGCATTTATTAATTGATGTTGAGTTTTAATTATTGTGCTGTTATTGCTATCTGCTTTGAGCAGATCTCCGGAGAAGAAGCAACAAACAAATTGATTAATAAGGGAGCAGAAGATATAAAACTTCCCTGGACTTTCCATCTCTTGACAAAGTTGGAAGCACAAACCTGAAACTGTACCATACATGCACATGCACTTTTTTGAGGGGGGGGGGCACAAGATGGAGCTGATTTATACCTACCCTGTGGGATTCAGGTATGGTTTGCCATTGCCTGCCTTTGCATAGCAACTATGGACTTCCTTGGTGTTCTCCCTCCCAAGTACTAACCAGGAACAACACTGTTTAGCTTCCAAGATCTGATGAGATGGGGCTTTGATTACATGCTGTAGCTCTTTTTGTGTGCATACAACACAGTGGCATGAGAAAATATGCTTTGGTGAGTTTAGTGTGTTACAGTGGGTCCTGGGGTAAAAATGAGACCTACTATACTCTGTTCCACAGAAAGATCTCAGGAGTTTTGTGAGTTCATCTGCTATTTCCTGGACCGTCTTTGTTCTAGAATGCTCCACTTGGGTCCTAGTAAATTAATTCACAAATCTTCTGAGATCTTCAGGAGGGACATAGTTGAGAGCAATCTCTGATAAATGTGTTTTTTAAGGAGAGTTAGAGTAGCATGATTGATTAATCACTGGTTGAGGTGTAATAAATGTTTCTATTGCCTCACAATTCTGTCAAATATATTTTGTTAGTTCTTGCAGTTCCAAATAAGCCTGCAGGTCCTAAAAACAAAGGTTGAAATCCAGTGTGATGAGGTTTTTGCATGCCCAACTACTTTGTTTCTCCCTCCTTTTCAATCAAAAAGCTTCCAGAAAATCAGGAGCCATCTGGAGCAGTACTCTCCAAAGCATGGTAGGCTTATATTAAAGGCAAAATGATCAATCTTTGATGTGTGCATACTCAAGATAGTCCAGATCCTGGCCAGATAAAATAGTGGGATGCATATGAGTAGTGTTGACGATAGTACATCTATCAGGCCATCTTTATGACTCTGAAATCAGTAGCCATTCAAATGACACTTATTTACAGATCCTGTGCAACTGCAGATCCGATAACTGCAATTGCTCCATCCATTGCTTGTGTAGGGCTCTGATCCTACAAGACAACATGTCCCATGGTTACTTGATCAGTTAACTCCCAGAATACAGTGGGGCATCAGCTAGGCTCCCTACCCCAGTTGTGCTCTGTCCCCTGCCTGGGGAGTAGGGGCATCCTAACAAGGAAGTAGGCTACAGCCCAGAGTCCCTTTCCACCCACTGCTGGGTATGCTTTTCTAAGAGTATGCCCCATCACATGACATGGAACATACTGCTGGATGGGTTTGGCTTAGGTTGCCCCATATGTCCCACCACTAGCCCTGGATGTAGGCAGGATTTCCAGGTTCCTCCTGGCAACCAGTTGGAGCTTTTGGGAGGCAGGCACAAGGGGTAGCAATCCACAACCCTGAGGGATAACATCTCTGTGCAGCACCACACTGGGGGTGCTCTAGCTCTAGCATTTACCCAAAACTCTAGGGTTTCCATAAAGTTTTGGGGAGGGTGATAGAGTGTCCCCTAGTGTGATGCAAGGATTTCCATGCTGTGCCAGAAGTTACATCATTGCACAGGATGCAGATCGCTCCCCCTATCTCTGCTGGCCTGTTTCTGCCTGCTGACCAGCTGAGTGTTGGTGGGCAGCAGCACAAATCACTGGGCAATTGTTCACCACTAGCAAGCACCTGGGAACCCTGGATGTGGGAGGCAACATTGTTGAGTCCTGAGCTCACATGAGGGGTGTGTGGGAGGGGAGGAAGGTATGGATTTTCAGCCCCTTCTCACATGTCAGTGTGTGAGCACCCCCTTGGTCTGTGTTCCTAGCAATGTGGTACTTGTGCGGGTTCTGAAACAAGATATGTCAGCCACACAGCATGGATTTTTCTCTTCCCCTTGGATTTTAGAGTTAAGCGTTCCCTCAGTGGTGCTAAGTGCCTTCTATGAGCTTCTCCAACCATCAGTGCAACTCTGTGCTCAAAGTGTACATGTCAGAGACGGAGCCCTGCCTGCATGCCCTACCTACTGAACTTTGGGAAAATTCTGGCTGGTGGTTATATAGTGCTGAAATGGAGGTGAAAGAGGGAGATGACTGGTTGTGTGGGTAGTTGGCATCCTGTGTTACACTGGGGTTTATGGGCCAGGACACACCTGTGGCAGATGAGACTTTTCCATATCTGTGAGATATGCCAGCATAGCACCTTGTTGGGTCCCTATGTGCTTCCTCTCCTCCCCCTTTCTGCTCTGGATGGCTCTGTAAATGGCCAGATATCATGTGGAAGATGAAAGCAGTGTGGCTGAGAGGCACAGATGACAAGTGCTGAGGGAAAGTGCTGGAAGCGTGTAGGTTTCGTTGAGGACATTTGTTATTCAAATAGAACCAGAGGCTTGTTCTATGAATGTGGGAGAGGAGCTGTGAAGAACAGTTAATTATTTTAATGGGCTTCTCCTGTGAACTTTTGCCAATTAGTAAGCCACAGCGAACATGACCCAGGGACCAGGAGTCAGTCAGGTAGAGCAAAGGAGATCTCAGAGAAGCTGAGGGAAAGTGACCAGGCAAAAACGTTTGGCCAGTTGACTGTACCACAGTGGAGGCAAAATCACACCCAGTTGAGTGACAGCATGCCTCTTCATGACATCCAGGACATCTGTTTTAAAGATAACCTTATTTCATTCCAGTGTAGTTTGGCTCATGTTACTTATAACATAATTGCTTTCTAGCCATCTACGTCCCAAGCCAATGAATATTTTCTCTGCTTGTAAAATGTGCCCCAGAGGTGGGCAAATATGAAGAAATCTTAAACTGAGGGTGGCTAGCGCAAGTGGCAAGGAAAGACAATCAGCTGCAGATCTGATGCATGGAAAATCTCATTTTTTTCTCAAATAAATTTGTAGTCCTGGGCCTGGTCATTTTCTGTCCAGCTTGTTCAAACATTTGGGGTCATAAAGTATCACTTGCAGAACATAAGCAATTGTAGGCAGCTCTTCCTACTGGCTTCAAGATCCTAAGTTTAACCCATCCCATCCCTGCTCTCTCTTTTGGTTCTTTTTCCTTCTGGAACTTTGCTGACTGCTCTTCAGGTGAAGCCAAAACCAAGAGAGAGGCTTGTGCTTTGTTGGGAACATACAGAGGCGCATGCTTTTCCTTATCCTCTGAGATTAGCTCCGGCACTTGTGGACTGTGAGAGAGGGTGCTGCTGCCCTCAAGCTTGCCTGGTTTTGTTTTCACAGCAGCCCTGCAATCACATTCTCTTAGGCTACGAGCCGTCTGACTCCAGCCTGTTCCAGAGCATTAGGGCATTTAATTAATAAAAAGGGATCAAGATTTTTCCAGTGAAAAAAGACTTAATTAGCCTCCTCTGGTGACATGCTGGCGACATGAAAGCACATAGCGTGCTGTGGATTATGCAGCAGTCACTTGAGGAAGGAGGCATGGAAAATTCCTTTTCACTTTGTTAGACTCTCATCCACTGGCCACAGCTGGGTTGCCTGCCCACTGTCTTGCACTGTGATACAGTTAAATGTGTGGCACAGAAGATGTAAAAGTGGTATTTCTAACTGGATCAACTTCTGTTGCCCAGAATTATGCATGTTTTTGAAGAACCTGTTTCAATCTTTGTTACTTATGTGTAGACTGGGTACTTAAAAGAACCTCACTTAAAGTAAGAGTTAGCCTAATCAGAAAACTATTAATTCCTTAAAAAAGAAAAACACTCACCGCACCCAATGATCTGCTTCACTTTTATTTAGCAAGAGTACAAGAGTAAGGCCTTCGCCATGCTATGTGTGAAATGTCCTCCGTCTGAAATCTTACCCAGGTACGTCTGTGTTTTCTTATTTGGGTGATACATTGGTTCTTCCCATTTGGAATGCATTAGCCTCATATGTACAATTTTAATCATACATTAAATCTAGGAATTAACCATGTTTTCTATTGAACAACACAGTAAAAGAGAACTTTGAAAATAGTGACGGTGCAACTGTGAAGCTCTTTAGAAGTCATCCTGTCTCAGACTGAACTTCCTGGAAGTGACATCATTGCATTAAGCAAGCTGTGGAAATACAAATGGAAGAAACAATCCTGTAATTTGTTTCCAGTCAGAGAGAAGATGGCCAGGTAAGTTTAAATAGCTGAGAGCGTCTGGTCACTGGCCTATGAATTGCTGCTGACCTCCTCAAATGACAGATGTCCATATGACAATTACAGATATAGGACTGTTGTATTTTACCAGTCTTTTTCTCCACATATCTGGACATTAATTTAATAGTTGCGTATTTAATTTAATAGGTACATATTTTCTATCATTCATTGAAAGAAGTATGTGTGTGTAGTACTTGTGTGTGTCACATGAGTATATTACTCACATGAGTATAATGTTACCCACCTTGATCTTCATAAGGAAATAGGTTGAATGAATGAGGTTCCCCGGCTTGGAGCAGAACAGTCCATCTTGAAGCAACAGTTCATCTTCTAAAGAAGCTAGTATCCACAGGTCAGCTCAGCTTAGGTTAAACGAGCTCACAGTTGTCCATCCTCATTCTCAAATCTGGGCACATCCTTTTCTTTCAAGGTTGTTTTCCTCCCAGGTCCTTTCTTCTCTTGGTATCTTATATGTGAGACCATCACTCTTGGCCTTCAAACTAGCTACTACTTCCCTTGCTCCTACTATATTCTACACAAGATTTGTAGTGTGGTATTCTGTCTCTATCCCTCAATCAAGCATGTATATAGGCATGTATTCAGTGATATAGCCACAGACCTTAACAATGTAAGATAAATCTATATTAATAAAAGAGATACAATAAAAGATGCAAAAAATAAAATATGCAATAAACTAAAAGAAACTAGTCAATTCCATAGATAGAAATGGAACAAGTAGATCTATTTTTGATGGTTGACATACATAAACCTTTTCCTCAATTTAAACAATAAGTATGTAACTGATGGATTTACGTCTACCAAAAGACAACAGATGCAATCATAATCTGACCTCCCCAAAAGTGGACTAACTTGGTTCAGTCTAGATTGGATAGTATCGTAAAATGGGCAATTTTTTAAAAAGGGCAATGTCTTCTACATGGGCAGAAATGGAGATCTGGATAAATTTTGCTGTATCTGCCCTGAATGGAAGCCAAGTGCTCATAAAAGCTCTTCTTAACAAGACAACTGTAAGCTCAGATAAATACTGTGAAATTTTTTTCGCCGGATGAAAACAAGGGTGTTGTATCAAAAACTGAGTTTTGAAGAAACCCAATATCATAGCATGCTTCCTTATCGTTTACCCATTCATGATTTTTTTAAAGTCCCAAGTTTTTGTAGTCTCCAGTGGAGGTAAATCATGAAGTTATAAAATAAGAATCACTGTAGCATGGAAATGGATTGATTCTCAGTGAAACTGGAACAGGAAATGAGGCCCCTTTAAGTCGCCACAGATTGCCCTGCAGGAGCTGGCCAAACATGAGACACATTCCTGTGGGGTTGCGATGCCTTTTCCCAAGAGCTGAGCTGAGCTTTGATCACAAATTGCAGGCGGGTTGCCCACAACTCTTCGCACTCAACCCCGTAGCAAAGCATTTGGCAGCTGCATGAATTGAAAAATTGATGGCTCTCACTCTTACGGTGTGAATATGATGACCAGTTTTCAAGTTCTGCCTCTAGCAGCTTGTGTGACCTGTATTCTAAATATTATATCATATCCTAGGTTGTGCTCTTACCTCTAGGATTCTATATGCAAAAAAACTGATACCTCAAAACATATTACAATAGAAGAAAATAAGAATTTGGATTTATACCCCACCTTTCTCTCCTGTAAGGAGTCTCAAAGCAGCTTACAAACTCCTTCCCTTCCTCTCCCCATAACAGACACTTTGTGAGGTACATGGGGCTGACACAGTTTTGAGAGAGTTGTGACTAGCCCAAGGTTACCCAGCATGCTTCATGTGGAAGAATGGGGAAACAAATTCGATTCTCCAGATTAGAATCCACCTCTCTTAACCACTACACACTACTACAGCATTCCATCATACTATCAATAACTGGGACAAATAATTCACAGTCCTTTATTCCCTAGACTTTGTTATTATTATTACTATTTATTCGATTTGATAAACCGCTCTAACCCCGAAGGCCTCTGAGCAGTGTACAGACCAACTTTGGCCTGTTCTTCCTTTATCTTCATTAGGGGTTATAATGAGAACCAGTTTTGTGAATGGCCTATGCAGCAACATGTTGAACAGAACCTCAGAACCAAACCAAATTTATCACTGAGATAACCTTGAGAAACTCCAGGGTTGCCGAACAACACTGGCAGGGATGAGGATCTGGATTGGGACTGGGTCACTAAGGCAAAACCTTGATCATCCCTTCCTCTGGAGCTACTGTTTGCCCTGTGTGGAAAAATAGAACACTACCCTAATAGTTACAATGCCATCCTAAGTGGAGTTACACCTATCTAAGTCCATTGATGCCACTGGGCTTAGAACGGCGTAATTCTGTTTAGGATGGCACTGTTAGTCATGGGGCCAACTGGAGTGAGGTGATCTGGGATTTGATCCTGAGTAGTAACTAGGATGTGGTGTGAGAACTAAAAGTGGTTGAACAGCTAGTGACCACAAGACTGTTGAATTCAACTGATATGTAAGCAGTAAGTTTGCCGTAAAAGTCCAATGCAGCTGTGTCCAACTTCAAAAGAGACTTCTTAAAGAAGAGGGGATTAATTGGAAGGAAATTGAAGGACAGAGTCAGGACAGCCAGTCTCGGGGTAGAAGGGGCATGATTCAATGATAGAGCATTCATCTGGCATTCAGAAAACCCCAGATCCAGTTAAAAGGATTAGATAGTAATGTGTTCACTTGAAAGGAAGATGACCCTGAATATAAGATGACACCCCCCCAAATGTTACACAGACATGTACACAAACCATTAGAGGACATAACTTTAACTGGATGAAAATAAATGTATGCAAATATAAGACAACCCCCTCTTTTTTCGTTGGCATATCTTCTTGGTCTTTTGGCTAAGATCAAGTCTCGCTTTGTGCATTCAACTTAACACAGTGGGTAGTTGATTTGTACAGATCACTGCCACAAAATGGGGTCATGGTCACTGACTTAAATGATTTAAAAGAGGACAAATGTATGGAGGATAGGTTTATCATTGGCTTTTAGTCATGTTGGGCTAAATTTCAGGTGTTGGGGAACAGTCAGCAGGTGAGAACAGTTGCCTGAAGGCACTCCTTGTGGGGCTTTCTGTAGCACCTGAGCAGCCACTATTGGAAACAGGATATTTGACCAGATGGATCACTGGTCAGATTCGACATGGTTGTATGAGTAAAGTGCCATCAAGTTGGCAAATGGTGACTTTTAAGGCAAGTGAGATGCAGAGGTGGTTTGCCAGAGTCTTTCTTAGAGTTCTCCCTTCCAAGAACTGACCCCACTTAGCTTCCAAGATCTGATGAGATTGGGCTATATACCATGCTGCTTTCCCTCCCTTTGGTGTGGCTTCTTTTATGTTATGTTGAGAAAGGAGGTGGCCAGGTGAACAAGACAGGAAAAGCCCCTCCATGCAGGCTGGGCCCTTTTTTGCCTCCCCCTTTCTGCCACATCTGGCATTTAGTTTTGCTTGGAGTTGTAATAATCAAACACTCTGCTTTTGCTAGAACAGTACTTTTTTAGATTTCATTTACACAGTAGCAGAGTATGCGCTTTGTAGCTAATTTCCTGGTATTACTAGTTAAACCCCCCCTCCCCGAAATCACAAATAGGAAAGAACTCTGAACTCAGCCTTGCTCAGATATTTAGATTTGTAAACTGCTTTGAATGGCAGGAGAAACAGGATCTCAATATTTTTTAATTAAGTACCACTGGATTGTCTTAATGCAGGACAGACCTGTCCATATTGCCACATTAAATAGTGTCCACCAGTGAGGATGCTCCTGGTATCACAGTACAGCATGCTGCCTTATACTTGCTTCTCAGCCAAGACCACAAAGTAAGATATCCAGGTGACAGAGTCCTTTGACGCAGCTTGAAAGAGCAAGGAGGGGGGATTGCTAAGCAAGCAGTCCTTGCCACAGACTTGTTCCAAACGCTGTTTCTTTCCACAGGACCATGGAGTGGAAGATTAAAGGAGAGGTCTCTTCTATCCCCTTCAGCCTAAACAGTTCTTGGTTTGCTGTCATGCCGTTTGCATGGCTGCCTTGATAATTTAAAGCATAGTATTTCACAGGCTTGGGAGAGCAGCAAGACAATTATGTCAAGAGCTTTAAGGGACTGGAACAAAACATTTCCTCTCCCATTTGAATTGGAACCTCATGGCAGGAAATGGATACGACTTTTCCAGCTCACGAGTTACTTTGGGTTCTTTGAAGACATATATCTATACAGAGACATAAATCTACTGAAGGACAGCACAAGCCATGTTAGAGAAAGAGAGTGGAGATGGCAGGTTCTAACATTCTCTGACTGGCCTTGTTTCTCTGCCCTCATTTTCCATCCATATCAGCGATAAGGTCTCTGGCCTGCTGCCACAGCCTCTGTTCCTCAGGGAAGGGTGTGTGATGTTTGCAACCTTTCACCAGAGATGTTGAATAACAGGCAAGGCAGTCAGTTACGTTTTAGTCTCTGGGCAGGGTGTCTGTTTCATGCTCTGTTGTCCTGAGGTGAACTCCTTTCCACCAAGGGCACACACACTCTGTCAGGGCCACTAGTTGCATTTTAATGTGCACTAAAAATCAATACCCACCTACCTGATATCCTGTTGCGCAGGTCTACATGATGTCCTATCATGCAGGTCTAGAGAGAAAAAGGAATCTTGAGGAAGCTCCGATGGGGGCTGTGGCTCAATAGAAGAGCCTCTTCTTTGCAAGCAGAATGTCCCAGGCTCAATCCTTGGCATCTCCAGTTTCAAATGATAATATGAAGATCTCTACCTGAGACCCGGGAGAACCACTGTCAATCTTATTATTAGACAATACTGATCTTGATGGCCTGATTCAGGATGCAGTGTCTTCATGTGTGCTAGAGTTGCCAGCTCTGGGTTGTAAAATACCTGGAGATTTTGGGAATAGAGTTGGAGGAGGGCGGGGATTGGGGGGGGAGGGATTTGGGGTGTAGTGCTATAGAGTACACCTTCCAAAGTTACCATTTTCTGCAGGTGAAATGGAGATCAGTCGCCTGGAGATCAGTTGTAATAGCAAGAGACCTCCAGCCATCACCTGGAAGCTAGCAAAGCTGATGTCATGTGTGACAAGACCACATCTCAATAAATAAGGTTTCTCATTCCTCTGCCACATTTGTCCCATGTGCTTAGGTTCGTTCATTTAGGCATGTGCAAATTAAAAACTGCCTATTACTTAGCATGGATATTCTGTATAAAACACTTTATTTAACACCCGGCTCAAACCCTGACATTTAAAATAAAATCTCTCTACCTTTAACTACGCACAATCTACTATGCTTAACATACTCAGGAGTAAATCCTATTAAACTCAGTGGAGCTTACTTTTAAATGATTAAGCATAGGATTAAGCGGCCAAAGTGTTTTCAGAAGCATGCTTTTAGAGAACAAAAGTTTTTATCAAAATGATCTCAGGCTCATTCCGCACATGCAGAATAATGCACTTTCAAACCACTTTCACAACTGTTTGCAAGTGGATTTTGCCATTCCGCACAGCTTCAAAGAGCACTGAAAGCAGTTTGAAAGTGCATTATTCTGCATGTATGGAATGAGCCTATGTGACACATGAAAACTTTCAAGTGTTATTGGCCGTTTCTGCATGGCCAGGAGGCGCCCCCACGCCGGCAGGAGTTCTGCCGGCGTGGGGGTGGGAGCCTGCTTGCATGCAAGCGTGCGAGCAGGCGAAGGGGAGGCCGGCAGGCGGCAGGCGGCTTCGCCAGGAGCCGCCTCTGCGCCCTCCCCCGCCCCACTCACGGTGTCCTCCTGCATTAAGCCTGCTGAGCGTCGCAGCCCGCCGCGCTGCCCTCCGACCCTGGAGGTCCGAGGACAGTGGTGCGGTGAATAAACACTCTGGCTGAAATACAATGAATGAAGCGAGCTTGAAGAACTGGCGTCTTCCAGCGGCCCGGTTAAGCACAGCGCCACGAAGGCAGCTCCCTCTAACAACAACCCTTTAAAGGGTTGTTGTTTAGAAGCGACAGCGCCTTGCGCCCTGGGGAGGAAAGAAGAGTCAGATGCGCCGCTGCTGCGTTGCAGCTTAGCGGCGCTATGCTCGAAGCTTGGCGGCCTGGAAACGCCTTTTTTGGCGCCCCCAGGCCATCATAAATGGGCCGTGCGGAAGCGGCCATTGTTCCTTGGTGAAGAGGTTTTTAAAAGATACTCATGTGAAGCGTCATTTTTCTGTTAGGATGTTGAAGCCACTTTATTACAGCACTGAAAATTCAGGGTTTTTAAAACTGCATCTGCTCTCATGCCTCCTGGTTGCTTTTTAAACAAATCTCAGTTTGACCCCTTACATTTGGTAACAACCTGCTAAAACTGGGTACAACTTTACTAGCAGCTTCTGCATAAGCCCAGTAGAAATTAAATGTGAGTTGAATGAGAGCATAAAATCCGAGACAATTTTTATTTGGTTGGGACAGGACAGTTTTATGCTGTTTTGTACATATTGATAGTCAGGATTTATGACACACTGCAAACAATAAAGCCTCGGGCTGCAAAAGTACATCCTGTGCCAGTGAGTGTTATAGATGTGGGGACACTGTCAGCCCAATCCAGAGCTGATGTGCTGGTAGGGGCAGACCCGTGCTCCAGAGGGCTTTCTCATGGTGTGGGAAGCCTGAAAAAGTTAAAAAAAACCCACCCTGAACTCTCCAATAAGGGAAAATAAAGATACACCATGAAAATCATGATGTATCTCAGCTGATGGCTCTGCTGGCACATGGGGGGCAACTGAACACAGGAGGCCAACTAAGGTCAGCCCCACCCCTAGCCCGCTCCCTGCCTGCCCCTGGAATGCCCCCAGCTACAGCACAGGCGAGCCTGGGTGATGGAGGATGCTTCGGGGGCAGGTGGCCAAAATGTGCTCCCCATGTGGCACCTGAGTTATTTGCTCCCTCCCCCCCCCCCCCCAGATAATGCCATGGGCAGAAAAGAAAATGTGGTTTCAGCGTTTCATCTGAGAGAGAAGCAGAAGGCCACTACTGAAGTTAATTACAGCATTTTGCAGGTACAGATTTCTCTCTCTCTCATGTAGGGTAGCAGATCTGCTGCCTAGAAGTTGACTGTGCTTCTTTGTCCCAGCCTGAGCTCCGCTTATATATTTGTAAACAAAGTGTACAAAAGCTTTCTCCTTTAAAGGAAAGCACCCAGGAAAGCACTATATCCTGTAACTTCCTCTGCGTGGAGAACTGGGGTGTGTGTGTAATAATATTCTAACAGCAGCAGCATTTATTGAGTGCTCTAAGCATTTCACTTGCATGATCTCTATATTGTTTATTCCCCTTTTGCCTATGGGGGCTGTGACTAAAAGTCAGAAGTTCCTCCTAAGGCCATCTAGTGAGCTCTTGTGTAAAGTACAGAACAACTAAGTTTCTGAAGATGCCCAGGAAGATATCATAATCTGAGAGAGCAGCAGGGGTCCAAGTGTCCATCTCTGTGGCCACCTCCAGTTGTCATTTCAGCTGAGCATGTCAATATACTCAAGCACCTAATGTTCCAAAGTATCTGTATTATTTTTGCTGTAGGCTACAACACTGTAATAGGTCTAAGGCCTCTTCTGCACATGCAGAATAATGCACTTTCAATCCATTTTCAATGCACTTTGCAGCTGGATTTTACTGTGTGGAATAGCCAAATCCACTTGCAAACAATTGTGAAAGTGGACTGAAAGTGCATTATTCTGCATGTGCGGAAAGGGCCCAAGTGAGTTTACCACCAAGTTGGCAGAGAAACATTATGCCTCCATTGATTGACTTGTCATTTGTTTGCTTGAATTTTTTAATTCACACTGTCCTGGAGGTAGTCCTGGGGCAGGAAGTAATCTTGGCAGGATCTTTTCTTTGCTTCTTTCAGACACAATAGGGTTTGGATGAGAGACGTTGCTTGTTCGGTCTCTTTTCCTCTCTTCTCTCATCTTGGCCTGGTGCCACCCTCTCTGGCTGCTGTGTTCCCCTTTGCTTGGTCAGCAGAATAGCCCAGTAGGCTACTTGCTCTGCATATAGGGACAAAAGGAGTGGCACTGTGCCTCTGAGAAGGAGGGAAAGGCTGTGCTCACCCATCAGCCTCTGCACACTTGGTGCCCACACAAATGACGCAAGCTGAGCTGCACTACAATGCAGGGATTTGTGAGACATATAATGGGAAAGGGGACACAGCCAAAGGGAAGAAGGCCTCTGTGACCCAAAGAGAACAGGGACTGAGCCACTCAAGGAGAAGATCCCCCCCCCCACATTCTCTACTGGCACCTTGCTTGGCTTGCCCTCCCCTAGGCTACTGAATGCAATGTTTCCTCAACCATCTCTTAGCAGTCCTTTTCCAGGTTATGCCTGTGAATTTCAATGTCTTATTTCTTACACAGACTGTAAGATACTTGTCTGCCGGCAGTTACTGCACAAAAGCAGGCCAAGCCAGCTGGGAGAGTGGCCTATCCAAGTGAGACAGGGCTATGGATAGGCAGAGCAGAGGATGGTTTCAAAAAACCAACAAACAAACCTTGGGGAGGGATTTTCTGCTTTTTTTGTGGTGTTATTCACCAGTATTAAGTACTAGAACCTTGTTGGGGTGGGATGTCCCAAATCCTGAGGGGGGAATTGGTGGATTTTGGTGCAACCTTGTATATCAGTACTGGCACTTTTTAAAAAAACTGGAAGATCCCATGTTTTAGTCCCTGGCATCTCTATTTAATGATTTCTGGTAAAGGAGTTGGGAAAGAGCTTTCTGTTCCTGAAATCCAGATGAGCCACTGTCAATCAGAGCAGACAAGCATGCGGGACCTATAGAGTAACTCAGCATAAGGCAGCTTCAGAAATGCATATTTTAGAAGTTAGTGCCATCCAGAGAAGCGTTCAATTTTCTCCTTCTATTATAAGTAACAAGGTCACGACCACATCTTCAAATGGTCCTGGAATGCCCGTAACTATGGTGTTAGTTACATTTCCTGGTGAGGAAGGAGTTTTACTGTTTAGAGCAACTAAAAGAAGGCCTAATTAAGTATTGACATGGGAGGAGGAACTACTAGCACAGGACATAGGAAATAAATACCACTTCTTTTGTGGGTGTCTCTTGATGTTTGTCCATTCTTTCCTGGCCTGTGAACTTTCTTGTCCCTTTCTCTTCCCTATTAGAATCATGTTTTTGCCTCATATCTTAATTGTTAACCCCACTACTCCATGGAGAAGCATTCCAATAGCCACAAGCAAGATGAAAAAACCCCAATTCTACGTGGTTATATGCATCACACCCACACAAAGGCAGCTGCATCGTGTTCTAGGCTCAATACTGGGCTAGCGTGATTTCCTGAGGTGGTTGAGATAGGGATGCCAACTTCTAGGAGGTGACTGGAGAACTCCTTGGATTACAAATGATCTCGACTCAATGGAAATCAGTTCCTCTCGAAAAAAAATTACCACTTTAAAGCTGCACTCTATGGCATTCTATCCCACAAGTCCTTCTTCTCCCAAATCCCACCCTCCTCAGGCTTTACCCCCCAAATCTCCTTTTATTTCCCAACCTGTGAGGCTGTAGAAAAGAGGGAGAGAACATGCCTGCCCTGCATACTTACCTCACTCAAATCATATTCAACATATTTACCATTTCAGTTTTATTGCACAAAGCTTCATGAACATTCATAACTTCATAAACATGTATTTAGTTCTCTTGTACTTGCTTGAACGCCTACGGCATCTCTGGGCTCAGTTGTATGTGATGTAGAGATAAAGTCTGGGGAAGAGAGTCATATTTCACTGCCCACAGGATCACAGTAAAGGAAAGACTTTGTGTCAGGCTTTGTGCATCATACAGAGAGTGAATGAATGTTCCGCTCTGAAGACCCTCTCTCTCTCTCCCTACTCCCACTCTTGCTTCTGCAATGGGTGCAAATTGTATGTTTCAAAGAAATTCTGTAATTAAGTGCAAGGGTCAAAGTTTTAAAACCTGCCTGTCAGGAGATAGCCTCACTGGCTACTTCTTGAAAGTCTCCGGCTATACTACACTGGTTTTTAACAACTTTTCCTGTAAACTATACATCTTTCTATAAACCCCCCGCTGCTATATATGACAGTTTTATGGTGGTTTTGTGGTGGTGTGATTCTGCAATTTACTGTATTGAGCTTGGTCAGAACCCTAAATGGTAGGCCTCAGCTTACTATGGGATCAATCTAAGGAATGATGAAGCTTCTCAGTTACCATATATATTATTATTGGGCATCAGAAAATGTATTTGGTCAAGCACCTAGCAGGACTGGAAGAGATGAGCTTCCTGCCTAGCTAGATGGTGGGGGCAGGGAAGCAGATGGAGGTAAAGAAAGAACAGCATTCTCGTGCTGGGAGAGACAAAGAGAGAAGTAAAAAAAGACTTTGCGGAGTGGGTGGAAGCATCAGGAGCCACAGGATTGCTCTTTTCTGTCGGAAGTTCCCATGTAAAGTAGCAGATCTGCAGCCCAATTGTTAAGGTAGCCAGCAGGAAGGCCTGAAGTCCCCCCAGAATTACAATGGATCTCCAGACTACAGATATATTGTTCCCCTGGGGAAAATGGTTGGTTTGGAGAGTGGACTCTATAGCATTATACTCTGCCTTTCCAAGGTTCCACCCTCAAGTCTCAGGGAATTTCCCAGACCAGAATGGGCAGCCCTATCCCCTGCGAGAGTGCCTCTTGCCTCCACCTGTGCTGTACTGAGGTATTCGTAAATCAAACAGATAATACAAAGATGTCATAAGCCTCCATTGCTCTCTCCTTCAAAGGGAATAAACTAGGAACTTTTAGGATGGAGGGAGGAGGCCAGGTGATTTCACACTGGTTTTTCTAAGTGGCCTTTAAAAATAAATAATTCACAACTAAACATACGAGTCTCTTGGACTATTTTTTATGTTGTTCCCATTACACAACCACTATATCTCATTTCCTCGTAAACAGCCCAGCTTTTACTGCCCTTCACTACTTTCCCTCTGTATATTCTAACCTATCTTGAATAACCAGTGAGCATCCAGATGAATGACACTAAATTGGTGCCATACTGTGTAACAGGCTGAGGTTCTCAGGAGAGCAGCGGGGAATACAATCCTGTATTGATGGACACCATGTGACCCTGACAGTGTTCCTGCTGGTTCTTAAGAATGACACCAAAAGGACAAATGAATATAACTAATCAGGGATCAGAGCTAATAATAAATTTCTGACTGAAGCCAACTTCTCTGAATGAGCTAGTAATCAGCCTTATGTAACCGTCTTGCTGTAATCTGTCTCTTTGTCAGTTCTGTGTCTTGAGCAGTTTTGGAAGCAGGAGAAACAGCCTTGGAGTTCTGTAAGTGTCTGACCTGAAGCACTACGGATAAACAGAACCTAGATGTCCAGTCAGGTGGCAGAGGCAACTCTCTGCAACACAAGCACAGTCCCTGGGGGTTCCATCAGCTTGACTCTCCAGGTGGCCAGTGTCTTTCTTTTAAGCTGCATTTGAGTGTGATCACTTCACTCCTTCTCACTCAACTGCATCAGCCATTCTTAGTTTATTTCAGGGAGACCACAGACTTTCGTGCCAGAGTCCATACAGCTTTGTATTACAGCCACTTAGAATGTGCTATACGTATGTGTCCAACACGGTGCCAAGAAAATGATAGTGGCAGAAACCATGTAATGATCTGGGCCATGATTGTTATATCTCACAAAGAACAGCAGTTCCTCATTCATGGAGGTCCATGACCCTTTACACTGATGTAAGGTCATTGAAATTTTATGGACGCAAGTCAGTGGAAAAAGTGCCTTAACTATCCCCTCAGTTGTCTTTTTTACAACTTCCCATGTTCTGCATGCCTCAACATAAGAAAGGGACTTGAGATTTTAGGATGAAGTGATAGCATTTGGGATGAACACTGAAGCCAAAAAAGTTGCTGCCGAGAGGTGGATTTCTAAAAAGAAAGACCTTTCCTTGCAATAAGAATTCATGTAACTCCCAGTGAGAAACTGAACTATAAATAATGTAAATAAGTAAATAAATTACAATGAATAGTACACAGGTTATTGAACTTAATATTTTTGCACTAAACCACTGTATAGGAATGTAGAAAGTGTGTTTGAATGACATGGGAAATACCCAGGTAAAGTTGATATGAGCTAGGAAATTTCAGTCAAGAAATACATGCACAAACAGACAGGACAGTGTGGATGCCACAGTTTTACAGAGGGACAGAAAACAATCCAGATAGGTTACTAGACACAGACTTCAATTTTCAGAGAATCTTGGCCTTTATTTGTTAACTATGTTTCTAGCCTCGTAAAAACAGGCTTGAAATGGTATTGTCTAGGGACCAGCATGGTAAGATTTCTAATAAACCTGCATATTTCCACCTGGATTAGAAAAAGCAAAGTAAAGGAATACAAAACATACAAATATATGCAAGTGAACATTGCAACGTTCAGCTGTCCTTGCGGCAGAATTAATATTATTTTTGAAGTGCAGGGTATTTTAAAGAGCCCAGCCCAGCCCTATATACAGAACATTGATGGATTACGTGGCATGAGAAAGTACTGAGTACTTGGAATCTGGGACAAGTGGAGAAGGAGTTTGAGCAAGAAGAAGAAGAAGAAGAAGAGTTTGGATTTATATCCCCCTTTTCTCTCCTGTAGGAGACTCAAAGGGCTTACAATCTCCTTGCCCTTCCCCCCTCACAACAAACACCCTGTAAGGTAGGTGGGGCTGAGAGAGCTCAGAAGAACTGTGACTAGTCCAAGGTCACCCAGCTGGCGTGTGTGGGAGTGTACAGGCTAATCTGAATTCCCCAGATAAGCCTCCACAGCTCAGGCGGCAGAGCTGGGAATCAAACCCGGTTCCTCCAGATTAGATGCACAAGCTCTTAACCTCCTACGCCACTGCTGCTGCAAGATGAAGCAGGAGGGGGAAAGAAAGGACAGAATTCCACTGTATTTAGTCGACCCTGACAGTAGCATGTGAGGCAAGAACTGCTCCAGTTGCTGACACAGTTACAAGCATCCACAGCTCTTAGCTTGTCAGGAACTCTTTCTCTCCCCCCACCCCAATCCCTTTCTTGGAGGCAGAAGAATCTGCCCACAGCAGCAGAATAAACGCATAGCCATTTCCCTTTGTTTCATACAAGGTTAGTGTACCCTGGATTTCCTTTTTCTTTAAAAAAACAAGAGAGACAAGGAATGAAGGAGAATGCCAATTTATTATAGAGAGTGGTTTTCTGGGGCCTGTTCACTCAGTTATCTGCAGAAAGACATTTCAGACTGCCTGGTGAGGTAACTATGAATGCCTGTTGCCACACTAATACAAGTACCTTCCTTTCTCTCTTTTCTCTGTACACATAGCAACATCTTTCCTTCCATGCATAAATATTGAACTCCTCTTTCTTAAGCCATTGCAATTTCCTTTCCCATAGAACATAAATTCATTGGTTCTCCCTTCCTCTTTTAATCAAGTACAGTGCACCAATAGCCTTTCACCGATCACTCAGCAGCTCCATCTGCATGTATAGTGCATATTACTACATGCATACTGTATCCTTTGCTTCCAGGATCCGATTATACCTTTTGTGGATATTCACATGTACACATGCTTGTACACCGATATATTACTCTGGATGGATAGATAAGATATATGAACAAGCATGTATGCTGAAACTTCCTTTCTGTGCCAAAAATACTGTGCTGCAGGAAGGCAGGAGCTAGAGTGTGGCCGGACAAAACCAGAGTCAAGGCAGGCAGCATGTAGGGCATAATCAACCAGTTCAGAATCAGAGCAGGCAGTAGGTAAATGCATGGTCAAGGCAGCCCAAAGTCAAGGCACAGACAGGTGACCAGGCAAGCAGGCAGGCTGAGAGCCAGAGGGCACAGGGAAACCAGACATGTGGTGCTTCCCAGGAAGTACACTCATTCCACTCAGAGGCCGTTTCCGCACGGCCCCCCAGGCGCCCCCACGCCGGCAAGAATTCTGCCGGCGTGGGGAGTGAACGTTCACACTCAAGCATGTGACCTCAGGAGGCGGCGGACGTGGCAGCTCGCATGGAGGCCGCCTCTGCCCCGCCACTTTCCCTCACCTTGTCCCCGTCCATGGGCCTGCTGGCCTCCAGCCCGCCCGCGCTGCCCTCCGACCTCCAGGGGTGGAGGACAGTGAGAACCCCGAGTAAACGGCTTTAATGAACAATGAATGAAAAAAGAAAGCATGTTCCTGGCAGTGCTGTTAGCACAGCTCGCGAGAAAGCAGCTGTTCCCTCAAAACAACCCTTTAAAGGGGTTGTTTTGAAGCTTCAGCGCCGCCCTGAGGGAGGAAGGGCAGCCGAATTAGGTGCTGCTGCGTTTCAACAGCGCCCGCTGTCGCCGAGAATGAAAGCGGCCTGAAATTTGGTGTTTTACCACCCCAGGCGCCGTTACTGGCTTCCCGTAATGAAGCGGCCAGACAGAGTTAAGTCAAGGCAGGGGTTATATAGAAAGTCCTGTATAATGAGGCTGGGAGATCCTGCAAGAGCTCAGTCCTCCTCAGATGCAGGTGCCTCTATCTGGCAAAGCTTTCTGCCTTACCTTGCAGCAATGCAAGCCCTCCTCCTTTGACTCTGCAGCTGCAGTCTCCACCTTTGCCTCTTTTGAGCAGCTGGCTCGCTACTCGGCTCTTGTGAGATTCCTGAAGTCTCTCCTAGCTGCACAGCACCAGGCTCTGTCTGAGCTTACAAGGAAGGATTTGGAACTGGCTCTGCTACCTGCATTTCCTTACAAGGAGCCAGCTCTGAGTACACAGTATCTTCAGGCTCTGCATCAGAGTCCTCAGTACCTAGGACAGTGCCCAGGGGCTGGCTCATGACAAATTCTCTTATCTTTCTCAACCAAAATAGATTGCAGAATTCTTCCCTTTTGTACAAATATCTCCTATATACCACAATTCTCCCATCCAACCACTTTACTTTGCTCAGTAAAGATGATTTATTTATATCAATTTTTTTCTTTTAGTGGAAGTTTGAAGCCTTCATCCTGGCTAAGGAGCCTTCCTCCAATGGAAGAACATTTCCTTCCATAGGATTGGATGTGTCCAGCTTTTGGATTCAATCACACCCAATTATCCTCCAGAATACCTTCCCAATTCCACATGACTTTTGTTTATACAGATCCCATGATCCTAAGTATAATCTTTTTGGTAGTCAAATAGGACCCCTTTCTCTCCTTTTCACCAGTGGAGAAGCTGGCTTGATCCAACCTGCTGGCTTCTTGCTCTTTCATAAAACCATAAATTGTCAATCAGTGTCCTCTGTACGATCGCCAGACTCTCCTAGGAGGGTGGGAGCATCTAAGGATTTTGTATTGGTCACCTGTGAGTTTTAGTTTGTTAGTTGTATTTTTGTTTAATAATTAGATATTGGGTGCTGTGTGGTTTCCGGGCTCATACAGCCCGGAAACCACACAGCACCCAAGTGATTCCGGCCGTGAAAGCCTTCGACAATTAGATATTGATTGAGTTGGAAATTTTATACTGTATTGTATGAATGTTGTAAACTGCTCTGAGGCATTTTGGGAGAGCAGCACATGAATGAATGAATGAATGAATGAATGAATGAATGAATGAATGAATGAATGAATGAATGAATGAATGAATGAATGAATGAATGAATGATGCCTTAACAATTTTTACTATCAAAATAGCACTTCATTGAAGTGGTGGCTTTGATTATATATATATTGTATCATGCACAGTGTGTACAACATTCAGTGTTTAGATTCTCACATTATTACAAGCTGAGGATTTTGAAAAGGGAAAACAGGTTGTGCTGATTGTAATTAAGGCAGCAATCCAATGCACACTTACTAGGGATTGTTGTGTTGAAATATCCTTGTGAAGTTGGACTTGATGCTGAGTAAACATACAGAGAACTAAAATGTAAAATAAAACAATGGAAGGTATTGTGCCTCACATATTGGGCTGTAACCTAGAGGACAGAAATTTACTAAAGCCAAATGGGCTCCATGGTGCCTTAAAGTGGTGATATGCACATACCTCAAATGCCTGAAAGCACAACCAACTTGGTGCTAGGTAGTGACTGGGGTCTAATCAATATCCTTCAGTCTAATCTGGCTGACTACCACAACTTCTCCAAGAATCATAACTTTTATTTACTTAAGATGTGATTTAAACCTAGCTTTGTTTTCTGTCATATATGTGAGCATTTTGATGTACTTTTTGTGGTTAAGTGGAGTTCTTTATGTCAAGACCTTTTGTTTTATGTTGGTCATCAACACTTTTCCATCTCTAGGGAAACAAGACTGCCACAAATCTCTAAACTGACAGCTCACAACCAATGTATAGAAATCAAGTACAAGAGTTTCCTGGACCTTCTTAATAGAAACAATGGAAA